>NW_024387448.1:4442479-4849822 GCF_900408965.1 Simochromis diagramma | reverse complement strand
TGCCAAGGCTGTGAGTCTTTGCTTGGCAGTTTCCAAGGCTCGGGGTTGGACAGCTTGCTGTATTTCTTATGCACCTTCTTTGCTGCACCTTTCTGCAACTCCGTTAGTTGGCTACCTCCCTCCGTGCTACTTTGATCTTGCCCTCTGCCTCCTTCTCCATGGAGGGTACTGCCCCTTGTGGGTTCAACTTGTAGCCAAGCATCTCACTGATCACTGCTGCCGTATTGTGATCCGCTTGTTAGTGTCGGTAATTTGGTTGTAGGTATTGTCCGTAGTGCTGCATTAACATCATCTAGCAGACCTTCTGAGGGTACTTCATGTAATCTTTGGTAACCGGCTGCGGGGGTCCAGGTTTCAGCTTTCGAGCCATGCATCCTATTTTTCCAGGTCCTTCCTCTCGCACTCAACGATCCTTCTATCGCACTTGGGGCTATGTACCCAATCTCAGGTGGGGGTGATGATATCTCCCCCCTGACCTGGCGTCCTGACTCCTCCTTGCCGTAGCATTTGTGTTGTACCTCGTTATCTCTAGCTGTGAGGCAGTCCCTTCTTCACATGTTGGAACACTCATATATTCTATCTATCTATCACATCTACATACTCATATCCATATATCTATATCTATATATATATATTATAGATATGATATAGATAGATATAGATATCTTAGATATCTGAAACCAGCCCAAACCAGGATCTTTTTTCCCCCACAAAAGTTAAACTGTTGTCCTGCAACCTAGAGAGTCAATTTTTTGCATTGGATAAATTCAGCATTTGATAACAAGTGTCTGCTAACTTGACACTATTTTAACACTGATGAAAGATAACTGTGCTATGAGTTCCACTGGTCTTTGCATCACACGAGGTGACTTGGACAAGATGATAAACAGACTCACGCTTAAAATGTCTAATCTTCATGAGTTATTTTGTGTTTGGAGTGTTAGTATGGTTAATGCATGTTCTTCTTGTGTGTGTGATTTTGTATATGATGTATATGTTTTTTATATTTGCATATATCCAGACTCCTCAATTTTCCAACTTAAGCAGTCAGTTTTCTTTTCCCCAGGTTTGCTAACCCAAATTTTGATTTCCCACATTAAATAACAGCATTCCTCTGTGTTCTCACCACTCCTCTCTGTCGTCTGTTGTCCTCTCACTCTTTCGTCCTCTCCCACTTCAACAGTCCCGGCAGTTCTCCTTCAGCTTTGTCCTGTGTCCCACTGTCCCTTCTTGCCATTTTACTCCACAGGTGGCAAATGTCAAACTCCAACTGTTCAGTTCTCCTCAAACGTTTTCTTCACATGCACAGTGAAGTTTCAGCTTGTTGTAGACACAGTGCCATTCATCCGATCAGTCAGGATGATGGGTTTGCTCTTCTTCTCTGATGCTGTTTGTCCACATTGCTGCTGCTTTGCTGGGACTCTTTGCTCAGGACTTGCTGCTGTCTCTTTATCATGTTATTGCTTTGGAGCTGCATTCCTTGTCTTCAGGGAGGGGTGAGAGCTTACTTGCTTGTGAGGTTGAGAGACACATGGCGCTGTAAATAAGTCAGCCAGAAACTTGGCCTGCATGTGTCCAATGATGTTAAACTATAACTTTCTTCCGACTGCTGCATGTGGAAAATTGATTCAGGTCTGCTTTTCACCTGAAAGTGACAAACTAAGACATGTTCATTATTATCATCACTGCTTAATCAACACACATCTCTCTCTCTCTCTGTGTTTTTGTGAACAGTCTTTTCTTAAAAGCAGAAAATGAAATTGTAGTTGTTTTTTGGCTGATCAACACAAAACCTTTTTCCTATGATTTTTCTTTTTCACTCTTTTTTTTTTCTTTTTTTTCGTTACCATAGCTGGTGACCTGCAGAATCACCGCTCTCACTCACAATCAAAGGCAATTACTTTTACACAGCGCACAAAAACACTGTGACGTCAGACACATTCACACTCACTTTGTCATCTGCAAAAATAAATCACATGGCTGATGATATGTGCCATGGTGATCCGTAAATATGATCACCAGTTTATTTAACTATTTTTCAACCCAACAAACAAATAAACAAAAACATGATGCTGATGTTATGAACACTCTACACACAAGTCAAGATGCAGGAAAACTGCTCATGGAAACGCTGCACACTCTCTGTTTCCCCCTCTTTGAGTAGTTCCCAGACAGCTCTTGATCTGATAATGTGTAGCTTGCTCATCAGCTCAGAAAAAAACTGCAACGCAACATCACACAGTAGTTGCATGCTCTGCCCACAGCGGCAAAGTCTTACACTTTCATATTCAACACAGCTCCTCCATCATGTACTTTTAGATGTTTCATACAGGGTTCAGCATATTAGTTGTTTTCACAGGTGTGCTCCATATCTCAACAATGGCTCATAACAAGACGACAGTCTTTCACACAGGTCAAGTGCCTCTATGCACTTCACTAGTTTAAATATTTATCTATATCACTTCACCTCATATGTCATTGTACTGAATTTAAGCAACCACAAGCTTAATGTAGATTACTTTTAACAACTATCCACCTCAAATCTATGGTCTGGCACACAGGCTGTTGTCGATCAGGGCAAGCTAAAGAGTTAACATTTTGTGTCAGCTGCCAGGAGCAAAGTCCAGCACAAACGTCTGTCTCCCTCCAACTCACTCTTGGTTGCTTAGAAATCCATGATAACAACAACAGTCGGTGTCACAGACCACATGTTCTGCTCCGCACACACTCACACACAACGACGACGACGACAATGACAACAACACAAAATAGGCCTACTGTCCAGCACAATCTGGACCCCGCGGAACCTCTCAACGCCTCACAAAGTGGCGGAGAACTCACCTCTCGCTGCACAAAGTAGCGAGGAACCTCTTACCCCACAAAGCGGTAAGGAACCTCTTACCCCACAAAGCGGTAAGGAACCTCTTGCTGCACACAGTAGCAAGGAACCCGGGTTTCGCTCCACAAAGCAGCGAACTTCTCAACGCCTCACAAAATGGCGGAGACTGCACAACGACACGGTTATAGAGTCGGCCTCTGTAAACTTACTTGGCGTTGCTTAGCGTGTAATATCACCCTTGAATCCCGCCGATCGACATTCATCGAGGAGAAAGATAGACCGCGAATCCACAGGAACTTCCTGGCTGACGTCAGTCTTTCGGCGTGTCCCTCCTCTCCTCGGTGAATGCGATTCCAGGGCTCCGGCTCTCGAAGGACCAATTAATGATAGGTTTGTAGCTTGAACCCATCCGCTGGAACGTTGAAGACAATATAGTTACACTGCAAAGCAAGACACAAGTAGGCAAGCTTCATGTTACTCGTGCACGGGAGAGAACCGGACAGGCACCGTTCCTTCGCTTGACCCCAGTTGCTCTCGTCCGTTCTCCCGTACCACTGCCCTTTTATTGAGGTTACATGAATATGCATAAGTTCATTAACATATGACGTCTACATACACACAAAGAGTACCTTGCCTGTGTGTGTGTGTGTGTGTGTGTGTGTGTGTGTGTGTGTGTGTGTGTGTGTGTGTGTGTGTGTGTGTGGACTGCTGATCAAAGGGTCAAACATCCTTGGTCAGGAAGAGGGTAGCCTCCCCCTCACCCTAGATGGTTCATCCTAGATAACACGGTGAGGAAGTCCTGCAGTTCATCTAAACAAAAGGCTCTTATACTTAAACAGATATACGTGTGTTTACTATACCATAAATCAGCAAAGGAAGATACGATCTCTCCTCTGTAGGGGAGTGAACTCACCCCCTCTTCATGCCACACAGAGTTGTTACAGACCTCTTAGGATGAGACATTCTTTCAATCTACAAATGATTATATACTTCTAAGCATCTATGGTTAAATATTTCTAAGCATAAATGACAATCAACAATACAAACTCTAACACTTACCTTGGTGTGGTTTGCAAAGTGCTTCAGAAAGATGAGGAAATCTGTTTCTTGCACCCATCCTGATTTATTTCCACTACCAGTACTTCCTACTGGTCCATCTCTGACACAGAGGTCTGCATAATGTATGTGTGGGAACACAAACAGTGGAGGAATTGTGTTGCCAATGGCATTACCGCATATACAAATGCGACCAGTGAACCTCTCTCTGCTGATGTCGTTGCCCCAACTTGTTTAATATAAGTTAAAGTAAAAGTGTGGTAAGTTGTAACATCTGCATTATTGTTACAACTAACCCAGACTGTTGCTGTTACAACTGACCCAGACTCCTATAGCCATGAACTAGCTAACATTACAGCCAACGGCTAAAACATTAGCACTAAAGACCTACACAGAATATATCCCCATAGACATACAAATAACATAATTTAAGTTTGATGAGTTTAACTGCAAAGCAGATAATGCTATTACAAATTGAAATAAAGTAGAAAAACGTACTTTTTGGCATACAAATTACTTTTTTTCATGTTAAATTGTCTGTGTTTGACAAAATGTGCTGATTTTTCACATGTGATAGCAGAACTGAATTGGGCATGCACAGGATGAGTCACATCATTTGAAACTTAGCCCTGATTGGAGAAATTGGAAGTGTTACAACTGACCCACGTTACAACTATCCCCGGTCTCCCCTACATTCCATGGTCCCTAATCGCTGTGAATGATTAAGCTAGGCAGATAATATGTATTTACAAGTAAATGTGCTAATTATATCTGTTTAAATTCTTTCCAGTGATTATTTTCATGTGGGCTTGAAATAAAATATCTCCCTCTGCTGTTACTGCAGCTTCCTGCAACTTCTGCATGTGTGTACATTTCACATTTTGGATAGGTAAAGCATGAAATGGACACACCTGCATGTCTTTTACACGTTTTGCTTATAGATCTTCAGTACAGTGGGCAGCAATACTTGCTTCTCTAAGATCCTTCTTCACAGTGTATAGATGTTACAGTAACTGGAGGGACTCAAACGCAGGACTCCTTTGCTCAAAGGAAGAACAGAGGGTTTATTCACAAACACCAGGTGAAATGTGTGACAGTGTCAAAATGCTAAATACAAGGGTGCGGGGATCAGGGCTCCAGGGAATCCACAGGGAAAAGCAGGGGGACACTCTCACTCCTCTTCAGTCTCTCTTGGTATCTCACCAGTCTCTCCCTCCTCTCTCGCACCAGGATCTCTGTAGGGAACAAGGGCAGGTCCAGGGTGTCTGTATACAGGGAAACAATGTGTTAACGCAAGAAGCAAAACCACGGGAACTAGACTGCAATGTCCTAGCCAGGATTTCACTGACACAGGTCAAGCAAAGATTCAGCGAAGAGCAGTCTCACTTCTTCCCTTTAGTAGAGGCCAGTGAATGAGACGCAGGTGTTGATCATCTCCCAGGTATGTAGGCCAAAGGTGGGAGCCCACAATGAACTCTGCCCAGGCGACAGAGGGAGAGAGGGAGAGAGAGGAAGAGAGGAAAAAGAGAAAACAAAGCCGAATTTCTCAGGCAGATCTGCTGGACCGTGACAATAGATAGATATAGATAGATATACATATATAGCTTATGTCTTAATGTGCACTTTTTTAAAGGGACTTTTTTCACATTTTCACATCAGTCCCTAAGGCTCTCAGTATTCAGCTTATGCCTTTTAACATCCTCAACCACGAGCAATCAACTTTCTAGTGGTTGAAGTAATTTTACCTTTTAGAGCTGGATATTCTGCCCACACTAGCAGCTAAAAGTGGCAGAAAAGTAAAAGACCTTGCTGATGACTTGTCCAAAAATGGAATTGGGAAAGGGGAAACGACAAAGGACTGATGAAAATAGATGGGCTAATGCAGGTAGGAATGTAAATGACATAACATAGGCAGAGTTTAAAGAAAAAGAACACAATGTCAAGTTGTATTTTTGTTCAGTTTTTTCTTCGTTGTTGTTTTCTTTTAGGGGTGTACGGTAGAGGGTAGCTTAGCTCCTGAGTGGTTTCCTAGAAAAGCCATGCATATAAGCTTTGACAATGTAGGAGTTTATGGTTTATCAAGGCTTTTGAAGAGTGTCCTTTTAATTCTGAACCATTAATGGAAAATGGTAATTTGTTAAAAAGAATAAATGCACCACAGCATGTGTGAGACCTTGGGAAAGCTGCAGGCATCTGAAACATACGATGTCTTAATGTGCAGTTATAATCCATTGCCAATTAATTTTGTACTTAAGGTGAAGAATCTATCTCACTTGCTCTCCCTGTTTTCATGTAGTAGTTAAATGGATTTTATTGACGTGGGAAAGGCAATGCAAGGGACAACAAATATTATATAAATATTATTAGTTCCTCATAGTGTGTGCGGCCAACCCATTTTAAAGGTGTCTGTTAATATCATTTTGTCAGAGCCACTGACTCGCTTAAACACAAGGTATCCTTGTGTATTACTTGACCCAACATATCTGTCATTCATCAACCTAACCAAGACGTTTTCAGTGAGTAAACCTAATCACTGATTTACAGCTAAAGCAAAAAATACAATTTTTTTTTTAATTAAAGTGAAAATAAGGCAAAAAAGAGTAGCTCTTTTAGGTCTTAGTTACAAATTCATACAGACCAGCCATTTAGTCAGTCAGTGCACACCGTAGCAACTTCTGCTCGCTGGGGAAAATTGTGTGTTTCTCAACTAGAACTACACATGATTGTTAAAGTTGCCCATAGTTTACATGCGAAACATCAGCTCCTCTCGAAACACTTTCTTCACTCTCTGAGCTGAGAACATGTAACTTCATATTAAAGGTTGGACCATTTGAAATGTGTTAGTTGCAGTGGTTAGATACTTGTGACATGTTGTCTAAATAGGGAGATGCGGGCTGATTCTAACAAAATGGTACTATGAACAACATAGTATGAACCAGGATAAGAACATCTTAGTATTTCTCACCAATGGACAATAAAGAAAGAAAAATGTGTACCACATAAATCTGAAATATTTCCAAAAAACAGGAAAAAGACCAAGGCTGAGTGTGGGCATATGGTCTGGAGGTACACAGAGCCATGCACAGCAAGCTGGGATGCACTTTGTCCTGACACTTGTCTATCAAAGTCAGCTTTAACATTTTGAGTACTGCAAGCTTCTTTTTATGGTCCATGGGTGTCCATAACCCATTTATCATTTTAGTATCTACTAACCTAAGTATTTAATACCCCACAAGACACTGGATCAAATTTGACCCAGTACCTATCACAATTTAACCAGCATATTTAACACACCTTTTAATAAATGCTACTGTAGCAAACTAAAGATCCTCTTCACTATATATTATTTATTTTATGCATATTTTATGAATAGATCTGTATTTGTTGTTGGGTTTTTTTGCAGACCATTTCAAGATTAGTGAAAACACTTCCTTTACATTTGATTTACCCATTGCATATCTGAAGTTGCTGCAACTGCTATACTTTCAAATAATACAAAAACAGTTAGTCAAGCACTGTGTTATTATGGCAGGCAGGCCACAAAGTTAATTTTAGCTGCAAACCTGGTAGATTAGCTGAGCCTACATCAACTAAAGGATCAGCTGACACCATCCGACATATCTAGTTAGCATGTCTTGTATACTGTGTGCCATTTAAAACTAGGTGTTTATTATAGCACAAGCGTTTTAATTAAAGGTTGATTTCTCAACACGGCTTGACTAAAGTGAGTGCTGGTGGACTGATTTACTGCTATGTATCAAGAACAAAATGAAAAAGCTAATATGAAATGATGAAAATATCACAATACAAAGGTGCAGTAATAACACCTCTTCTTAGTGTGTATTTGAGATCTCTCAGTAATGTGTGGTGTGACTAATATACAGAGCTTGCTCAACATCACACAGGTTCAAGAGCTGCAAAAAAGACAACGAGCTTTTGTCATCCTTAGAAGATCTGCCAGAGAACAAAGACAGCACACACATGCTTTAGGGAATAGCACAGCAGAGTACTTTACATGCACTCAGCAAGTAAAGTCTCAAACTGAAAGTGTAAACTTCAAAGATAGGGAAAACTTCAAAGTAGGAAAAATAGGTTTTCTGTCACGCAGAAGAAGTCCATGCTAAATTATGCCTTTGGGTGAGGAGGTGGGGTATTGTAGCTACTGTAGCCTCATGTTGGCTGTCACTACCGTATGAACCAAAGCAAAGCAAAGCAAACATGCATATCATGTTGTTGTTGGGGCTTTGTCCTGATTGGTTGATCTTTGCGATGCTATCTGGCTCAGTATCAAAGGCAGTGACGTAACTCTGGCAGCTGCTGTACTACAGCTGACAGTTTATCAGTGTTCTGAAGATGCTGTAGTATATCTTCACACTTGTGTTCTTTGCTTATCTGTAAGCTACATCAGCAGTACAGCAATCACTCCTACATGTTCCTCTGCTGCCATACTACAATCATAAACAATATATAATAGTAAAACATATGAAACATTAGAGTTAAATAAAGTGGTGTTGAGCTTGGAGGGAATTGGATTGATATATTCAATCTGTCTTTTACTGTGGTTTACGATTAAATACCCTCAGCTTTGTGGATATTATCAAATTTTAGCATGCGAGCAAATGGAACTAGAATAGAATAGAATAGCTCTTCATTGTCATTGTACATGCACGACGAAATTGTGGATGAGATCATCTATCCATTAGTAGTTTAAAAAGCAAATTTTCACTGTAATAGCTTTTTTTTTAAAGTAATAAAGAATAATTACAATAAAGTGATAAATACATTCCAATAAAATACAAAAAATTATTTAATAACCGAGTACTTTTTCTTTGAAGGAGGAAAGATGGTGTGTGTGGGAAAACAATATATGCCAGAAAGCTGCAACTAAGCAGGGTAAGCTTCCACCCTTCAATGGGGGTCTGTTGGCAAACAATTAGAACAGCCAGTATTGATAAGTGGTCGCTCATGCCACCAGTAACTAAGCAAATGCCACCAGCAAAAGCATTAAATCAGAGTTGGCTTGACAGATAACAAACCCCAGCATAACAATAAATCAAAATCTTAATACCTTAAAAATTTCAAAAATAGCTAGAAAATAGAGGAAACTGTTTTATGCACATCTGTGTGGAAATATAGAAACCAATGAGGAATGAGAAAACTGAAAATATGCAAAGACATCTTTGTTTACCAGCTGTATTCTTCAGTATGATTGACTACTACAGTCACACTTAGCTTTGTATGGAACATTTATAACACTTGTGTAATGTGTTATAATGTGTAATGCTGCAAGAATGCAAAACATTTAATTTCTGTGTACAGTGCTAAAAAGCAGAAGATGACAGACATGGCATCTGGATTTCTTTACCACAGTAAATGTAAATGTATATTAACCCTGCACAGGCTGTTCCTGTTCATACTAGCCAGTTTTTGTTTAGAATCTGAATATGTTTGAACACATGTTCAAAATCAAATGTGAGGAAAAAATATTCAAATTGTATTGACTCTTATTAGGACGAGTAGCACAATATTTTTGAAATGCAAAGACCTTTTGAGCTAATGAAAGTAAAATGATATCATTGAAGCACCCTTTTAGAGGTTTGCTAATTGTTTTTATTGGCTACTGCATCATGCATTTGGATCTGCATTAGTCTTATCTCATTCCAGGTTTAGATTATATAAAGCTTTTCATTATTTGAAGCGCTTTTTCTTCCTGTGAGCAACCAAGTATTTAAATACAAAAAGGATCAATCAGTTTAAATACTGTAAGGCTCAGGACTGTACACTTGCTGGTGTATGATTACATGAGGGTTAGAGGTAGGATTATGGTTTGGTTCAGTTGTCCTTTTATATCGAATTTTCTGCTTTAATTATAATATTTTCAACATTCAGACTGGAGAAAACAACTCATTATCAGGCATTTTGTTAGGTATAATTATCATCCCAATAAACACCAGAAGTCTCATGGAGGTTTCCCCACGAAGGCAAAATTAAATGCATAAAAGTTAATTGTTCAATGGCAGTTTTTTGCCCCCATTACCACTTTCGAGTTCAGGTTTAGTCAAAGGACTAGAAGTATCACACTGTAAATTTTGTAAAATGAATCACCTCAACACTTAATCACAGATCATTACTTAGCCAGTGTTCATGGCACAGTTCAGTTTTCATCTGGCAATCCAGACATTTGTTTAAGGCAGTGTTTCCCAACCACAGTTGGGAAACACTTCATAAGTGTTTCATAGCACACTTCATAAGTGTGCTATGAGAAATGATCAGATGTGGCATGGAAGATCCAATTTCACCTTATTGGTGCTCTAAGCGAGCGGTGTATATTGACAGGACAATTACATTCTCTTCCACTAAAGAGCAGTACAACTTCTTGCAATTCCAGTTAAGTGGGTTGCCAACCACCAGTGAAATGGATGAAGACGAAGAAGAAATATGATAGTCCAAAGTCGAGTGGCATAACGGGGAAAACCTGCAGTCAGCTGAGACTGAAGAAGTCACTTGGATGAGTGATGAAACATTTCTCTACATCCAGATGAACAGAATCAACCTTTTGGGATTTACTTACCTGGATGATTGACCATGCATCAAGACATTAAAAAGTACCTGAGGCTTGTGGCTATTTGTGGACACTAGGTTTGAGACTTTGCCGTTTTTACAGCCTCCTGGTAAGCAGAAAGAGAGTTCCTAAGAATCTGTAAAGAAACACAGCCTATTTTTTTTCCATCTCCTCACAGCACGTCTGTAATCGCATCTAAGGGTGCACGTATGTTCATTCAACCATGGCTCTGATAATAGCTTAGTGCGCACAGCCCTGAGCAGAGCAATTGAGTCCAAGATATCAGTGCAGGTTAAATTAAAAGTATCAGAAAGGTCCTTGACGCTTTCACAGCTCAAATTCATTATTCCAGAATCCATAAATGCAACTGAAATTTTAGGCACTATTAAAGCATTAAGCACCCATCTTTTGCATGCTGGAGCACACGGCATGTGCTAAAGTGAACAGCAATGATAAAGTGAACAGTGCAGGAAAATGATCAGGGAGGCACAAGCCGGATGTTTCTGTGATGCACACATCCAAACCCTGGGTTAGCACCAAGTCCAGTTTGTGTCTTTTTTCATGAGTAGGACCGGTAGCCCACTGAGTCAGGTTAAAAGAGTCAATAACATTTAGAAAGTCCTTGACCAGAGGTTTAGACTCAGAACAGACATGATGCTGCTGTGACTTAAAGAAGTCGTTTAATACTAAAGTTTTGTTTGCTAGTGATCTTGCATTTAATAAAGCCATTTGAAGGGTGCAGATCTTAACATCCGAAGCACCGGTATAGGCAAGGGGTTTCTGTGATCCACAGGTTTCTGTGATCCACACCGCATCCAGAGGTCCAAGCCCACTTAGGAAAATAGAGTACTCGGAGCAGCAGATCCAATGTTGTGGGAGCTCCGGGGGACAACAGGCAGGGTCCATCTAAACGTGTACTCCCCTGGTCCTGTAGTTCCACGAGAGGCATGGTGGAAAACCTTGACTCTGACGAGTGTACCAGCTCACTTTCCTTCCTTGGATGCTTCTTCCAGGGTGTGGCATGAGGGTGGCGGCACAGGTAAACTGGAACAGGCGATTCAAAAGCAGTTGGAGGAAGTCCATAACCTTGTCCTGTCGCAGTTTGTTTGAGAATTAGATTTTAAGATGCTTTGATTTCTAAAAGCAACTGGCAATTATACACACGTAGTCCTAGGACATTTTGAGACACTATAAAAAAGAAGAGGGCTAGCGTCAACCAAGACAAAACTGGCAAAGTTGACAGACGCAATGCCGACAGACAGGAACTGGGTAACCGTGAGGGAGTGCAAAGGGGCAGGGGAGAATGTAGCTTGGTAGCATTGGATGAGTTTGGAAACCAAGAAGAGGAAGTGAGTAAAGGTAGAGCTGGGATTAAATAGTGGAAGTTGAAGAAGGATGACTGTTGCACAGAGTTGAGAAACGAGTTGAGATGGACAACTGGGCTAGTACAGGTGATGACCCAATGCGCAACAGGTTAGGGTTATTAAGGATAGAGATGGAAATGTACGATCAAATTAGAAGAGTGTGCCGAGAAAGAGTTATTTGATGTAGGGGGGCAATTACAAAATACTTTAAAGACATAAGCACTGCTAACGTTTTTAGAGTACTTTGAGGAGCTGATGAATGATGAAAATGAGACAGTGAGGAGGACACATAGAGAGTCAGGAAGTGCAGAGGATTAGTAGGGAGGAAGTGAGGGCAGCTATAAAGAGGATGAAGAGTGGAAAGACAGTTCGTCCAGATGACATACCCATAAAAGAGAGGGCAGTGGACCAGATTGTGTAACACAATCTTGGAGAGTGAGAGGATGTCTGAGGAATGAGAAAAGGGTGATGTGCAGGGCTGCAGTAACTACAGAGGGATAAAGTTAAACAGCAATACCATGAAGCTATGGGAAGGAGTTGTTAACGTTATGTTAAGGAAAGAGATGACAATCAGTGAGCAGCAGTGTAGCTTCATGCTGAGAAACAGCACCACAGATGTAGCGTTTACTTTGAGAGTATTGAGAAGGTCCAAGAGCTTTATTTGCATTCATTTGTTCAAAGAACTTTTCAAGATCTTTTCGGTGCCAAAAGAGAAACAGTAGTACTGAATGAGGACATCAAGAGGGCCAGAGAATTATCTGAGAATTCAGAACATGTATGAGGACAGCAAGACTTTGGTGAGGTGTGTGATAGGAGTGACAGATCAGTTTAGAGTTAGGGTAGGACAGTAGGTTACATCAGGGATTGTCTCTGAAATGCTTCTTGTTTGCAATAGGGATGAACAGGTCATATAGTTATTGTTTTTGTGACATTTAGGCTTTTCCAGATTGGAAACAGTCACACCATGTTGCAGAAAAACAGGGGGAAAAATGTATACATACAGTTCTTGAATATTTACAATATTTAAACATAGCCAGCACACCAGTAGATCAGCAGAATGACAGAAATATGAGCACATATACCAATAAAATTATTTCATGATGACTTCATTTATGAGGAAGAAATTAACAATTACATTGCAACTTCTTGAGGTTTGCGCAGCATATTCCCTAACATCCTTTTCTTGTGTATTAATAGGCTGAAAAACATTTTCACTAAACGAAAAATAAAGGTATCAATCAGATAGTCCTAGTGTAACAAAGCAATGCAGAAATTTGAGTGCTATATTATTAGAAGGAAAAGCTATAGTAGAGGTTAAGTTCTACTATAGCTAGGTTATTTATTCCACAAAGTATGAGGTTTATTAGGCTGAGCTGGGAGGGAATCATACCCATCACTGTTAAATGTAGAGGACCATGTAGTTTCAGCATGAAGATAAAAGAGGATTTACTGAAGACACTAGAGTTGCTTATTGGAAATAAAACTTGTTCAAGTTCTGTTAGAATGAGGCAAATTAAAGTGCGGTAGTGTTTCGATGGAAAACACAGTACTACAAAACAAAATCACATTTGTTTTGTAGTACTGAAAAAAGCATTTGAAGCAATAACAGTTGAAATTTAAGTAACAACGTCTGACCTGGAAAAAATAAAAATCCACATAAGCAAATGACCTGAGAACAACACCATTCTCCTACAAATTTACCACACATATATCTACACTAACACAAAGCTTTGCCAGGAGTAAGTGCATTATTTTCTGTAAGACCATTTGAGTACAAGGTCTTAATAACGATGTTGTCATCCCCACTATCTTGGGCAACCTTGGTATCACCCTGGTAACCAAGACAATGAAGGAGCAGCTGGTTGCCTTCTCTCATTTGGCATGTTGGCAACTCAAACCCAATAAAAGCACCACTATGTAAAGGCAGTATAGGGATTTTATGGATTCATGTGAATTCAGGCTATTCTTGAAAGAGAAAAAGAATTTCTTGATGTTGAATAGATTCTAAAAATGTGTTTAATTTATATTTATACTTTGATTTACTTTGAAGTATTTCTTTATACATATAAAATATGCAGTATACCCACTAATAAATGATGATTGTTTGCTTCTTTTGAGCCAAAAAGCAGTTTAGTCCTACCTCTTCCAAGTAAGAACCATCGCAAGAATTCAGCAGATCCCCATGTGGAAAAAAATCATTATTGCTGGATTGGAGAAATCTTCTCAAAGAAATTTTAACAAGACAAATTTAAACTGGACCAGCTTGAAACATACCATGTTCTAATGCCTCTCATTTATTCTGTATTATGATCATGTTGACAGTGGCTGGCTGTACTCTTCTGGACATCTTCACCTCTCTACAATTAATGTATTACTTTGATAGTTTTCATTGAAACATTTACCATTAACTGTTAATGACAAGTGCTGGAGGATGTTTTAGAAACATTCATTTTCTAAGAATAGCAATACAACACTGAAAAGGTTTCACTACATTGGCAAATTGCATCAATTATCAAAAGGTGTTGTTTTTCTAAAATTTCCCCCATCAGATGTTTAAGGTTTAAGTCCAGACGCTTTTCTTTGCAAGCTCCTTTGACTACGATGACCTGGATGACTGAGAACCTTCACAGACAAGGTTTAGCTTATTTTAAATTGATGATTCATCAATCATCACTTTCTAAAAAAAAAAAATGCTTGTACTCAACGTCCTGTAAGTATGTCTAAACAATCAGCTCTTAATAAGCTCAGAAAAACAGGCTTACATCTTTAAGTATTTTGAAATTTGAATTTACTGGAAACAGGAAGTGTAGAGAACAGTGAGAAAAGCATGCCTGCATTTTTGAGGCAATTTATGTAAACTCCAAAACAATCCTACAGATGAGTCCTCCAGAAAGTAATGCCTGTAAGTTCTATTAATTCTATGTTTATCTAGAAATTAAAAATAGTGTGTTTTGTGACATTTTTCCCCCTCTTTACAAATGTAGTAGTTTTGTACGTCGTAGCCTATAAGCTAATGATACAAGTGTATGCTTACCTCTTGCTAGCTTGTTGTCTGTTGTATTAATATTAGATTGTATATCTATAAGATACTTATTTTGTACTCTACTGTGTTAGTGCCAGATTATATGATAGTCTATTAAGAGTTGTTTTATGTGTCTTTCTAGTTTTACTCCAGTTCATTGATGTCACTTCACTGTGATTGCTGTGTATCAAGTCATCCAAGGAGCAAGCACACTCACTTTCCTGGCTCTTGAAAGGGAGTTTGGCAAGCTAATCAATGTTCACACTCAGAGAGTTTAACATATAGCTAGAACAGTACAGTGAAAGTCCATACGTATCATCAGAGGGATTCTTCAGCACAGTTATGCATGTCAAAACTGCAGACAAGAATGACAAAGTATTAACAGTCTCCAGCTTTAAGCACACCTCCTTTTCAATAAATAAGGTGGATGCATCATTAAATTGCTAAATCTCAATTAATTTTCGTTAACGTAAGTGTTTTTTGTCATGTTTCCTTTTTTAATTATTAAATAGTAAAAACCCAGGACATATTTAGCAAAGTTTATAATTAAATAGAAAATGCTTTATTATTGTGGTCTGCGATGCTGCTGCAGGTGTCTACACGCCATCTACAATCACGCCTTGCCAGCTTAAAACCTGTGCTCTGCTTGTGTTGTTTTTGGTGGTGATGTGTACGGCTGGCAGTGGGAGAGCTGCAGCCGTTGAATGTACAGTTACAGCAACCATGTGATTATTTTAAGGGTGAACAGTGCGCTGGAAGGAGACATGGGCGGCCCCCGCAACCACCTTGTCACAGGTGCCGCTGGATGCGCGGGTGACCGCCAGAGTGGACAGTTCCCCATCGCTGGGCCTGGGCATCGGGCACCAATGGTCCGGGCCGATTCCCTCGCTTGCTCAGCGGAGTGCGGCCAGATCATGGGGGTATGTGGTGGGGCATGTTCTGTGATGCCGCTACATGTAAGATGGACTCACCTGCACAGCATCTACAATCATGCCTCACCGGCTTAAAAAGTGTGCTCTGCTTGTGTGTTGTGGTGACGTGTATGGCTGGCAGCGGGAGAGCTGCAGCCGTTAAATGTACAGTTACAGCAACCATGTGACTATTGTAAGAATAAATGATGCTGCGAAGCATGAAAATGCCATCGGGTCTGCCGTGGTGTTTTAGTTATCAAGTTTGGTTTTTTTTTAAAGATTTTTCTAAAATAAAAAGTCCACGCAAACCAGTAAACAAATTACAACAAGGACTGCTGAGAAACTATGATACAACTAGTGAAAATATAATTAATATGTAAACAACTTAACAATCCCCAAAGCATCTAAGTCATGTCACGAGACAGCACAACACCTAAACAGAAGAGAGGGGAAGGGGAACAAAGTGAGCCTGCTCTGCGTTGACACAGGAGCGGCGAGTCCGGCGACCTGGCTGTTTCATCTTTGCCGAAAGTACAGCATTGCATACAAAGTAAAGAATCGATCTCACCAGGCTAGTATCGATCCAATACCGATGCCGACTTGGTATCGATACAGTCTATATTCGGATCAATGCACCCACCACTAGCTTGAACTAAAAAAACAAAAGGCCAAGTTGAAATTGGAAAAGACCAGACTTGAGGCAGATCTGGAAGCACTGGAACATAAAAAAGCAGATGCAGCTGCTGCTGCAGAGGCATAGGTTTTGGAGGCAGCAGCAGCTATGAAATGTGACGATATACGGAGCATCAGGAGTAGTATCTCATCATCGATCATTAAACAGCAAACTGAAGCATACCTTGAAAATCACGTGCATGTCAGTTTCAAACCCATCATAGATTCTCCAGGCACCCCAAGTCCCATCTGTGTTAGGAAGCCATCACTGTCAACAGAACTCCCAGAATCTAATACAGAATATCATGCATCACCTTTCAAAACCAGGGTACTCACTGCTAATTGAGTATCAACCAGCTACAGGACAACACCCATTCTTTCTTCAGTACACCACATCACATGCTCACCATACTTTTAAGGCTTCTTCACAACAGAGTCCATGATGTATTCAGATACTGCCCAAAGGATATAGGATATATAGCAACATTCTCAGACTCCATGTAGGAAATTAGTAACTACAGGTTTGATCTAACTACAAATTCAATGAAGCCTGAGGGCTTCAGAGCTTGGCAGTCGTCCTTCCTTAACGGCAATCAGGACTTGGAGCTGACAGCTAGTGAAGAGTTAGATCTACTTGTTAAATGGATTGGTAGGGAATCATCAGATCATGTAAAAAGGATTCATGCTGCTTATATCATTAACCCAAAAGCACCACTTTATTTATCTTCAGAAACGTTATGCAACCCCAGAAGTGATAGAGTGCGCTCTCTGTAAGTGACTTTAAGGAAAAACATAAAACTAAGGGAATTGAATCACCTATTAATGGAGTTGTTGGCAGCCAAGAAGGATGAGTATTTACCAGGTTTTAGTTATTTGGATACTCAGCGGAGCATTAATCCTATTGTTGTAAGACTGCAGATAAACCTACAAGAGAAATGACTCTCTGCTGGTTCACAGTACAAAGAACAGTACAGGGTATGCTTTCTCCCATTTGTTTTTTTGTTAACTTTGTCAACAGTGAGGCCAAGGCCAGAATGATCCAAGTTTTGTTTTGAAGAATAGCAGTCGTTTTTATGATCGGAGTGAAAAACTGATGATAAAGCATGATGGTGGGAGAACGGCCAAAGCTGTAAAGACAAATGTATCTGCAGTAGCTGATTCAATCTTTGGATGTAGAGAAGAAGCCGGTAGGAAAGGTGCTAGTGATCCTGCTAAATACTGTCCACTTCGCTGTTGATCCCATCCTCCTTCCTACCTGCTTCACAGAATGCAAGAAGCTATTAAAAGACCACATACAGTGCTTTAGATGTTGCTCTGTAACTAATATTGCCAGAAACTCTCAGGTGCATCTACAGTCCAACGAGTGCAGAAGTGAAGAAGAATTGCACTGCTCTTCATTAGAGACTATATCGCCAGAAGTGTTGCATCCCGCATCAGGGCCAGATACAGGCCAGCAAAACAACTCCACACCAGAGATTACCTCAAAGTGCACTAAAGTCTGTGGAGGTGGTTTCATCATCTGGTAGGATATGCTCAATGCGAGTTTTTTTCAAAGGGACAGCGAGAAGGCTTAATCAAGGTGTACGTTATTTTTGACGACCAGAGCAATTGCTTATTGGCCAAGCCAGCATTTTTCCAGCTCTTTGACATCTTTAGTGACTTTTCACCTTATTTGCTAAAGACGTGTGCTGGTAACAATGAGATGACAGGGAGGAAAGCAGTTGGATTCCAAATTGAGGCTTTAAATCGTGAAGTGTGCTTAGATCCTCCACGCAACAGGTGAAAAATCCCCACACCAGAGGTTGCGCTTTCACATGCCCACTTGGTACCATGGCACCTTATATTCCTGAGATAGACTCTAAAGCACACATTTTGATCTTATTTGGAAGAGTTCTCATAAGGGTTTGCAAAGCAAAGCAACAAATTAACAGACCCCACAGTGGTCTTTTGGACAGCGTTTAGATTTTGGGATGGGTCATAGTTGGGGAAGTTTGCATTGACAGTACTCACAAACCCACTGTAGCTGTCTACAAGACTAACATCCTGCAGAATGGACACCCATCTTTCATGCTGCCATGTGAAAGATAAGCTGGGCTATGGAAGGGAGCACAGATCTGGTATCTACCGTCGCCCATACAGCTATGGGTCTAATAATGTGCCTGTTGAAAAAGAACTTGGGATAAGTGTATTTACAAGACACACAAAGGATAAAAAGCCTGTTTTGTCC
Source organism: Simochromis diagramma (assembly GCF_900408965.1). Lineage (NCBI taxonomy): Eukaryota > Metazoa > Chordata > Actinopteri > Cichliformes > Cichlidae > Simochromis > Simochromis diagramma. Next base: position 4,831,169 of record NW_024387448.1, on the reverse strand, counting down.
ATTGAAGACGAGCGCTTTCTGAACGTCGTGCAGGAGTTCTGCCAGAATGAGCAAAAGAGCTGGGTTGCTCCCCTACCATTCACATCACCCATACCATGCCTAACAAACAACTGTGGTCAAGCTCTCTCTCATCTCCACTCCTTGTATTGCACACTGGGCAAAAATCCTGAAATGAAAGAGCAGAAGGAACCCTCTCTCCCAGAGAACATACAGCAGCCTTTGTCCACCGTTACATATACTGAGCTCTGTGTATTTTCTAACGCCTCAAACTGGGCCATAGGAGCAGTAGCTTATCTGAAAGTCATCACTACAGATGACAGTGTCAAGATGGTTTTGTACTCAGAAGAGCAAAGCTAGCTCCTAAACTTTTTCTCCGAAGCCAATTATCCTACACATTGAACTCTGTGGGGCAGCGCTGGCTGTCGAAATGGCAGAACTAATCCTTGAGGAGCTTGCCCTTAAACCTGATGCTATGAAGTTTTTTTGTTTTGTTTTGTTTTGGGGGTTTTTTGCGACAGTAACATAGTTCTTGGATATATCCACAATGAGACTAAACATTTTTATTGATATGTGCACAATCACGTTCACTGAATCCAACAGATGACTGCTCCTCACCAGTGGCACAGATCAAAATCCAACTGATCTCGCCACCAGATCTGTTCCAGTGTCTCGACTGACAGAGACTGTCTGGGTTACAGTAAAGCTTCAAAGCTAAAGGAATGCAAGATGATGAATCAGTGAATCTTGTGTAATTAAGTGTTAAAAGACAGAATTATGACTTCACAATTAAATTCATCTCCCAGCCCTGTTATTAATTATTGCTATATTATTATTGCTATAACTGTGGGGAAAATACTGTGGTCTCAAAGATCCATCTTTTAGCACTTGCAAACTTCAGGCATAAGCGAACAACTCAGATATGGATTAACAGCATGTAAACAGAGTGCATTTTATTATGCAATGCTATACAACAGATCAAGACAAAGTGTAACAACTTTGGTATATACTATATCCATAGTGATCGTTTTTGATGTTACAATGGCCCATTTGCTTCTCAAAAAGCCCAAAACAATTATTATTTAATGTCTTTTTATGCATAAAAAGCCAAATAACTCAAAGTCAAAAATCTCCTCAGTCTCTGATAACAAAGTTGATTTATTGTGTAAAATCTGTAGCTGTAGATACAAACTCCATCAGGTTTCTTTGACTGCAAACTTTATAAGTGTTTGCAAAAACAAAATACGAATCAACTGAGCAGTTAGAAACTAAATCACATCTCCACTAGCTCTACCACACCTGCAGCGTAACTAGCAGATGCCCCACTCCTCTAGGACTGGGAGCTTTTATCACATAGAAAATGAATATGATTCCTACAGGAATTTTACTCTAAAAGACATTTCAAAGTTAACTTTATCATAGACAGTGAACTATGAAGTACACAGTGGTCTATTAAGAGTTTAGCAGCTTGTTTGATCTCGCCAGGTTTCCATTTAACCTTAGTATTAGAATTAAAAATGAGATTGTGTAGATTTGGCAACTCTAAATGATCCTTGTGTGCAGTAATACTGACAAGTTTGTCAGTACAATTTGCCCCATTGTCTTATTAGGATAAAACAATTCAGATTTTTACTTTACTGGTTGGGATGCACTTGTTGGGCTAGTAATTTTATAATTTTATTTCTCAGTCAAAACATTTGATAATGGTTACTACATGTTACTGTAACTAAAATGTGTGTTTGTGGGATTTGCAAATCATTGCCTTCTTTTAACTGCAGTTTACACAGCCTCCCAACTTTTTTAGATTTGAGGTTGTATTTATTTGTCGGTGACAATGTAGAAAAACATTAATGTTAGTAAGAGAATCAATGGATTGTATTAGATCTAGCTGCTAATTTCCATCCATAGTCCTTGCAGTTTCCGGTGTTATGCACAAGTGATGCTCCAAATGGATGCCCCACCTCAGTTTCTTTGACTTCATGACATTACCAGCCTCTTAAAAGGGATGCTTGCTTTTATTCACCCACTAACCAACTAACCATCTTTCAGCTCTATTGGACATGCTAAATATGAAATACACAAAACTGTCTATATTTAGGCAAAGAGTGGAATTTAAAGAGTGCTTTAAAAAATTCATTCTATCAGGAGTATTTTTGTTTTTAAGAGAAACCATTTGTATTTCCCATATGTCTCTTTTACACTTTTGTTTCCATATTAAAAATAGCTATGATAGTAATGATCATAATTGCTTCAGTGTGATGTTGTTGTAAATTCCCTCTAATCTTCTATACATTGTATTTACCCTTCACCCCTACCTGGTAATTAATACTTGCTGGCAGACCATGGGAATGACGACAGTGGTAGTATCACATCATCTCTATGGACAGTAACACTGCAATGAAAAGGTTATTATTACACATATTACATATCATACGTATCATCTTTCTGGCATTTCTGTGAGATCTGGAGGTCACCAGCCAGTTTTTTCACAGCTTCTGACCTGCTCATTTTGTGCATCTGTTGCATACATAATGAATAATAACAGATATAATCTCCAATGATAAAATAGCTCGATGTTTGTATGCAAACAGTAGCAAATTGAACAATAATACTTTAACGAAATTCATTTTTGGCAAGATTCTGGCTCTCCTGCACTAAATGCTGCACTTGAATAAAATCCTTGAACTTGATAAAATAACTCTTAACTGTTAATTAATGAATTTATCTTATGGTTTAGAGGAAAAGCTTAGCAACCTTTAAAGGAGTCAGGTGTATTTGTCAGCTTGTGTGAAAGTACAATCTCTTAGTTTTGATGACACAATCGCAGAGTTTTTTTTATCCTACATTAAATCAAATGGGGGGTTTTCTGCCACCACATTGCAGGCATACAGACCACACTGCCTCCACATTAAGGTATGCAAGAATATATCTGTATTTCAAGTGAAAAACTGTTTTTTATTATTCTTTTATGTCCAACCCATCAACTGACGTTCGAAGAAAAGCTCATTAGCTACAGATTAGCTGCAGCCCTGCCATCCTTTCTAAATGCCAGTCCATTCCTCCTGGTAAAAAAAAAAAAAAAAACCTCAATGAAAGGAAAGATTTAGAATAATTACAGCTCAACTTTAAAAGCTATTTTTTTAAATTCTGGAGAAACCTGTTGCTTATTTCATTTGCTAAGCTCACCACAAGACTGGACACCACCATAAATAGTTTCATTTCAGCAGCTTCTTCTTGGCATTCATCAGTCTTTTTGCCCACACGCAGCTTTGCAGCGCAGCAAATGGGGCAAATAAATCATAATCATTCAACTGGGGCAGGGGATGGCAACTTTTACTATCAAACAACAACATGCTTAAGGAATTCTTGTGTTATGCCCCATTGCAAGCCATAATCTTTTACCACGTATGACTCCACAGTTCATGATTTAATATGTTAACTTTGCATTTTCATTACATTAATACTATCTTTTTGTTGCTTTCATTGAATTCTAGAATAAAAATAAATAAATCAAATTCTTTGTTAATCATTTACTTAATTTTGTGACCAATAAGTGAGGGGAAGCTTACATTAAAACAGAAATACTAGGGGTGCAACGATACACAAAATTCACGGTTCGGTTCGGTTCGATACTTTGGTGTCATGGTTCGATATTTTTTCGATACAAAAAAATGTTCATGCCTTTTTAATTTGTCATTTATTAAAATTATAAATATATATTTTAACTAAGTAAGTACAGTTATTACAATAAGTACAGTTATTAAATTTAATGTTGCTGAAACAACAAAATAATAATTTTAAAAAAATCTATCTGATCGAGAAATCACTCATCTTTGAAAAAGAGAGTTTATTACAGAGAAATGGCTCTTTCCAAAATAAAAGCTATACTATACACTTCTTCTGGGGTATACTCTCAGCAGCATATTAAACATATCAGGTCCCCATAAGGAGAATCATGTGCTACGCTATTCCACTTGTCTTTGAACTAGGATGATGTCAGCGTAAATGTGCAGTCATATTCGTTGTGTTCCCACTAGTGCTGTCAGCGTTAATCTAGTTAAAATGACATTAACACCATAACGTGGAAAATCTCCGTTAATGAATTACCGTGGATCGCCCCGTGCGTGGGGCTGGACGGCGTCAACACGTTAACAAGCAAGCTAACTGCGCTAACGCGCTAGTTCCCACCAATTGAGCATTGCGTGACACATCCGACATACTGTTTTACTTTTGTCCATGACGCGCTTACCATAAGGGTCATGTTTCACATGAAAACCAAGATAGTTCCAAACGCCAGATCTGAATGAGGGTGGGGGAGGTTCAATTTCGGGTAGCGTTGAGGCAGTTGCCATGTTGCAACGAGCTTAGCTTCTGTCTTGCTAGCTTGCACTGCGCTCAGTAGATCTGCACTCGACAGTGCAGCCTAGGCGGAGTAGTCCACTGAGCTCTCAACACAGACAGCATCGTCAGAAGAAAAGTTGATAAAATAAATAAAAAATTTTGTATTGTTCGATACATATGCGTACCGAACCGAAAGCGCTCTATCGAACGGTTCAATATTGATACGAGTGTTGTTGCACCCCTACTATTAAGCTATGTGAGCTGTTTTGAACCCCAGTTTTGTTTGTGCAAATTAATAAAATTAAAAGTAACCTATTTTAATAATAAAAGTGTAAGTCTGACGTTATTAGCTGTTTCCGGGTCCAAACTGGGTTTCAGGTCCCAAAGTCACAGTAATACAATCTAGTAAGTGGTCAGTGGTCAGTAAATTTTAATAAGGTGAGGAATAGTTTGCCCAGAAACTGGTGAAGAAGATATCCCTGTTTCACAAAAAGTCATTTTTTCAAAAAAGTCACATTATTGCTCTGTGGTTGTATCTATTAATGACCAACGCAGAATGAAGGCTCTGTATGGATCAATTTGAGTGACACTGAGAGTTTTACTAGTCCTCTTGACAACAGTGTGACAGATAATCTTTGCATGGCTCTATGTAGATGCTACCATGACACTTATTCATGTATTGACAAAATTAAGTGAAGCATATATGCTTGGTATTTAACGATCATGCACTTTGTTTCAGGCTAAGACAATTTCTATCTCATTTACTATCAGGCTAACAAGCAGTAGTTTTCAAGCATTTTGTGTCCAAGACACACAGAGGTGATAGGAAATATTTTAAGACACAACTGTATATTTTTATACCATGCACATTTGGTGTGGAGCAGCCACAATTAAGGGCTATTTTGTTCTGTTCTATTTTATTCTGTGTAAAATAGCCTCTATATCATAGCCAAGTTGCTAGTTCTTAATGGTATTGTCAAGGTAGAATACTTTTGCAGCATCTGGATCTACCTGCAAAATTTGTCTTTGGATTAAGCTCCACTAAAATACACCTTGCATCTACCTTTTATGTTCGACCTAACATGGTTTTACAGCCTGTAGTTTTGATCCAGCACTTCTCTAAAATAGGCCAGGTTTGATTTTGGTTTTCCAAGTAAGACGACTATTGATATCCTTAGTTCAGCTGAAGCCATAACAACTTTAACATTAAATAACTACTACATTTTCTGTGATAGCTAAATGTTTGGTTTATACTAGCAGCTAAGTTAGGAAGCCACTGACCTCTTTAGGAGCCCTTCTCACTGTTCTGGAGACTACCCCCAGAACAGTCACCGAGACACTACAAATATTTATATGATGTTATCTTCAGTGGGCAATAAAACTCCAAGAACAGTGGGGGACTAAGAAAGCAACTCGTTATGATGTCACTTTCCAATTAAGGAGAGAAATGCAGAAGGCCAGATGGTAGTGGATTTAAACAAAAAAGGATGTAAATGGCTGTTGTGAAGAGATATTTCAGGAAGAAAGAAGGACATAACATGACAATGTACAGCATCTTATGCAAAAGGTTTAATATGAAAAAGGTAAAAGAAGGCAAGATGGTGGTAGGAGACAATGTAGCACACATTGAATTGTAGTCTACAGGATGACTTTTGACATGAAGACAGGGAAACAAGTGACAGTAGAGGCAAGGATTAAACGGTGGAAGTAGAACAAGAAAGGATGTTCTGCAGAGTTTAGGAAGGAGATAAGACTGGCTCTAGGTGGCATGGAAGTTACCAGATGACTAGGAAAGTACAGCTGTCATAGTGAGGGAAACTGCCAAAAGGTGTTGGGCATATCTTTAGGTTTGAACAAAACTAGGTCTGGCGTCCAGTATCTTGATATCATGATGTTATAGTGCACCCATACAGAGGTGCTGCATGGTTCAGCAGCAGGTTTGTCCTTAATGAACAAGGCTTGAGTTCCTGATGCAGGAAGAAATTTAAGATTAGGAATGGAAATTTTCTTGTAGAAAATCAGTTCCCAGTAGCCCATTCCTTAGAATGGTTAGTCTGCCTGCGCGCTACAATCAGCTGATTTCAGTTCACAGTCAGAGGAAGAAAATAGCCACGCAGTCTAGAGTGTGAATATGGACATTTATATTTATCGCACAAAAAGACAAGATACATGGCAATCTAGTAAAGAAACAACCACAGCATGCTAATACTAAGCTAGCCAAGAACCCAGAGTGAAAGCTGGGTGAATGCCAACCCTAGCAGCTGGACCCTTTACTTCAACAAGTAACAAAGAGATGAACAGTCAGGCTGAAGCCTCCCTTTCTACCTGTTCATGTTTACAAATCAGAATCTCTGTGGCAATCGGGTTTTTTTGTGTGTGTGTGTGTTCTGGTTTTCATCTTTGCTTTGTGCGGTCAGCTTTGTAGTCTACTAAAAGAAAGATCTTAAAGATGTTTGTCCTTATTAGGGATTTGTGTCGGTTTGCGGGGTTGTAGCTACAGATGTATGTTTGTTGAATGGTGATTATGAGACAGTGTGTTTCAGCTATTTTACAGAGTAACATGAAAGTAATGTAATGAGTAATATAATAAATTACTTTTTCCTGTAGTAGTTAAGTAGGGTACTGGATTACTGTTAAGAAACATGTTCTGCATAATATGTGTAATAATTACTTTTTTAAGTAATGACTCCTACATTGATCACAACAAATAGGGAAAATACCTCAACAAACATGCAGAAACATTTGATACACAGCATGCAATTAATTTGCATGAATGTAATTTCTTTATTGCTGCTTAGCAATGGCAGTTACTCAGAAAACAGAGCCACTAGGAACCCAATCACAATCAATAAGAGAATTGATGAGGAATCGAATCGCTAATTAATATCTATAATGGAATCGGAATAGCTAAATTCTTACCTATTCCCTAATGAAGTTGCACAAATGATCCAGCAGGTTGAGAGTGCCAGGGGTGATTTATGACACAGGAATAGCAGCAAGTTAGTAGTGAGACCTACCATGATGTATGGTTTGGAAACAGTGACACTGACAAAAAGACAAGACGCACAGCTAAAGGTAACAGAGGATAAGACAAAGTTAAAGAGACAAAGCTGAGCAAAGGATGTTGAATATGGAGCTGTCAGACATAAAGATAAAGAGGGATGGCTGGTTGGTTTGACAGAATAGGATGGTATGGATACAGTGAGGTGGAGGCAGATGTTCTGCTGTAGTCACCCCTAAAGGGAGCTCCTAAAAGATGATGTGCAAATTTAGGTTTGCTTGCAGCTTTCTGTAGCTTTTGTAAGAATATGCTGTATCAATGATGTAGTGATGAGATCTGGCTCTTTTCAAAGATTCTGCTCTTTTGGCTTGTTTCCCACTTCAGAGCCTTCTATTTAACCTAATTTCACAATTATGAATGGTTTGTGTTTTGTGAAGCAATTTTTTCTTCAGTGTTTTCATAAAAACTTAAATTTTATGCATATGCAACTGCTAGGTAGAAAATACATGGAGTTTAAGGCCTGGAAAAAAAGTTTTAAATCTATTGTCCTCCACAATGGCAAATGGTTGAAAAAATAAATGTAATTTTATCTTTGCATTTTCCAATACCAGTGAAATGCAGTCAGATGCTTCTTTTCATGTTTCACTCATTTCATCACTTTTTAGTGAAAGTAACGTTGAAAATATTGTTATTTCCCCAACATGCTGTCTCTGAAATCGCTGCCCACCTTCCTTCTTTCACATAATGGTCTGTCTTTGCATGTGATTGGCCACATGGTATGGCAATCAAAACAATATCCCATCCCTACATGCATGAGGTCTCAGTAGGGTAGGCTAAAGATGTGGCTCTCCCTGGCTGGAGTCAGCTCTTGTCATTCGCTAGAAAGCATCGACTCTTAGAACCAGCTCATTCACAAACGACACATCGCTACCATTATGGCACCTTAACTTTCGTTTTCTCTAAGGTTCTATTTTCTTTTTCATTCCTTTCTGCCTGTGAACTAAGAATAGGGATGCCATGGAAGACTGTCAGATTTTAAAACGTTTCCCTGCAATACTCTCTAGCAGAACATATTTGCTTCATTTTTTTTTTAACTGTAGCTGTGGATAAAATATACATATGTCTGACAAAAAATTGGGGTGGCTTTCACACCAGTTTTATTGTGCTCAAATTTTACTGAGAGACAGCAACATAAGATACTTACAATATAAGTCACAGGGGCACTGCTAAAAGGGTCAACAGCGGACAGTCAGAGACATGACATTTCTTTTAAAAGCTTATATTTTAGATCTTATATTTTAATTATAAAGACTTTCTAAACATTTTATGCTATACCTAAAAGCAGGTATAAATGACTTTTCAAATTCCCCACATTTTTAACAACAACTAATTCAGTCATGAAGGTTGAATAAGTGCTTAAATTGTCTTTTCATTATTAAAACTAAGAAGCTTCTCCTTACAATTTAATGTTGACACACTGTTTTTCCTTTAAAACAAACCTAGGGTAAGTGACTGCCTAGAAATTGTACATGATTCAAATCTGTTTAAGTTAACTCTGTTACTAAACATTATAAAAAGGAGTTAGCACTATTAGTATTTTTGCCTGCTATTACTATTGGATTGTTATCTTATATCACACCAGTAAAATGTGTTTTACAAAAATAGGAGAAGAAGAAAAATATATTTTTTCCACAAAAAGTTCAATATTCAATCAATCAATATTATTCTTTAATTTGGTGAATTTGGAAAAAGAAAACACATACAGAAATGTGAAAAAGTCTTGAACCACCCCTCATGTCTATATTTTGCTCTCCTCCACGGTGTAAATTAGCCTTTATACATGTTTCATGTTTTTCATGTCCACTTTAAATTGCATCATTAGGCACCTTAGTATCAGCAAGGTGATTCCCAAAGAGCTAATACCTGAAAATTTGCCTGAAAGCATGCTGTGCAGTATGTCCATATAAATTTGAGGAAACTGGACAAGTGGAGGTCAAAAGGATAAGCGGTGAACAGTATCTGAAAGTCGTGTTATTAAGCAGTATGAAATAAGGCGCAAAAGACCTGACACAGCACTGGAGACATGCATCTAACCCTAGAACCTCATTTGATCCACCTACTGTTTGCTGAAGCCTTATCAAAAATGGTCTCAGTAGAAACATGGCTGTTAAGAAGCCAGTAGTAAGTCAGAAGCAACATGTCTTATGAAGTGATTAAACAAAATTTGAAATTTTTGGTTCAAATTATCATTAAGGATGAGGTGAGGAGAATGGTATCACAGTGCGTTTCTATAGTGCGTAACATCAGATTTTGATTGACTATGCAATTTCATCTGGAAAGCATCTGATTGGCAACAGTTTCAATTGTCAGTTCAATGGTGACCCAAAACAAATTGTCAGTGCGGAAAAAGCAGGTCTGGATACAAAACCATACATCAATCATGAGCTGGCCTCCCAGATCCTAGACCAACATAACATTATTGAAGCAGTGTGGGATCATCCTGACAGAGAGCAGAACAAAAGGCAGCCAACATTTCCATGAGCCTGAAGAACTATTCCTGAAGCCTCCTTAAAGAAATTACAGGAAAGCTGCCTAAGAGAGTGTTGAAGCATAAAGGTGATCATACCAAATGTTGACTTTCAAGCCTGTTGCAACTGTAAAAATATATGATTGTTTTCCTATCAAAATATACAGAAATCATAAGTGGCTCAGACTTTTGCACCATGCTGAATGTTGCATGTTGGGATTTTTCCTTTCCCCCTTTTTTAGACAAATGACTATGAAATTATCTTTTTAGAGAAATATTATTTTATGAATCCCACAAATCTTAATCATATAACTAAAACAATAGCCACTGTTAAATAATCCACTGGTTCTATTTCTATTCTATACATTTGTATTGCTTTGTAGGGGACCCAGGGAAGCAACCAGAAAGCTATGTTCTGTTTCATCAGAGTTTGGAGGGTGTCATGGACAGGTTGTTGATGCTCAGCAGAGTCACACAACAGAAATTATCTTGCAACACATAAACAATGCTTTAAAGCCTTATATAATGTATGAGCAACACATGAATAATAGTGAGCACCCAGGCGTGAGGGAAAACTGAAATGATATGCTAAAAAGAACATTAAAATATTTAGATGTACAACTTTGTGATAAACAATGTGGGGAAAATGTCAAAAAGAGGTGAGCCTACTGCTGTGAAATAACCATTAGAATCATTTTCTCCTTCTTGTCCAAAGGAGTTCACACTGGGAGTGGATCATGAGCATAATCATTATCTGGGGCCCAGAGTAAAGTCTGGTACCCTGTTGTGGAGTCTCCGACTTACACATAACATCATTTCTTTCTACTTGTAAGGCTGACTGAGAGAAGAAAGAGGACAAAAGCTTCTTGGAGAGAAAGTTAAGGGTTCAAAATAAAATAACAGAGAAAAACAGCAAAGAAGAAAAAAATTATATTAGAAACCATACTTGAAATTAAATTCCTTTAATTCTTGATGCGTTGTTGCATCCCACTGTTTGTTTCCAAGGTGAACCATAAACGGACAAGATGGAACTAACGGACAAAGTGAATGGTCGTGCGTCATCGCAGCAGCACCAATAAGCGAGCACGCCTTCTGTCGTGCCAAATTATAAAGGGTGGTCTCCTCTGACTTAAACCAGAGCGAGTCGCATCGGCACATATCCACTCGGCTTGCTCAGTTGTACCTTTTCGTTCCATACCTTCATGAAGAAAAGCAGAATGGATTTAAACTTCACGCTCTCGGGGAGCGACTTGATCGGCTTTGGCTCGTTGGCGCAGAAACTTTTTGCGAATAACTCACTGCCTCCATTTGATAACAGCACCGTCGGTCCCACAAGTAATGAGGAGGAACTGGAAGTTAATACGAATGTGTACGCAAAAGTCATTGTCACTATCATTTACTTGGCTCTGTTCGCCATAGGCTCCCTGGGCAACTCCATCACTATTTATACCCTGATTACCAGAAAGACGCTGCAGAACCTCCAGAGCACCGTACACTATCACCTGGCCAGTCTCGCCGTGTCCGACCTGCTCATTCTGATCCTCTCCATGCCCATTGAGCTCTACAACTTTATCTGGTTCCATTACCCATGGGTGTTCGGGGACGCCGTGTGCAGGGGTTACTACTTCCTCCGGGACAGTTGCTCTTATGCCACCGCGCTTAACATCGCCAGCCTGAGCGTGGAGCGCTACATGGCCATCTGCCACCCGTTCAAAGCCAAGAGCATCATGTCCCGCAGCCGCACCAAGAAACTCATCAGCGCCATGTGGTTCGCTTCCTTCGCTCTCGCGACACCGATGCCCTTCATAATGGGCCAAAGGATGCGTAACGGCGAGATGATATGCACCACTGTGGTCTCTCCGGTCACGGTGAAGACCGTGCTGCAGGTGGGTGTCGTGGAAAGCTTTTATTGTCGCAATTATCGGTCCCCACTGTGGTTTCTTTACGCATCGAGACAAAGTAAAAATCTACAGTACAAGTAGTACTTGAGCCACAAGTAGGTGAGACGGCTGCGAGGGATCGTTCTAAACATGTGGGAGTGTGTGCTGTAGCGCTTTAAAGAACAGGGCTTTACGCGCAACTTCGCCTTTACCATTATCGTCTGTGCCCACCTATACATGTTGCTGTTGTTGTTTCGTCGAGAAAAAAAACTAAATGGTGGCCTGCTCATGAAAACATTTTAGTTATTAAACCGTGTAGGGTCAACGAAGTCTGTCAAAAACAGTGTTTTCCTACTGCAAGCAAATGATCTGCAAATCAGCAAATAATTCTTTTAGTCAAATTATTTAAACTATCGAGTCCTCAGTTTTTTTTTATATTTATATATATCTGTTGAAAATAAACATTTGGTGAGCAAATTCACTAAAGCCTAAATCATCTTCACATGTGAAGAAAGCACAGCATGTATGCTGCTACAGATGTCATTGTCTGTGTTGGCTCACTTTCTTCTTTGTTTTTAAGCTGGTAGAGTTCGAATGATTAGAGATTCATTCATAAAGACACTTGAAAGGCAGGTTATAGCTATATTTTTTCATACAGAGCACCAGAGATTTGACCATTACAGCTTAGGCAAGCTGTGAAAATGAACAATACATAAATAAAAAAGATCAGGTTCCAAAGATATTCTATTTCTTGAAATGCTTCTTGTAGAAATAATATCAGACCTTGACACTGAATATTGGCAAACTGAATATTTTGAGGGTGGAAGCACCCACAGAACTGCTGTAGGTTGCTTTCATGTAGGGAACTAGCCATCTTAGTAATACATTATGCACTCTTTGATGGTGACAAGAGAAGAATATGTCACTTTACCTTCATTCATACAGTCCATGTTATACGATATGATATAAAAGCACAGGAGGACACTAAGGGAGTATTCTTTTTGAAATTCAACTCATCATCACAGCAGACTAAATATCTTAACACCAGGAAGTACAGGTACTGCCAAGGAATAAGAAAAGAAATAGCCACTTCCCAAATTGCTAGAGAACTATAAAATAGAGCAAAATGACAGCATAAAACAACATAAAGCACAATCCTATACACAACCTCCTGACCAGACCAGTTACAAATATAATTCAAAAAGGGTGTTGCTGTTCGTTTTTCTTTCTTTAAGGAAGTACAGCAGTTGAAATTTTAAGTTACAGCATGCGGGACCTCAATGTGAATCGGTGGTCTGCTTCACAAAAAGAATGGGCCTGTAAGCGGGCATTACAGTTTTATACCACAACAAAAACAAGTATTGTTATGACTATCTTCTTCTGGGAAACTGTCTTCTTCCCTGCGGATCTTCTCCTCCACTTCGTCCACGTCTGACCTCATCTACCATCTGCTCCTTTTCTGGAAAAAGACAGAGAAAGAAAAACACCTCCCTAACCTAACCTTACTGCATTAATATTATCTAACAATTCTCAGCCTACTGATTCTACGTATTATCTAAGACATTCTGTTCGGACTCCCTTGGCTCGGAAAAATATCAGCTAGACTCTAACTCTACATATGATGTGTAAGCATGTTTGCAGAGTCACTCTGCAGCTCTATATGTCAGTCTCAATAATTCAATTCAATCATAGCATTGAATTAATGATTTTGACCCTTATTACATGTGAAATGTCACAATGTCAAATGTGAAATTTGACATGCATAATGTGAAACTTATCAATGATGGCCAGCTGTCTGGCCTCAAACCATGACATTACCACCACTGTGTCGCATTTAACCCATGCATCCCTCAATCCAATGTGTCCCCATTAAATTGGCTCTCAACCACCAAAACTTTGAGAATCATAGCTTTAAACTCTGTGAAATTAATGGTAATGGACAGGGACACAAATTAGGGCTAAATATCATGGTTCTGTTTTCTCGAGCAACTGTCTGAAATGCCAGAGAAGAGAGCCTTAAGTGCCTCAGTCCATGGACTATGTGCATTGTAGGCGGATCTGTGTCTGACAGTAGTTACCCTAGGAATAATCTACAAGTGCCTTATGGCAGTTGTCCTTTGAGCTCTGGATGTGTAGGTGACTGATAGAAGTCAAGACAATGAGCTTTTACTGAGAGCGCGGCACCCACATCTAATGAAAAGATATTTCTCAAAACTGTCTCCAGGCCTTCCCACAGAGCAACAAGCTTAGAGGTTGTGTAAGTGATTAGGCCAGTCTCCCTTCGCTTGACAGTCCACATACTTCACATTGACTGAAAACTTGTTGAGGTTGTGGAGAAAAGTGATTTTGGTTCCAGTGTAATCATCAGCGATCATCATGGTTAGTGCCCCCTGCTTCTCTGCATCATGCTGAATATATTTTTCCATATCTGTTTTTCTGCTCTTTTGATGTCCTTCAATGTCTCATTTTTTGTTTTTTCTGTTTTCATCACTCCTCCATGACTAACTGAAACTGTGCCAAGGATAGAAATTGTTATCTTGCATTGCTTTCATTCAGGCTATAAGTGAGCCAGGCTGCATTAAAAAGTCCACATTTTCCACACAGTTCTCTGTAGAAATATAAGTTGGGGTGGTGGGGTCTGGCAGCAGATGGTATCACACAGTCGAATTGCTACAATAACATTTTGAGTGTTTGTGTACATATTCTCTTTTGTCCATCTATGATAGATTCGATGTAAGCGGCTCAGGAGGCACCGTGCTGCACTGCTGCAGTAGAGGGTCACTGCACGCTCGGTCTGTTTGGACAACAGTGCAATACTCTGAGGGGAAAGAAAGGGTGTGTGTGTGTGCGCGCGCGCGCTTGCATGAGAAAATTGAAGAGAAGGAGAATGATGAAGTGGTTAGAGAGAGAGGAGGAAGCCAGAAGGGTGATTAATAAGAGGAGCATGGCTCTAACTCTGCTTGGGTTAGGAGTTCAGTCCTCTTAAAACTGCAGCACAGTGAGTTAAACTGTACTTTAAATGGCAAATATAAATAATGCAGGACTCCTGGATCTGCTTCTTAAAACTGTCAAACAAAATCTCTCAAAAATGTTAAATATTTTCTATACTAATATTTAACTAAGATGTTAGTCCTTGTTGGCATTGTTCTCTCACTAGAGCTAACAACAGCTTACAAATGTGTTGAATATGGTGTTGTTCCTACAACATCATAATTAATGTCATTCCAACTGACCAATCAAGTTGCATCAGGACTGGGAAAATGATTTTCCTTCATGGCTTTCCCACATGGCTTACACTGTTAAAGGATCAATTTCAACAAAGCATTAAAAACAAATCATTTAGTAAATGCTGGTATGTTCTAGACACACCGGGTGTCATTTAGCAGCAGTACATTAGTGAGAAAGTGCAAAGGGTAGCTGCTGTGAAGGTGTATGTATTTTTACTGAACTTCCTCACCAAGTAGTTCTTAGTTCCTAAACCTAAGCAGCGAGTGAGAGTGAAAAAGACAGTAAAACCAAGTGCAAAACACATGAAAAGGAGACTTTATTATTTTACTTTATTCCACAGCCACCATTGCAACGTTCTTATGCGGCCTTTTCATATCTCTAACATGAGGACTTCCTCTCAGTGCCATTTAAAATGCACTTTTTTTTGTCTTTTTTATAACAGAAATGGCTGAAGATTCTATTCTATTCTGTTCTGGTGACTGTTTAAAATAATTTATTGTCTCATCTCAGTTTTGATCTTGCCATGTCAAAATAAACACAGCAATTTCTGCCGTGTAGCAAAGTTTAATTCTAAAAGAACTTTGGGTTGGTTATGAAAGCATTTAAAACAACAGAGGCTCTGTATCATTTCTACAATTTAAAAATTAAGAAAATAAAAATAAAAAAGGGAATGCACTGGGGGAAGCACCAGTCATGATCTAGTGAGGCTGTAGTTTGGGTATGTAAGGTGTTGTGGAGATGGACTAAAGCAAAGGACACCTGAGGCGTTTACTTCAAAATGGGATGTGGGCTTATCTAGCTACGTTTGGTGTTAACCCTGACTTTTTAGTACTACAAAGGCAGTTCAGGTCTAACCTATGCTGAAGGAATTGACCTGTTCCAGAGCGGATAAGACATGAACTGGTATAATATCAGTGCATACTGACCAGTCAATTCTCCAGAAAACAAAGTCACCATTCTTGGAAGAATTTCGGATCTGTGTGCACGGACAGTGGGAGGATCCAAAGTTTTGGCTATCCGGTTGTTCAGTGATGACGCGATGAATCCTACTTCCGGGTCTAAAGTAGTCTGCGTTTAATATGGCTTTTGTGTTGTTAACATGTTTAATGTTATGTATTTTCTCCTATTTGATCTCAAAAAGCTCCTAAAACAGTCAGTGATCACTGCTGACCTCCCTCGGCTTTTATTACCGCTAATCATTTAAGCTCAGTTTTTAAAACCTTACGATGTAACTACAGCCCAGCCCATGCAGCAGTATATGAATGACTAACCTCGTATTGTGGATGGATTATCTCAGTTGTTCTCCTGGCTGAAGTTTGGTCCTTTTACAGCATCCTGCCATGCGATTACATTTGTTCCTGACCACTGAGAACACTCACGTTAACTTTTATCGAGTGGAAAAAAAGTTAGCTTGTTCATATTATGCTAACATAGCTGTGTCGCTAGCGGTCACGTAGCACATCATTATATACCAGCTAGCCAAACTTCAGTAACCCTACAAACGTCACTGCTGTTTAGTTTTCTGTCTTCATTTATGTTGGAAGTGATAACAGAGCTGTACGTTTGAATTTATTTCCAAAACCCCGCATATATTGTATTTAGATAGAAGCTAGCGAGCTAACTCCCTGCTAACTTCTAACTCCGTTAAATGTCATAAATTCCGTTTTCATGGATGCCTGGATGTTAAACTCAATTGTTACACCTGGTAGAGCAGAACGCTGATAATTTTATTAGAGATGAAAGACTTTAGACAGTTTTTCAACTCTCAGTAATGCCATAGTGATCGTTTGATATATGGACCTGCAGCGGAGTTTAGACCCAGACATGGCTAGTGACGTCAGACTGAACAATCGGATACTGAACTTTCTTTGTAGTAGCCTACTGGGTCCTAGTATGAAAGGGCCCCTACCCTGTACCTTGACTGCCAACTAAAAACAGCAACAGGTGTGCAAGGCTAGAATCCAATAGAGTAATTATATTTTATCAATCAGTCAATTTGACCTTTTATCAATTACTTGAAAAAGCTACCCGAGAAACAAATATTAGCTGGGTAAACTAATAGTACTCCGCTAGATCAAAGTTACATACAGATGACAAGAGAATTATTGCCCCCTGTAGAACTGGCAGATTTCATATGTGAAAAAGCACCGTGGCAGCATGTATAATTAAACTTCCTGTACCTGAACAAGTGGATTTTAAAAAGATAACAGCCACAATATTTGGACATTTACCATTAATATAAGTAAATGGAAGAAAACACAAAAGATTTCCAGAATGTTCTTGATGTTTAGTTGGTTTTCTTCCATCATAGAGGAAAAAGAACTGTAAAATGTGTGTAAAATATGCAAGGTAAATGTAAGATGGGGAGAGAAATCTAAATGTGCAAGGATGTGAATTTGTTTTTGTTTTTTTATTTCTTAACCCTTTAGAGCCGATCGGAGCGGACACGCTCTGTTTTGCGTAACTATTTTTAAATCCCAGTAGCACTGCAACCACGTAAGCTAGCGCAAAAAATTTTTTTGCATATGAAACCGGAGGAGTTGTACTTACATCTTATGCCATCAGCTTGTCCTAGGTCACGGTTTCCTTCCACATAAAGCTTTGCAAAAACTGCATAAAAAGCGCTTGCAGGAACAAAAACATAATATTCCAGAAACACGCTTTGCCGATCCGATCAGCTGTTCATAACACTTCCTACGTTGGAATAGACGTCAGCGCAAACTTTTGCATTTCCGCCATTACCTGCCCGAAACCGGAAGTGACGTCATTTTTGCGGAAATGTAGTCTTTTTTTACCATCAGGGCCTCAGGGCATATACTGGTCTTTTTAAAAGTTATCTTTGACTTTATGACTTTCTGTGTCGTTTCTGGGATGCTTAGGACTCATATTGCACTGCTGGAAATAGTTTATTTTGATGCATATGCTGCTTTTTTGCAAATTTGCAGTATAATATTTATTTTCGTTTTTCCTGCAGTGTATAAAAATTGGTGTATTTCAAAAATAAAACTATGAAGACACTCAAAATAAATTTCCTGTGGTGGGAAACTATTTTGTGCAACTTTTTTGTATTTACAGTTTTGAGGGATAAGCCTCTTAAATTTCTCTAACTAGAAATATATGTTAAAAAAGCAAAAACGATTTTCAATTTTTTTGTAGTTTATTGCACTTTTTTGCAATTTATGTAATTACTATGCACTTAATGAATACATATTATTAAAATCTGGACTATAATGGTTGTATTGATGTATAGCAACTTGAAATGCTCCCAAAAATGACTCCACAGCATGTAAAAATATAATATAAGCTCTGGCGGACTTGGTTCTATGGTAGGTCTTAAAGGGTTAATTGTTGCAGAGTGTGAGGAGCCTGAAAGTAAAGAAGACATTCCAGTGTAGCAGGGATTCATCTATATGCAGTATTGTAGTGCAGTGCTGCTGTGTGAACTGCTCCTGGGCTGGTATACCTGTGAGCATGTTTACTGCTATTGCACTGAGTGGTCTCAAGCTGTGAGGGAGTGGGTTACTCAGGGTCTCATTGTTAGTGCAGGACACTGAATTTAACCTGACCAATTCATGGAGGGAGAAGGATGTTTACATTTTTTTTCTGCTTGACTGAAGTGTTCCTTTCACTGTGTGTTTTTTCCTGCATTGTTAATCGGGGTGTAGTTTTATTTTTCCTTTCCAATAACTGTGCCTCGCAATATTACTTGCATTAGTAATGTCTGGCCACTGTACACATTTTTATGGGCTTTCAAAGTTCAGTACACATGCTGTTTCTTTAAATAGATCTTGAGTGTGAAATAACACTTTCAAATGCATAAAAAATGCAAAAAAAAACAAAAACAAAATGTTTAACACTTCATGATCTTTCAAATTGAAGGTTTTAGTCTTTTTAGTTACAAAAAGAACATTTAATTCTATATGTTACAGGGCCCTATTTCAGAAAGCAGATTTAGAAAAACATGAAAAAAATGAGTATGTCAAGCCTAAAAAACTCCAGGTTTTCTCTTACACAAAGTCACAGTTAGGTATTTGTTTGGTGTTATATTTCACATGAGAGTATTTATAATTAAACAGTCATGAATGGTCGCTGGACAATGCCGATTTATTTTCAGCTAAAAATCAAATAGGCTATCTACATTTCTAAAACTTTGTGACTTGTGGACAAGTTCCCCGCTGCTGAACCATTTACTCTGTGTTGCTGCTTAAATAAAATTAATCTGTATAGAGTTCAAATACACAACACACTAATCAGCCATGAATCATTTGTTGATGTGTAATCAGTCACAATGAAGGAAAAATTCCTGTCACAGCTGGAATCTTGAAGAAGTGACTGAAATGACTTTCAGTCACTATATGTAGTTTAAAAAGCAGGTTGCAGAATCTGATCCTGCATTCTATGATGAAATATGTTCACACTTGTGTAATGTGATCATTTATTGCTGTTGAGTAACAATTTGAAAGGTTTGAAAATTTAATATCTGAACTGCAACATTATTTCCACTGAAAATTGTGTACATCTTACCAGGTCTAAATAATTTGATACGTCATATCGGTGTATGTGTGTTCATCTGCTTTGTGTCCCTGTCAGGTTACAGATGAACAGTTTGATGTAAAAATCAAATGTGAAGTGTGGTATGCTTCCAGCATTACCTATTAAGGAAAATTTGGATGACTGAGCGGATATGGTTGAAAAAAACCATTCTACAATGCCATTTAGCATCTGATCTGTCCTTTTTGCACTTTGCATTCTTAGGTACAATGAGCAATGTCTAGAAAAATTTAGAACTGAAGTGCCTACGTGAAAAACCTTTAGTATGATCCCTTGCGATATATTGTCAGACTCCACTTTTCGATTGACCTTCTCTGGACTACATTTATAATATTTTCTTCATGCAGACTATTCTACATATTCTGTTTAGAACAGTATCCACATGTATTTTGTCACTAATCACTTTATTTTTACAAATCCAAATTGCCTTTTACCAGCTCCCATTTTGGCTTCAAGAGACAGAAACCCTCTCTTCTTTTAAGATTTGGCTTAAAACTTTCCTTTTGATAAATTTTATAGTTTGGCTTGGATCACGTGACCCTGAACCCTCCGTTAGTTATGCTGCAATAGTCTTAGGCTGCTGGGCCTTCCCAAGATGCACTGAGTGCTTCGTCTTCATTGGCGTATGTGTTTATACACCACTATGCATTTAATCATTAGTTATTATTAATTTCTGGCTTTCTTCCACCGTGTTTCTTTTGCTCTGTCTCGCTCCCCTCACTGCCAACCAGTCACAGCAAATGGCTGTCATTCCTTCCTCTGTTTGTGCAAGAGGTTTCTTCCTATCAAAAGGGAGTTTTTCCTTCTCAAGGTCTGATTGTTGTGGCTTTCGTTCTATGATTGTAGCATCTTTACCTTGCAATAGAAAGCGCCATAAGATTGTGATTTGGTGCTATATAACCAAAATTGAATTGAACTGAAATGTAGAATAAAACCTGTCTTTCCTGGTGACAGTGAGGTCCTGGGGAATTTTAGACTGAGATAATTCAGAAAATGTATCACTTGTCCAAATAAAGTCAGCGCTTTTTATAACCCCCCTGTATTTCTTGCTCACATCTCCTATTGTGTATGCTGTAGAGAATGTATTTTTCCCACCTACCCATGACTGCAAATTCTAGAACCTTCAACTGAAATTTAAGTGCAGGAGTATTGCATTCATTATGGTTTGTGTCAAAACCAATCTGTCTTTGCTGACATGAGCCATATTTTCCAGAAAGTCCCATCTGCTGCCACATTTTGCACAATTAATTTGAAAAAGAAGCAGATGTTGCTTACAATAACTGCAAGGCTACAACATAGTCTCAAAAATGATTTTACAAAGTTACATAGCATCTGCTTTGTGACCAAAAGTATGGTTGATCAGCTGAACACCCAAGAGTCAGCTGGTTGATCGAATGGCCTTTGTACTGCAGAATGAAGTCTGAATAATGCATCGAATTGGTGTAACGACAATCTCACTATTGTCCTGTGTGTCTTCATGAAGTAAGAACCCGTGTTTTAAACATCTCTTCTCCGACTATAGTATATCCCGCCTCTCGTGCCTGGTCTTCCTCTTCACAGGAATTGGTCAAGACCTTAATGGACTGCAAGAAAAACAGAGCCTTGGTTATGTTTACATTCTCATAGCAGTGGTAGTTGAAATCTAAATGACATAATAAAATTTGGCCTCTCTACCAGCCTCATTGAAAGCAACAGAGTGTATTCACTCAAGTGATGTGCTGCTTTGAAGCCCCTGCTGGTATTTGACATTTGATTTTCTAGCCAAATACAGAGGCTACTTTATGACAACTCTCGACAGATCTTTTAGATCTGTTTTACTAGTGTGTGTGTGTTACTAGTGTGTCTTGTTGCTTCTCACTTGTTATAGTTATTTTTGGCTTGGAAGAAGCAAGCTGTGTAGGGTTGACGATTATTTTCCTGGTAATTCCTTCCTCCCACAATAGGAATTTTCAGGATCAGATGGAGATTCATCACCAATGTCTTGCGTTGTCTGTACTGCATGTGAGAAATATTTAACTGATTTCTATTCGTAAAATGTTCACATAATCAAACTCACTTCAAATCCTATTTGTGGCTAGTATTAAATCACTACAGAAGATATGCAGTAGTGGTCAGAGGTTTGCACACACTCATCATAGGCATGAATGTTGTGTTATTTTACATTTTTAATGATTGATGAATTGCACAGCATACATATTTAATAACTTGGAAAAAAAAACAAGATTTGGGTGCACAAGTTGGAATCCACACAGGGTCATAGTACACAAACACTCCCACTAATATTTGGTTAAATGTCCATTAGCAATTTGCAACTCAATTAGGCAATTCTGGTATGAACATAAACAAGCTTCTGACATAACTCTGGCTGAATATTAGAATCCTTTTCTTGGACATAATTGGTAGAATTAAATTAGTTAATTTCCTGGTAATATAGGCCACAAAATTTCAGTAAGGTTGATATCAGGGCTTTCAGAAGGTCATTCCAGAGGCCTAATGGGTCATTTCTCATTTCTTTTTCTTTGCTAACCTCTTTCTTTGAGTGCTTTCTTGTACTTCCTCATTCCACCATCAGTTCTCCTTGTCCACTTTCTTCTGTCTCTTGCAGATTTTGCCTTCTGCATAAGTTGAAGTCCACCTGTTTACACCTTCCTCTATTCTTTTGTTACTCTGTTTCTCCCTTTTCTTAAATTACATGTTCACGACAGCCATTTCCATCCTCCATCATTGTAAAAATCCACCACCATCTGCCTGTCTTCTTTTATCTCCTTAACAAAAAATAATTTAGAGGGAACAGTTGTGCTCTTCATATTACATCACCTCTCCATCTCTCTGCTCCACGCCATGTGCATGATGGAGAATAAAGAACTGCAGCAGAGTCTTGAAGTAAAATCATTGCAAAAGAGAAACAGACACACCTATATGTATAATATCTTATTAAGGCAGATAAACTTTGTTTCCCATTGCCAACTTCAAAGTTAGCTAGGTCGCATTGATGCAGGAACTTTTATTGATTAAATTTTTTTAGGTGAAAATGTTGACGACTGATTTCTTCATGTGTCTTTTTGCATATGTGAAAATGTTAAGTGACGGCTGTGTGCAGACAGGAATAGGACCCAAGGTGCAGACTCCAGAGACAAACGTAAACTGAAATAGCTTTAATGCTGAACTCAAACATAACATAACAGGAAAAACCCAAAATAAACTTAAACCAGAGGACTGACAGAACACACAGCTAAATAAACGGTAGATCACAACACCGACACAGAGAAACACAGGGCTTAAATACTCAGAGGGAGCAATCAGGGAATGGGTAACAGGAGGGAAACACAGCTGGGGCAAATCAGGCCTAACGAGACAAAGGGAAGGAAAACCAGACACATTAACATCAGACATGGACTTTCAAAGTAAAACAGGAAACATAACACAGACTCACAGGCAGGCACTATAACAAAGGGAACAGAGACGTGGGACCAGGGCAGACACAGACTCGACGTGGGGATACAGCAGACAGGGGAGACAGCAACATGGAACACAGACAGAAGACCAGAACACTAAAACTCTAACCAAACCCCACCCAGAGAACCTAAACTAAGAATGATCCTAAAACCCATAAAGCAAAGCTAGAATATAATGAAATAACAAAATCAAAGAACCAAAACACAAAACACTGGGTCAACGACCCAGGGACCCTAACAGTACCCCCCCCCCCCCCCTTAAGGGCTGGCTTCCAGACAGCCCAAACCAGAACACCAAAAACCCCCAAAAAAAAACCCCACACACACAACCCAACCAGGGTGGGCGGCGGGGGAAACAGGACGGAGGGCACAAAACAAATGAAACACAACGAGCCAGAAACCAAAACACAGGGAGCAAGGTCCAAAACAACAGCACTAAGGCCCAGGAACAGTCCAAAAACAAACAAACAAAAGAGCCCATGAAAGGCGCAGAGGCCCAGGCAACAGTCTCGAAAAAGTTCAGGGGGCCGGCCCGGAGGCTGATGGCACAACAGTCCAAACCCGGGCAGGTCAGGGGGGGGGCGGCCCGGAGGCTGACGGTCCAAGAGCGCAGAAAACAGGTCAGGAGGCCAGCCGGGCAGGAGGCACCGGCGGCGACCGAGCAGATCAGGAGGCCGGCCGGGCGGGAGGCACCGGCGGCGGCGTAGTTCAGGGAGCCGGCCATGATGGCAACGACGTCCAGTCATCGGCCGGACAGGACGAGCAGGCCGGACAGGACGTGCAGGATGTGCAGGATGAGCAGGACGGACGGGATGAGCAGGACGGACGGGACGTGCAGGCCGGACGGGACGTGCAGGACGTGCAGGACCAGACAGCATGGGGACCTCAGGCGCAGACGAAGCGAGACCAAGCGAGGCCGGACCAGGAAACGCAGAGGCTGAGGCTGGACCAGGCGGAGCTGTAGACTCGGAGGCTGGACCAGGCGGAGCTGCAGAGGCTGGACCAGGTGGAGTGGATGTTGAGGTTGCAGGCGGTAGAGCCGGTGGTGGCTGAATGGCCTCGCCAGAACCATCAGCAGACACTGGGATGTGCTGGCTGGGTCCTCCCAGACCCCCAGCTGATGAGGCAAGAGGCTGAACGGGCCCCTCTGACCCTCCAGCGGAGACAGGAGGCTGAACGGGCCCCTCGGACCCTCCCGCAGAGGCAGGAGGCTGAACGGGCTCCTCAGGCCCTCCAGCGGGAACAGACGGCTGAAGCGGTTCCTCGGACCCCCCAGCAGGAACAGACGGCTGAGGCGGTTCTCCAGAACCCCCAGCGGGAACAGACGGCTGAGGCGGTTCTCCAGAACCCCCAGCGGGAACAACAGGTGGCAGAACAGAAGATTGAGGAGAGGAGCGACGGTGGCGTCGTTTCCTTCTGAATGAGGGAATTGAAACTGGTGGAGAAACGGAGACCTCTTCATCGTCCGACCACATAGCTGCCAGGAAAAACGCAGGTGAACGAGAACCCGGCTGGTGTGGGGAGGGAGAGGAAGTCCGTGGCAATGTTGAGACAGGTGGAGAGTGTGTGTTGTCCCGGGGCAGCGGTGGGGAAGATGTAGTGAGTGAGAGAGCAAGCTCACCAGCCCT
Organism: Simochromis diagramma; assembly: GCF_900408965.1. Classification (NCBI taxonomy): domain Eukaryota; kingdom Metazoa; phylum Chordata; class Actinopteri; order Cichliformes; family Cichlidae; genus Simochromis; species Simochromis diagramma. The sequence goes on along the minus strand of NW_024387448.1, from coordinate 4,806,561 downwards.
GACTTGCTCTCTCCAGGCAGTTATGGTGTTCCCCAACTCAGTGTCCTTAGCAAACTGGCTAAGCCGGGGGTTATAGCAAATGATGGCCTCCACCGCACTCAGCCCCACAGCCATGGTCCTCAAATCCGGGGACTGGGCGATGCGGTCGAGCAGGCTCACCATCCGCTCCATCTCAGTGTTGTACTCCGAGGAAAAAGAGTCTGCGGGGTCCATGTTCTGGTCGCGATCTTCTGTTAAGTGACGGCTGTGTGCAGACAGGAATAGGACCCAAGGTGCAGACTCCAGAGACAAACGTAAACTGAAATAGCTTTAATGCTGAACTCAAACATAACATAACATAACATAACATAACATAACATAACATAACATAACATAACATAACATAACATAACATAACATAACAGGAAAAACCCAAAATAAACTTAAACCAGAGGACTGACAGAACACACAGCTAAATAAACGGTAGATCACAACAACGACACAGAGAAACACAGGGCTTAAATACACAGAGGGAGCAATCAGGGAATGGGTAACAGGAGGGAAACACAGCTGGGGCAAATCAGGCCTAACGAGACAAGGGGAAGCAAAACCAGACGCATTAACATCAGACATGGACTTTCAAAGTAAAACAGGAAACATAACACAGACTCACAGGCAGGCACTATAACAAAGGGAACAGAGACGTGGGACCAGGGCAGACACAGACACTGACTGGATGTGGGGATACAGCAGACAGGGGAGACAGCAACATGGAACACAGACAGAAGACCAGAACACTAAAACTCTAACCAAACCCCACCCAGAGAACCTAAACTAAGAATGATCCTAAAACCCATAAAGCAAAGCTAGAATATAATGAAATAACAAAATCAAAGAACCAAAACACAAAACACTGGGTCAACGACCCAGGGACCCTAACAGAAAAACTGATACTGGTTTTATTTTGGAGGAGTTCATTAATATATAGTTAAGTTTAAAATGTGTAATTTTGAACCACTTATAAATTATAAGCATAAGCTCTCTTAACTTGAAACAAGTCTTGGGATGAATCAACAACTGAGAATTTGCTAAATTATTACAGTGTCACTGACTATGACTTTAACCACAGAGCTGACAGAAAGTACTGAGTCCAAAGACCGCTTCACAGAAAAATGTTTTGGTGACATTATATTATATACATTATATACATTTGTGTGCCACCAAGTTCTGAAGACCAGGTACTTTGATTTGGTCTACAGTTTAAAAAGTCAGCCTTACCTTCTCATATTGTGTAGTGACTTAAAAGTATATTCTTCTATTGGAGCTCAGGGCTTTTGTTTTTGTTTTGTTTTCTCAGATACCTCCCCATAAGAATTAAAAATTATGACAAGTTATTTGGTACTGAACATTTATTGTGAAAAAAAAAAAAGAGAGAGAGAAAATCTCTCAATTTGCATTGTAAATTTTATAATATTTGAAATAGTGTAAAAGCATATTTGTATTTCTCTGGGTTCTGCTTTAAGGATGTTAGACATAACACCAGACAAAAAACAGATTTGTTTACGTCAGGGATTGGGTCTGCATACAATTATAAAACAGCACATGACATGTGGCATGTAGCCTCTGCAGAGTGTTTTGTTTAAACTATGTCAACATTGATACAAATATTTGGATTATTCCCTGCTGAGAGTGACAGAGAACTATTACAAGCTCCTATTTTTACGAGCACAGTGTTCCCATAATGGCCTCAAACTGGCCATTATGGGAACACTGTGCTCGTAGAACAGATAAACGGCCTCTCAATTGGTTGTAAACAGCATGCCACCACCGCCACTGCCCGTTTTCTATTGTGGTCTACTAGATTCTGATCTATTGTGTTTACTGCTTCTCTTCATGAAATTCACAAAATAGATAAAATAGCTACAAATTTTAACTCACTGCATTGACAAAAGTATTCACTTACACATTCAAATCATTGAATTCAAGTGTTACAATCACTTCCATGGCCACAGGTGTATAAAATCAGGCACCTATGCATCCTATGCTTTTATACACATTTGTGAAAGAAGGGGTCGCTCTCAGGAGCTCAGTGAGTTCCAGGATGGTTACGTGATTGGATGCCACCTGTGCAACACGTCCAGACGTGAATTTCCTCACTACTAAATATTCCACAGTTAGCTTATAATATATTATAATATAGTATTATAACAGAGCGGGAGCTATTGGGAATGACAGCAACTAAGCTAGTCAATCGCTATAGACCTCTAAACTTCATGTGGCCTTCAGATTAGCTCAAGAACAGTGTGTGCAGAGAGTTTTATGGAATGGGTTTCCATCGCTGCTGCATCCAAGCCTTACATCACCAAGCACAATGCTAAGTGTCAGATACAGTGATGACGTGTTTTCAGGAGCAACAAATCATGATTCTCCGTCTGGCAAGCTGATAGACAAGTCTGGGTTTGGTGGCTGCCATGAGAATGGTACATGTCTGACTGCACTGTGCCAAGTGTAAAGTTTGATGGATGGGGTATATAGTGAGTGGTTGTTTTTCAGGGTTTGGGGTTTGGCCCTCAGTTCCAGTAAAAAGTCTCTTGATGCTTCAGCATACCAAGACATTTTGGACAAAAAACCTGTGGAAAGCTGTTATAGCTGGGAAAGGGTTGGCCGACATCTTATTAAACACTATGGATTAAGAATGGACTCTCACTCAAGTTCATATGCATGTAAAAGCAGACAAGAGCAAATACTTTTGGCAATATAGTACATATTCATACATGAATAGTAGTAACAATACTTGAATACTGGATTTAGAAGGAGTAAAAAGACACAAAGGACACACTTGCATCCTCAATTATAGCTCCAGGTGCATGTTAGGGATTGAGAAATCTTTAAACCTTTGTGTGGTCTTCATAGACAGTGTTATTTCATAACCACGGTTCAAAACAGAAGATGGCTGTACCAACATACAGCATATGATGGTGGTAAAGCATACAGTATGTTCCTCCCATCCAGGCAACCATTATAACGTTTGGCAATGACGGTGCCCTTCCAGATCTGTAAAATGACAATTCCATAGGCACTGATACACCCTCATACCACCAGAGATGCAAGCTTTTTATGTGAGTGCTTTTTTAGTATCACTTACTTTTCTAGCCCTTTGTTGTCCTCTTCCAAACTTTTCTGAGACATGTAGCTGCCATCAAATCCTGTCCCAATATTTTTTCGCAAAATGTCTAAATTTAAACATTTAATATGCACTCTCTTTTATTGTGAATAAAATATGTGTTTATGAGATTTTTACTGATTTTTGGGGAGAAGTGAGATTGTGCATTTAATATGAAAAGAAAAAGCTATGATACACAGTTGACAGTGAACTGAAGAGGAGGCAACATAGATATAAACAATATCCCTGTTCTAAGGTTTTTTGCCAATAAAAACCCTTCTACATTCTAAAAGAAGGAAAACCATCCAAAAGTTTGAATACTATTATGTGAGCAAACTGATAATAGTGTTCAAAGATCAATATTTAGGTTTTCTATTAATGGACATTCAATGAACAATGAACATTCAGTTTCATCGTAGCCTTTCCAGTCTGGATATTATCAAGCCCTACTCAGAAAGATCTGTACAACAGTAAAGCATAATTCATATACAAAGTGAAAAATAGTGGACCTGCTATTGAACCTCAATACTTAGTTTATTATAAGTAACCATAGTTTGAACTCTATCACAGTTATATAAGATATTTGATTAAAGCTGGTTGTATCAGACATCCTAGCCCTATTATTATTTCACAAATTGTCAAGAGAAATATACAAACAGTGCAGCAGAGTGTGACGTTTTGTCAAATGAGTTATATAGGTAATGGATTGTGATTGCGCTGGTTTTTAAAGCCTCACTGCTATAGTAGATGATACTGTTATGCTCAAAAACTTGTTGTCTCAACACCAGATCCAGATATCCATGGTTGGCTAATCTTTCCCCTGGAAAATGTCCTATTCTATATCTAAGTTTGATTTTTATATCTAACAAAAACCCTGCCTCTCGCCCTATGACAGCTGGGATCGGGTCCAGCGCCCCCTGTGACCCTGAGAAGGATAAGCAGAAGCGAATGGATGGATGGATGGACAAAAAGATGACAAGTTTTTTTTTCTTTAGGCTTTTAAAAAAGGCTTCACTTCTACCTCATTTTAAGCTATTGCCAGTTGAATTATACAATGTGCTCATATTTTTGTAATGCTGTTCTAGTGTTGTTGACCGTTCAAAGGGCTTTGGACTACAAGCCATGTAATCAAAAACTATGATATTTTCACCTGCAACTCAAAAAATTCAAAAACCAACACTTCTCTGCCAGAACATTACAAGGAAGCTCTGAGTAACATGGCAGATCTGAAAGCGTGGGTAATGGAACTAAAGACATTTAGAGCTTTGATCTAAACTTGACAGTATCGATGACCACTTCGTTAGGAATTGCAACGCTGTCACAACCATTGCCAGTAACATGACAGAGATGAAACAAAAAGTTGATTGCCATACCACTTAGAAAACAGTGGCTGAAAATTCAGTAACATTTTATAGTATATAGTATAGTCCTGAATTAACCAAAGCAATTAAACATCCATCCATCCATCTTCTTCCGCTTATCTGGGGCCAGGTTGCGGGGGCAGCAGCCTAAGCAGAGAAGCCCAGACCTCCCTCTCCCCAGCCACCTCCTCCAGCTTGTCCGGGGGAACACCAAGTTGTTTACAGGCCAGCCGAGAGATATAATCTCTCCAGCATGTCCTGGGTCTGCCCCAGGGCCTCCTCTTGGTGGGACATGACGGAACACCTCACCCAGGAGGCATCCTTGTCAGATGCCCAAACCACCTCAACTGCCTCCTTTCTATGTGGAGGAGCAGCGGCTCTACTCTGAGCCCCTCCTGGATGGCTGAATCTCTCACCCTATCTCTAAGGGAGAGGCCAGCCACTCTTTGGAGGAAGCTCATATTTTATCCACAATCTTCTTCTTTAGGTCACTACCCACAGCTCGTGACCATAGGTGAGGGTAGGGACGTAGATCAACCAGTAAATCAAGAGCTTTGCTTTTACACTCAGCTCTCTCTTCACCACGATGGACCAGTACAGCATTCGCATCACTGCGGCTGCAGCACGAATCTGTCTGTCAATCTCCCATTCCCTTCTCCTATCACTTATTAACAAGACACCAAGATACTCAAACTCCTCCACTTGGGGCAGAAACTCATCCCTGACCCGGAGTGGGCACTCCACTTTTTTCCGGTTGAGGACCATGGCCTCAGCAATTAAACAAATCTGAGCCAAAGAAGAAATGTATGTTAGCTGGTAAATACTGAAGGAATTCATATAAAAAATAGTACTGGCTTGTTGAACTTGGATACCATACCATTAACAGAACTTTTGAGAAAAAAAGGCTTACAAACAAAATGTAAAATGTGCTCATCAGCTGCTTCCTAGCCTGATATTACTCGTTCTTCAGCTTGATGGCTCCGTTCATTCTGGTGTCCATCATCTGATTTTGGGCATTACCATCACAACAGGCACCAACCATCTTGCACCCATAGCTCCTTAAGCAGCGTCAGTAGTATGGTCCCTTTGGACTTAATGTCCTCAGACTCCCCCAGCATGGTAGAGTAGAGTTTTTGCTGGGGGTGGGAGAATATAAAAAACTGCAAGTTTGAATGCCAGGGGATTAAGTAAACTGAAAAGAATTGAAGAAGGTCATAACTCAGATCAACCATGAGAGAGTTGCAGATATAAAATTGGTACAGAACAGATGGCCCAGTCAAGTGATACATACAGTTTCTTAAATTTAAACTTTAAAACTTAATTTTGTAAATTTCATGAAAATTTACAATATATGTGCAAAGCAGAGCATGAGCTGGCCTCCAATGATGATGTTTTCTTTGTGTCTTTTTGGCTTCTCAGTAGGAGATAGGCAAAAGTGAAAGAAACAGCTGTAGTTAACAGACTTTGCATTACTTGTGTTTTCATCTTGTCACATGTTGTTTCCCTCTTCGTTTATCATTTTGTGTTCCTCTCATATTCTTTACTCCAATTGCTCCCAGTTTTAGATATGAGAAAGGAAAAGGAGACCGATGTAAAGAAGGGCTTACCAACGGGGGTAAAAAACCCAAAACATTTTGTGAAATGAGAAATTCTCAAAATAACCATCATCTTCAGATCAGTTCTTTTAAGGCAAGTGTACATTATAGATTCAAAAGTGAAGCAGTCGTGTCAAATTAAGATGTTTTTAGCATCTAATCCAGGGGTATCCAACTCCAGCCCTCGAGGGCTGGTGTCCTGCAGGTTCTAGATATCACCCTAGGTCAACGCACCTGAATGAAATGATTAGTTCATTACCAGGCCTCTGGAGAACTTCAAGACATGTTGAGGAGGTCATTTAGTCTTTAAATCAACTGTGTTGGATCAAGGACACATCTAAAACCTGCAGGACAGGACACCCCTGAGGACTGGAGTTGGACACCCCTGACCTAATCTAAGTCAGGCTGATCTATTCAGTTCAATTTTATTTATATAGCACCAAATCACAACAACAGTCACCTCAAGGTGCTTTATATTGTACAGTAGATCATACAATAATAGATACAGAGAAAAACCCAACAATCATATGACCCCCTATGAGCAAGCTTTGGCAACAGTGGGAAGGAAAAACTCCCCTTTAATCCGATCGTTCCGTCTGACGTCACTAGCCGTGTCTGGGCCTAAATTCTGCTGCAGGTCCATATATCAAATGATCACTGTGGCATTACTGAGAGTTAAAACACTGTCTTAAGTCTTTCATCTTTAATAAAATTATCAGCGTTCTGCTCTACCAGGTGTAACAATTGAGTTTAACATCCAGGCATCCATGAAAACGGAATTTATGACATTTAACGGAGTTAGAAGTTAGCAGGAAGTTAGCTCGCTAGCTTCAATCTAAATACAATATAGCATGTCCTGACTGCGGGGTTTTGGAAACAAATTAAAACGTACAGCTTTCTTATCACTTCCAACATAAATGAAGACAGAAAACTAAACAGCAGTGACGTTTGTAGGGTTACTGAAGTTTGGCTAGCTGGTATATAATGATGTGCTACGTGACCGCTAGCGACAAGCTATGTTAGCATAATATAAACAAGCTAACTTTTTTTCCACTCGATAAAAGTTAACGTGAGGGTTCTCAGTGGTCAGGAACAAATGTAATCGCATGGCAGGATGCTGTAAAAGGACCAAACTTCAGCCAGGAGAACAACTGAGATAATCCATCCACAATACGAGGTTAGTCATTCATATACTGCTGCATGGGCTGTGCTGTAGTTACATCGTAAGGTTTTAAAAACTGAGCTTAAATAAATGATTAGCGGTAATAAAAGCCGAGGGAGGTCAGCAGTGATCACTGACTTTTTTAGGAGCTTTTTGAGATTAAGTAGAAGAAAATACAAAGCATTAAACATGTTAACAACACAAAAGCCATATTAAATGCAGACTACTTTAGGCCCGGAAGTATTCGTCATGTCATCACTTAATAATCGGATAGGAAGGGAGGGGCGGGTCCATCTGCTGCGACCGGTTGGGGTGAGAGAAGAAAAACAGGATAAAGACATGCTGTGGAAGAGAGACGATGTATGTTTCAGTGCAGAGAGGTCTAAATCTGATCTTTAATTTTCCTCAATAAAAACTTCAGCTTTCTAAACTCTCAAAACAGGCTTTCTTTAATGCAAATTTTGTAAATGTATCTCAATCCAGCTGTTTATATTTTACTTTTTTAAATATGACCTTGATATTGTCATACTTCATTTGGTTTAATGGCCTCCATGTTGAGAATTAGCCTGATTAACTCTGCTTTGACTCCCCAAAGATTTACTGACTAGCAGAAGTTGATAGAAATCCACATAAATTCAAAATGTTACTACTGAGCTCCTCAAAACTAGATTGATTTCTTTACTCACCACATCTGGGTTATAGATATCAGCAGGAGCTATTTTCCAACACCTTGCAAATTATCTAATTTCACTGGTTTTAGAGCAAAAATAATAAACTAAAAGTATAAGCAAACCCATTTTGAAGCATTTTGTTTGTTGATTACCATCGCTAATCAGAAGGTCACTCAGCAATCATATCCTCCACCAAGACAAGTGCCAAATTTTGCAGTTCATCAAAACTGAGATCCACAAAAATGTAACTTAATTTGAATCTAATGTCCACTTTTTATTCAACTCCAAAAGCATTCAGGAAATTCATCGTCATCTTATCTTCCTGAAAAAAAGGAAAAAGCATTTGAAAAATGTATTAAAATGCCTACTATTTGGCTTTGAAGTCAACCAGTTGCTAAGTTGCTAACTAGCTTACACCAGTTGCTAATGGTTACTTGCTACTTCCTATTGCTAGGGAAGTTTAAATGTACATAAAACACAACAAAACGAATGGTTATCCTATTAAAGATATTAATATTATATGTCTGCATGTTCCCAGTATCAAGGTATGTGATTGACTATAGAAACATCCAATCTAATTTCCCTGGAAATGGACTGGTTGTACCTTTTAATCACACTGGGAACATTTCAGGGCATTTAATCTGCTTGGGGTGTTTTATTTTGAAAACTGACCATCTTCTCTGTGACACTTATGTGTTTTGCTTTTGTCTGTAATAAGAGTCCGAGAATGCTTAAGTAAATAAATCCCCACATCCTTGATGTTGTTGAACCGAACAAAACTGCCATGCATTATGTGTTCTTGCCATAACTCACTGCCCACTAACTGACTACAGAAAAAATATTCTATTTGTACGATTAGAGACTCTTTGGTAAACAATAAAAAGTCTTTGTGAGGGTGACAGACTGAAAAGCTCAGAGATAATTATTGTCTCCATGATTACTTTATTCTCTGTGTAAAACCCTAGCATAGTGTGACTGATAACACTTTTAAATATGCATTGTATTTCCTTAGAAAACGACAGATGCATAACACAATGGATGCAGTAGTTCTAAAGACATGAAAGTTGTATTAACTTCTGTTCTTCAACAGCACTGCAGTCCTGTACATACTTCCATTGAGAAAGCAACAAAGGTTTTGAATTATGCTGTTACACTAGAATAGAATAGAATAGAATAGAATAGAATAGAATTCAACTTTATTGTCATTGCACATGCACAGGTACAGGGCAACGAAATGCAGTTTGCATCCATCCAGAAGTGCTTTAGTGATATAGATATATTACAATATATATTAGCAATAATATAGATATGTGAGTATATTACAGAAATGGGTCTATTATGGTATGTTATAATGTACACGGTATGAAGTATGTTGTGAATATTCTATAACTATAAGTATGTACAGGCTGTAGTGAGTACAAGCTATGTACAGGCTATGAACAGGATATAAATATGAAAAACTATACAGAATATGAAATAAATAACTTTACAGAATCTGAGATATACAGCTATACAGAAATGGGAACTATGCAAGTTGTAAACAGTTGTAGGATTAAAGATTATCGAATGTACAGAATGATTATTTACACAGAGCTATACAGTAGTGCAGTTAAGATAAGTGAGGATGTAGATAGTTTCTACAGAGGCTATATAAAGTGCTAGTGGTTGTGAGTGGTGGTTCAGTCCATGTTATTATTGTGTGTTTGAGGGTACAGTTGTCCATTGTGGGTGTGTGTATGTTCAGTCCATGAGTTTAACGTGGGTCAGATGTCAGGAGGCAGAGTTCAGGAGTCTGACAGCTGTGGGGAAGAAGCTGTTCCGGTACCTGGTGGTCTTAGTCCGGAGGCTCCTGTGGCGCCTCCCAGAGGGCAGGAGGGTGAAGAGTCCATGTGATGGGTGACTGGGGTCTCTGATGATTTTCCCAGCCCTTTTCAGACACCGCTTGGGGATAAACTAGCTTTGTGTGATAGAAAGGTAAGACGTACAGCGGGTTCCATGATGCAGCGTGCCCATTCCAACTAAAGATTTAAAAAAAAAGAAAAGAGGTTGAGATTGAGATATTGTATATTTACCATTGTGTGTTATAAACGATTACTGACCACGCTGTGTGTCCTTTTGGCCAAATGACTGCTATCACTTGCAGTATATTACTGTGTGAATGCACTGGGTCCAGAGACCAGAATGATAAAGTGCGTGTTTACTGAGCACACAGCATACAGCATTTGATTCTGGTAAACAGCATTCATCATGTGAGACCCTGAGAGGTAGAGAAAAAAATACAATTTCTACCATTTCACAAAATATAACAGTCGTTGACAATAACAGTTTGTGGGAGCATTAAAATGTATTGGCAACTTTTTCTCAGTCCTAGCTGGCAGTGCATCCCTTGTTTATCAGTTCAGTTGAAAACACAGCGAAACTGTCATCTCTATCGTCATTACTTTATTATGTTTCTGGAACTGATCTGTAAATCCCTTTTCTCTAATTGTTTTATTATTTTCTAACAAAATGTACATTTACACAGTAACAGGTTAGTAATGTTCTCTTCAAACAGGTACCAGAAAACAATGGGTGACATTATGGTTGCACTTTCCATCTTTTCTACAGTGTGTTTGGTTTATACAGTTGTCTGGCACTTCAGTGTAGCTTCGCTAAAGCCTTTCCATATTAGGGAAGTTCTGTATCTACTGCAACCTATAAATATTTCATTATTAATAAAGTCACTTAAAGTAGGCTGCGTTCATGATTTGTGCTACCGGTGCTGAAGTACAATCTGCAGCCGCAGCAGAAATGGAGGTTCCTAAACCAGTTTTTGTTCAGCCTGTGCTACTAACATACTGATAAAACTGTCTTTTAAGTTGTAATTATTTATCAAATGACTGAAGACATTGCCAGCTTATTTACCTACTACCTGGGATAGACTGGACATTTTGTTCAGTCTGTTTTTTATGCACTAATCACACCATGATTGCATTCTGCATAAATTTGTTATGACCGTGTAGTAAATGACACATTCCAGAAAGAATACTAAAAGCTTTTTTAAAATGGTGGTGTGATAATAGATATCAATTAGTTTTTGGTATATGACTTTAGTGACCACCATATTTGTGCTGGATAAATCAAGCTGTAGCACGAATGCGAAACCTCACCAGAGAGATAAATATTAACGCGGCTTTATCCATAGGGGCAGCTCACAGACATGAAAGCAAGTCTGTTAACACCAATCGAGCATCTGCCATCTCTCATGAGCTTTGTCTAGCTGATCCAAGCTGAAAGCTGAGCTGCACAGGGCCAACATCTAAAGAGGCTGTTAAGAACAGTGATCAAAACTCAGCTGTATCAAGGGGCAGCTGTGTGGCTTTGGCTGCATGATGTTTGTGCCAAGGTGTCTGTGTTTATTTTAATAAGATAAGATCATTTATGCCAAAAACTTGAGAAATTTCTTTGTTACAGAAACCAAAACATTAAACATAGCTCAGTAATATAAAACTGTTAAATAAACATCTAAATACAATCTAAATTCAACAGAATGTAACGTATAAACCTGAATATATTTGTATAATAGTATTAAGGAGCTAAAATGCTGTAGTATGATACAATAAGCTGCTGGTCTGTGGCAATGTGCAAAAGGACCAGATGATGACAAGAAATAGAAATATGCTGCAGACAAGGTAAAAGCTAAAATACATGTGACAGATTTCAAAGATTATACTTAGTTTCTAAAAATGTTCAATTTTGTGAGAAATTAGCAGCACGGTGGCACGGTGGTTAGCACTGTTGCCGCACAGCAAGAAGGTCCTGAGTTCAATTCCACCATCAGGCCGGGGTCTTTCTGTGTGGAGTTTGCATGTTCTCCCCGTGTTTGCGTGGGTTCCCTCCGGGTACTCCGGCTTCCTCCCACCGTCCAAAGACATGCAGCTTGTGGGGATAGGTTAATTGATTAATCCAAATTGTCACTAGGTGTGAATGTGAGTGTGAATGGTTGTCTGTCCCTGTGTGTTAGCCCTGCGACAGACTGGCGACCTGTCCAGGGTGTACCCCGCCTTTTGCCCTATGACAGCTGGGATAGGCTCCAGCGCCCCCCGCGACCCTGAAAAGGATAAGCGGAAGCAAATGGATGGATGGATTATGGCAACTAAGATTGCACAAACTGGATCATCATCACCACGAGTGAGTTAGACTCAGGAAGAAGAAAGCCTACAGAAGTCCAGGCAACAAACCACAGTGATTTTTCATCTTCTGGACATACTTGAATTTAATTTCAAACATTGCTAAATGTTGCTGCTCAATCTGATTCTCATTTTCCCCAAGAAATCTGAAGCCACTGTGGCAGTACATCAACTTTTTCTTCTTTCTAATGGTCTGCAGTTGGTGCCTTCTTGGGTAAATCCATTAATGGTGAATGGTGATAGTTAAAATGCTAAAGTGAGGGCTTCACTATTAGTCCATGTCTAAGAACAGAACTAAGAACTAATGAGGCTGAGTGTTCTCTGTCCCACTGGCCATCATTCATTATTAAGGCAAAATTCCCCAAGTTTTGCAGCCATGCAGCTCTCAGCAACATACATGCCTGTCAGTATATTTGCCTAATACTGTAAAGGGTCTTGTCACTAAGGTGATGGCGTCGAGAGACAAAAAAATGAGAATAATAGCTGATGCTTCCATTGTTTCTATTTCTGGCTCACTTTGCAGTTATTATGTGAAATCTAGCAGAGGTTCCTTTGATTTTCAATTTCCTGCTTTAATGGAATATTAATGGGTATTCCAGGTGAAATTTTTTTCCATGAGGCATACAACGTTGGCTGTTCTACATGTGAATTAAAAAAGCATTAGTCCTCTTGTTTGTCGCGAGCTGGAACCCCTTCACACTCGTTCAGCAGTCAGATCACGTTTCCATTTGCAGACACTATGGGTTTACACCCACACATTTAAATCTGAGCTAAGCACACTACAGTATATCTGCTGCTCTGGTGATAACACATTATTTTGTGTGCTCAGTCACACAAGCATTTAAAATTCACAGCAATATCTTAATTGGAATGGATTTGCTCATAGGGATGAATTTGTAAGAGAAAGAGAAGTTTTGCATCTTTAAACTTTTGAACACTGACACTTTTGAAACGTAAAACCTCAAAGCCAAAATAATCTCTAACCACGGATGTAATTTATTGTCACATAAGGTGGCCAATGAACAGAGAAAACTGCTGAAAGCTATTGGAGGAAGCAGACCAGCTCACTTATCAAGCAGAAGGAAAAAATGCCACATCTGATGTATTTTGGCACTTCACTTTGTCCCTTTGAGTAACAGCAAGATGTCTTGAAAATACTAACTTTTTAAAGAGAGAACTTCTTGCAGTCTTGATTGAGCCTCAGCTGACTGAGTTTTTGCTACAATTTTCTATAGCAAAAATCCATGTTTTGAAAAAAGCTTTGTGAAATGGTTCAGTAGGAGGTCACTACCTTGACTGGGAAAGGAAAACCATGGTCCAAACATGAAGCCAGACCTGTCAGTGAAGCACTGAATTGAGCATCTTATGAGCCTTAACCACTGAGACTCATCCAGCCATAGTCCAAAAAAATGACATGCAGCTCCTGCTTTGTTGACCCACCACATATAGACATATGCACTAGAATCGACTGTTGTGTGAGCTGGATAGCAGGTGAATACAGGAACCTGAAAATGTTCACCACTGGTGATGCAGACTCGTTTTTGTGTGATGTGAATTCTCAGGTAAGCAAGGAGTCTTAGCTAGTGTTTGAGATGACGTAGTCTACAAAGCTGATTCTGGGTTTCTGGGACGATTAAATTGCAGAAATACAAAACTGTAAACAAATGGTTATTTTCTTGGTGTAAAACTGATTCAAGACAAAAAACTATTTTTAATTGTAAACATGAAATAATTGCCACAAATTTCAGTTCTGTTTTTTTTTAAACTGGAGTTTTTATTGAACCCTCTGACAAGTCAAAAATAGAAGAAGAAATCAAATAGTTCATTTTTGCTACATCCAACATTTTTGTGCAGTTAATTGCTTAAATATTTATTGTGTAATTTATTCAGGTTTTTCAGGATATAAAAAAATCACAAAAGCTCATCAAATATGATACACTTGGCGTTACTGGGTTAAAGAGAAAGAAGCACGATGAACACCAGGAAATAAATTAAATATCATGAACGGAATGATTTGTAAAGGCAGTAGAAGATATAATGACAATTTGCTTAAGAACCCTGAAGAAATACAGGAGCATGGACATCTGCTCCTAATGCAGCATTTGACACTAAAATAATCATTCCATGGCCATAAAGAGAGCTACTCATGATAATCAAGACAGTTATGTCATCTAACAGAAAGCAGAACCACTTATACAAATTTGACCACAAGGTTCCAAATGTGGAACTGATTTACAGAGTTTCATTTGCCTCTCTTCATTCTTTGAGCCCGCTTTTGTAATCTTTTTCATTTCTGCAAAACTTATTTATATGTGTATGCTTTTGGCAGATGCTGATTGGTCCTCCTTATATTTTAGTGAAGCATGACTATAGTGACTTCCACAGTTTGACTTGGATTACAACCTGCCCCTCCTTGTCATATATTTTATTTTATTTCATGTACGCCAAAATGGAAAATGTGTAAAAGTTCATCTTGTAAGACTAGGTTTGGCGCGGTGAACAGCACTGAAACAGGAAGACAAATAAAAACATATTAAAAAGTCACGAGAAAGAAATACAGTTGAAAAAAAAAAGTGTATGTAGACAGATAGGTTTGATATTTCTTCTGCATGTGTCAAATGTCAGAACAAGGTTTCACCATAATTAAATGTCTAATATTTCAGTTTTATTGCACTTTACTCCCAATTATCCACATTAGCTCGCCCCCATTTTTTGGCTTTCCAGAATTTCGCACTAAAGCTGGAGTTTGGTCTCACTCTAAAGCTAAGGGTTTGTTTTGCTGCACCGCTTCTGCTGTTCTCCTTATCAGCTTTAATCAGTCATTCTTGTCTAGGAGGCAGGGGGAACCTCAGAAGTCAGCCAGCCTGTTCATTAAAACCATTAACATTTTTCATTCATGATTATCCCTTTGAAAAACAACAGCACTGCATCGCTGTGTGCCTCTGTGCGAGTATGTGGTGGGTGGAGAGTGGATGCCTTTGGGAAGGAGTGATGCCAAAGCTGTTACACATACATTGATTAAGCGAATATCCACACAAATTAACAAGTCAGACATCAGCGCACGTTTTCACCATACAGGCAGCTCCACAGCAGCTGCAGCAAGATGTCAAACAGCACCTCCTCTCCCTTTCTTCTTTTTTACCCTTTCATTATTTTCCCTCATTAATCTTTAATGCTGACTTTATTCTCCATTTTGTGTACAGCAAAGGTAGCACAGTTGGATGAAAATTATTTGGCCAAAAATCAAAGTTGGCACTAAAATGTAATTTTATTGAGGATTTTAAATAATTTCTCAGTGGAACTGTTGATATTTTCATCATTCTTCGGTAACAGTAAACAAGAACTTCAAACTACTGCTTCATGCATTTGCCAAATTGATTAAATAAAAGATGCACAACATCGCATTTGTTGCAAAAGGTTTTCAACAGCACCAAATCTCACCCACTCACTTTTGTTGTGCTCCATCTCTCTAATTTTTCTCTGAATGTGCTTTTAATACCTTGTGTTTTCAGCATTCTTTTTAGATACTTTGTTTCGTCACTATCTCTCACATTATCTCTATTAGGCTTCCAATCTTATTGCTTTTCCACCAGTCAACGCAATAGTTGCTTTAGAAGAATAATCCGAGATAGTTCCATAGAAATATATGTTTGCATTGAGATGGCAATATATATTTTCACTGACTTCATCAAAATGTTCAGACAAGACAGAAAAGGTTCCAGTGAGAGTGATGCCATACAGGGTGATGTTTGGCTTTATTTCAAGTTTCATTGAATGGCAAATCACAAAAGATGCTGAAATACCTTTGAATCAGAGCATATGTCAATTTTTCATCTCTTTGTTTCAGTTCTACAGGGAGTGCAGAATTATTAGGCAAGTTGTATTTTTGAGGAATAATTTTATTATTGAACAACAACCATGTTCTCAATGAACCCAAAAAACTCATTAATATCAAAGCTGAATGTTTTTGGAAGTAGTTTTTAGTTTGTTTTTAGTTTTAGCTATTTTAGGGGGATATCTGTGTGTGCAGGTGACTATTACTGTGCATAATTATTAGGCAACTTAACAAAAAACAAATATATACCCATTTCAATTATTTATTTTTACCAGTGAAACCAATATAACATCTCCACATTCACAAATATACATTTCTGACATTCAAAAACAAAACAAAAACAAATCAGCGACCAATATAGCCACCTTTCTTTGCAAGGACACTCAAAAGCCTGCCATCCATGGATTCTGTCAGTGTTTTGATCTGTTCACCATCAACATTGCGTGCAGCAGCAACCACAGCCTCCCAGACACTGTTCAGAGAGGTGTACGGTTTTCCCTCCTTGTAAATCTCACATTTGATGATGGACCACAGGTTCTCAATGGGGTTCAGATCAGGTGAACAAGGTGGCCATGTCATTAGTTTTTCTTCTTTTATACCCTTTCTTGCCAGCCACGCTGTGGAGTACTTGGACGCGTGTGATGGAGCATTGTCCTGCATGAAAATCATGTTTTTCTTGAAGGATGCAGACTTCTTCCTGTACCACTGCTTGAAGAAGGTGTCTTCCAGAAACTGGCAGTAGGACTGGGAGTTGAGCTTGACTCCATCCTCAACCCGAAAAGGCCCCACAAGCTCATCTTTGATGATACCAGCCCAAACCAGTACTCCACCTCCACCTTGCTGGCGTCTGAGTCGGACTGGAGCTCTCTGCCCTTTACCAATCCAGCCACGGGCCCATCCATCTGGCCCATCAAGATTCACTCTCATTTCATCAGTCCATAAAACCTTAGAAAAATCAGTCTTGAGATATTTCTTGGCCCAGTCTTGACGTTTCAGCTTGTGTGTCTTGTTCAGTGGTGGTCGTCTTTCAGCCTTTCTTACCTTGGCCATGTCTCTGAGTATTGCACACCTTGTGCTTTTGGGCACTCCAGTGATGTTGCAGCTCTGAAATATGTCCAAACTGGTGGCAAGTGGCATCTTGGCAGCTGCACGCTTGACTTTTCTCAGTTCATGGGCAGTTATTTTGCGCCTTGGTTTTTCCACACGCTTCTTGCGACCCTGTTGACTATTTTGAATGAAACGCTTGATTGTTCGATGATCACGCTTCAGAAGCTTTGCAATTTTGAGACTGCTGCATCCCTCTGCAAGATATCTCACTATTTTTGACTTTTCTGAGCCTGTCAAGTCCTTCTTTTGACCCATTTTGCCAAAGGAAAGGACGTTGCCTAATAATTATGAACACCTGATATAGGGTGTTGATGTCATTAGACCACACCCCTTCTCATTACAGAGATGCACATCACCTAATATGCTTAATTGGTAGTAGGCTTTCGAGCCTATACAGCTTGGAGTAAGACAACATGCATGAAGAGGATGATGTGGACAAAATACTCATTTGCTTAATAATTCTGCACTCCCTGTATTGTCAAACACAAGACTAGCATATAGTGTGTGTTTAGTAGCAATAAGCAATTTTCCCTGTTTTGTTAAAAAATTAACAAAAATATCTGATATATTTTTTGTGTTTCTTTCTGTTGCCGACTCTGTGGCACTCAGTCGGTCTTATTGTTGTAACCACAAGCCTGATGGCAGAGAAAGACCCCTGTTACACTGTGGAAGTATTTGTACTATTGTCTGCAGCAGTCATGATAAGCGTCTGGCAACTGCTAAGGAGGAGGTCATGTAATATCATTTAATTTGGGACCTCATGTCTACTGTGATGCAGCATGTAAAAACCAAGTCCAAAATTGGCTTCCTAAAATTTAAAATTGTTGGGCTCAACAAGCAAGAAACAGATTTCATTTATCTATTTATTTATTTATTTATTTTAAACTTGAAAATGTCAAACATTTAATTATCGTGGTCTAGTAACAATGCAAAAAGAAAATACACACTTGAAGCCAAGGTTCAATGTAGGCCGGAACAATTTGGAACACCATTCAGCACTTTCAGCAAATCAGTATTTAAATCTTAAATTAACAGATTAAAAACTGTGCTGCGGTTTATTCCAGCTAATGGCAAAAAAATAATTGCTTAGTACTGAACATCCCATGAACCACCTAAACCTTTTTTACATCACTTTCCAATGGTGAATGTGTCAAATTTGGTGCAGGTGTCTTAAACAAGTAGCAGCTTAACAGATATCGTCAAACAGACTCTTTCTGTGCAGTTTGCCTCTGGAGCAGAAATACATTCAGAGATCTGTAATCAAAATAATAAGGATCTTTCCACAACTGTTTCTAATAATTTGCTGATAAATGGCAATTTAATTTAAAGACCAATAATTACCAAAAAAGATGGCATGAAGATTTTTTTAAGTATAGGAGTTACCTCAGCATGCGTACAGTACGAAAGGAACACAGCTGAACTGTTAATAATGGTTAGCAATGAAGGCCAAGTGCTTGTACCATAAGACTTCCAAATTGTTCTCTAATGAGAAAGATGAAGGCTTAGTTTTACCCATTATTGTAGTGAAGTCATTTAGTGGAATTGGAGCTAATAAGGTAATTGACTCAGGATGCTGAGGGCCCTCTTCATAAGGGGAAGAACTTTTAGATCTCAAGTCCATCACCTTATTAACGAACTGATTAAGGAATGTATTACAGCCATCATCACAGAGTATGACAGCCTGCTCAGGTGGGGACAAAACAATGCTGTTAATAGGCTCAAATAATACCCTAGTTTTTTCCTGTTACAATTTATGAGATTAGTGAAATAAGAAGATCTGGATTCTTTCACTGCCTCATTATGAGAATGGAAAAATTCTTTAAAATATTCTCTATGGACAATCAAACCAGTGGTTGTCCATAATGCTTTTTGACGGGAGCGTCAGAGTGAGCTAGAAACAAAATAGTGATAAGTGGTTTTGTAAGGAGAGACCTGGTCTATAATTACAAGATAATGTGCACTAAAAGAATTAATAGAGAATGAGCAAAAATAAAGAATTTACAAATATTATCATTAGAGAAAGATGAAAATTGAAAGAGAGAAGAAAGAACAGAGTCAACAACCAAACAGAATCAATAATAAAAACAAGTAAAAAAAAATCATTCTAAGAGACACTGCAAGGTTACTGAACCCAATTTAATTTAAGTACAAATGGTCTAGGGTAACGCCGTAAGTGAAGACCAAAGTATGCCCTACAAATACCTGCTAGTAACAAAGCATGTATGTGCAGGGCGACAAAGTAACAAAGCAGTTGGTATCATACTAATACTATAATATGATGTTATTAACTCTAGCCCAAGCATTAAATTTCTGTCTGTGGCGCAACAGTGGGCCATGTACTTTGCTAGTGCAATAAAAATGTTCCAAAAGCCGCAAAAGAGCACAAACACAGTCAAAAGACCAAGTTCAGTAACTCCAGTTACTGGATGAAGAATAGCAGTTACCTGCTGGCGACAGCTGACTCACTGAGTAACTCCGCTAACTCCAGTGGATGAGTTTCAAAAAGCAATAAACAGTTGTCTAGGTGGAAAGTCATTGAGGCCAAAACTGTCTTTGTGCTAGACTGTAAAACACACAGGCATTATAATCCTTTTGTCATTTTGTCAGGCCACAGGGATGTTTTACACCTAGTCTTATCCAGTGATTCACATATAATCTGTGTTGTAGATTCCAGTTGAGCTCATTTTGCATATGCTAGTGCTTGCAGCAGAAAATACATAACCTAATGTGATAGAAAGGATCAGCTTTGTGTCATTCTGAATCTTTCTCCTCACCCCTAAAGATTTTCTCATCTGTGAAGTGAGGGTTTTTATCTGTAATGAAATCACACCACTGGAATCTGCTTAAGGCCAGTTGAAAATTAATCTGATAAAAGTTTGTTTTAAGGAAAGCCTGTTCGGCTTGATTTGTGCAAAATTTCCAGCAACTTCACTTCAGTTGTCAGCCATCAGGGTATATAGAGCCCACTCTGTGTCACAGAGCCATCTCAAAAATATGTATAATGCGTCTCAAATATCTCATCCAAGCTTTTTTTCATAGCACCTGTTCATCTTCAAATGTAGCCTACCAAAGCTAAGGACTGGCTCCACCATTTCACATGTTGAAGTGGTCTATAGCAAGAAAACTGAAATATTAATGAATAAAGAAATAACTGCAAGTGATGTGACACAAGTGTAATATACGTATAATATACTATAGAGAACAAAGCGATCTAAGCACTCCACCCTCTACATTGATGGGGAGGAGGTACAAAAGGGTAGAAAGCTTTAAGGAGGTAGAAAGGGTAGAAAGCGGCCGAGAGTCCACATCTCGGCCAACCTTACCTGGTCAACAAACATTTCCCACCAGGTAGGGAAAGCACATCAAAGACTGTACTGGGCCTGAGACAAGAAACTGCTTCCGTTCCACCACCAGAGCCTTCTGACTTACTGCTGCACACTCTGGTTCAACTACTGCACCGCGGAGGACAAGAGGAAACTGCAGCAGGTGGTGAAGGCAGCAGAGCGGGCAATTGGCACCTCACTAACCCCCCTCAGAGACATTTATACTGGCAGACTTCAGCAGAAAGCCAGCATCATCATCAAAGACCCCTCACACCCTGGACACCCCCCCCTTCCCTCTGATAAACGCTTCAGGTCCATCAGGTCAAAGAAAAATAGACTCAATAGGAGTTTTTACCCACAGGCTGTCAAACATGCCCTACCTCCACCCTGATTGGAGGATAACTGCAACACTCATGGACATTACACCTTATTTATCAACCGCATTTCTATGTATACTTTAATGCAACCAACATTCCTATCTCTTCAAACTGTATTTATTATAACACTATTTATTATAGTTGCAACAGCCCCCCAGCTCCACCCACTACATATATATGTATATATATGTAGGCGTGTATGTGGAAATATGTGTGTGTAAGTATGTACGCATGCATATATATATATATTAGGGGTGCAACGATATTCGTATCGATATTGAACCGTTCGATACAGTGCTTTCGGTTCGGTACGCATATGTATCGAACAATACAACATTTGTAATTTATTTTATCAACTTTCCTTCTGACGATGCTGTCTGTGTTGAGCGCTCAGTGAATCTGCGTTCGACTACTCCGCCTAGGCTGCACTGTCGAGCGCAGATCCACTGAGCGCTCAACACAGACAGCATAGTCAGAAGGAAGAGCGCAGGGCAAGCTAGCAAGACAGAAGTTAAGCTCTCCTTGCAAGATGGACCTCCCCCACTCTCATTCAGATCTGGCGTTTGGAATTATTTTGGTTTTCATGTGACGTATGACCCTGAAGGTAAGCGAGTCATGGACTAAAGTAAAACAGTATGTTGGATGTGCCACGCAATGCTTAATTACATGGGTGGGAACTAGTGTGTTAGCGCAGTTAGCTCGTTAACGTGTTGACCGTCTAGCCCCATGCACGGGGCGATCGGCGGTAGCTCGTTAACGGAGATTTGCCGTGTTGTGGCGTTAAGGTCATTTCAACGAGATTAACCTGAAAGCACTAGTGGGAACACAACGAATATGACTGCACATTTACGCCGACATCATCCTAGTGCAAAGACAAAAACAACAAGCATGCTACTAACTTTAGCCGAGTCATTTAGACAGCTGTTAGCACATGATTCTCCTTATGCTGCTGAGAATATAGCCCAGAAGAAGCGGATAGTATAGCTTTTATTTTGGAAAGAGACATTTCTCTGTAATAAACTGTCTTTTACAAAGATGAGTAATTCCTCAATCAGATACAGGGCTCGCAAAATCGCTAGCCCGACGTCCTGGGGCTAGCGATTTTTTTCAGACGGGCTACCCTGCCCGTCGGGCTATTGTAGGAAGGAAAATATATGTCAGTGCTTTTGCATTCTTTCAGAAATGTAGCTGGGTAATTATGTCATTGGCATCGGTGAGCCACTGTCAATATGTGACATATTGAAATCTCGTTTGAATTTGCGCTTGTTTTTTTGCTTTCACTTTGCAATCGTGTGAACTGTGTATAGAGAGCAACAGCACTGATCTGTGAGTGATGATAATTTGTGCACCAATTCCTCTGACATCGTCTTATTAATCGTTAGCTTACTATGCAAACATGACAAGTGAAATCTCCCGCAGCAAGCTTAAACATGTGAGAGGTTGATCGCACAGAGAATCGCTGAGCTTATGTGAGTGCGTGTGTAAAAGCAGCACGATATATATTTTAGTTCTGCTGAGCCAAATAAGACAGGTCGGGGTGAAGAAGTGACAGCCAAAGAAAAGCTTACCACAAAACGGAGAAGTTATGACAAATGAGACTATAAGGCAAAAAGAAAGTGCAGCTTTATGGTTTCATGGACAAAAGAATTTCTGTGGCTGCAATATGACGAGCTAAATAACCAGGGCTGCACATAAGTGGTCCACAGGTGCGCATTCGCTGTCAAAATAAAAAATGCGCACAAGGGTTAGGGTTAAATTTAAAAACTGTACTTTTGAGTTAAAATATATATTTATAATTTTAATAAATGACAAATTAAAAAGGCATGAACATTTTTTTTGTATCGAAAAAATATCGAACCGTGACACCAAAGTATCGAACCGAACCGAACCGTGAATTTTGTGTATCGTTGCACCCCTAATAAATATATATATATATATATATATATATATATATATATGTATATATATATATGTGTGTACAGTGGCTTGCAAAAGTATTCGGGCCCCCTTGAACTTTTCCACATTTTGTCACATTACAGCCACAAACATGAATCAATTTTATTGGAATTCCACGTGAAAGACCAACACAAAGTGGTGTACACGTGAGAAGTGGAACGAAAATCAGACATGATTCCAAACACTTTTTACAAATAAATAACTGAAAAGTGGGGTGTGCGTAATTATTCAGCCCCCTGAGTCAATACTTTGTAGAACCACCTTTGCTACAATTACAGCTGCCAGTCTTTTAGGGTCTGTCTCTACCAGCTTTGCACATCTAGAGACTGAAGTCCTTGCCCATTCTTCTTTGCAAAACAGCTCCAGCTCAGTCAGATGGACAGCGTTTGTGAACAGCAGTTTTCAGATCTTGCCACAGATTCTCGATTGGATTTAGGTCTGGACTTTGACTGGGCCATTCTAACACATGGATGTGTTTTGTTTTAAACCATTCCATTGTTGCCCTGGCTTTATGTTTAGGGTCGTTGTTCTGCTGGAAGGCGAACCTCCGCCCCAGTCTCAAGACTTTTGCAAACTCCAAGAGGTTTTCTTCCAAGATTGCCCTGTATTTGGCTCCATCCATCTTCCCATCAACTCTGACCAGCTTCCCTGTCCCTGCTGAAGAGAAGCACCCCCAGAACATGATGCTGCCACCACCATATTTGACAGTGGGGATGGTGTGTTCAGAGTGACGGGCAGTGTTAGTCTTCCGTCACACATAGCATTTTGCATTTTGGCCAAAAAGTTCCATCTTGGTCTCATCTGACCAGAGCACCTTCTTCCACATGTTTGCTGTGTCCCCCACATGGCTTGGTGCAAACTGCAAACGGACTTCTTATGGTCTTCTTGCCATTCTTCCATAAAGGCCAACTTTGTGCAGTGCACGACTAATAGTTGTCCTATGGACAGATTCCCCCACATGAGCTGTAGATCTCTGCAGCTCGTCCAGAGTCACCATGGGCCTCTTGGCTGCATTTCTGATCAGCGCTCTCCTTGTTCGGCCTGTGAGTTTAGGTGGACGGCCTTGTCTTGGTAGGTTTACAGTTGTACCATACTCCTTCCATTTCTGAATGATCGCTTGAACAGTGCTCCGTGGGATGTTCAAGGCTTGGGAAATCTTTTTGTAGCCTAAGCCTGCTTTAAATTTCTCACTAACTTTATCCCTGACCTGTCTGGTGTGTTCTTTGGACTTCATGGTGTTGTTGCTCCCAATATTCGCTTAGACAACCTCTGAGGCCGTCACAGGGCAGCTGTATTTGTACTGACATTTAGTCATTTCCACTCATCAGGCAATGTCTATGGACAACTGACTGCACTCAGACCAAAGGAGGCTGAATAATTACGCACACCCCACTTTGCAGTTATTTATTTGTGAAAAATGTTTGGAATCATGTATGATTTTCGTTCCACTTCTCACGTGTACACCACTTTGTATTGGTCTTTCACGTGGAATTCCAATAAAATTGATTCATGTTTGTGGCTGTAATGTGACAAAATGTGGGAAAGTTCAAGGGGGCCGAATACTTTTGCAAGCCACTGTACATATATGCATGTATGTGCGTGTGTGTATGTATGGGTGTATCCATATGTATGCAGGTGTATGTATAAATTGGACATATCTTTCTTTTGTAAATGTAAATTTGTCTGTGTTATTGTCTGTGTAAATACTTACGATATTGTGTACTTCACACACGGAGAGATGCCAAACTGCATTTCATTGTTTTTACAACAATGACAATAAAGATCAATTCCATTCTGTTCTATTAAAGATGCCTCATTGTGGTCCATTCTAAATCCATCGAACCAGCACAATTTACTTCTAATATAGTTTTTATGCTATTAACTGGTGTGCTCTGAAAAAAAAAGAAAGAAAAACTGAGAATGACCTCCTGTCTAAAGCCTGAAAAACAGAGCCCATGAGGAATAAGAGTTCCATTCTCCCTCAGATCGCTTCAATTACAACATGCCAAAAGGTTATCATGGATTTTTGTCCAGTGGCAGGAAAACATGTTGCCTTTAAAGCCCTCAAGCCTGTGCTGCAATTTGCATATTCGATGTGTCTGTTTTTATTAGAGTTGCATGTTGCTTGTTTGTGGCAGCGCATTCACACTCACAAGCTCTCTGTATAGCATTTAGCTCACACAAATCCTGACACTAGTTTACAAACCATCGTGTCATTTTTAGCCCCTGGTACAATTCTCTTTCATTTATTAATGATGCGCATATGATTGACAGAAGTCAATAAATACTGCCAACCCACCATCATAAAGTATAACAAATATTATTGCATTATTATTATTAAAACATATTCATTTTATTGTTATTATTATTGCCATATACAGTGGCACCTTTCAGGTATTGTGCTGTATCAAAAATATGAAACTGTAGACTTTCTTGTGTTTGAATTTTTAAGCCCAAAAAACATTAGCATTTTTATATGTTCCATTTTTTATTTGTATTTGTTTGTTTTTGGTGTTCTTTATGTTTGCTTGTTTATTTTGGAACCAGAAGTGACCGTATTTGAACAACAGGAAATTGCTAATTAATGAAACTAATGATACATTAGCAATACACAAATTTTGGAAGCTTATGATATATTAGCCATACAATAAACCAAAAATTATCATGAGGGTCCTCTACCAGGGTCCTGCGCAATATCTTGAGGCACTGTGCTCTTCTGGACAGAGATCTCAGGCATCGTTTACCAGATGAGCTGGAGCCACTCACTCAGTTTCTGGGTCACTGCCCAGAGTGCAATGATTACCACATCTCCTTGAGCTTTTCTCTCAGGCCTTGGTGTTTCTCGAGCTTGCCAGCTGTGATAGACCCCAGCCTCTATGGATCTTGTGGTTAGTGCATGTTCCCATGCTGCCATGATTAATGTTTATGTGCAGTCTTTCAATTCAGTTCAATTTTATTTATATAGTTCAAAATCATAACGCACTCTGCGAATCACTACCTTGTTGTGGTATAGGGTTTTGTGTGTCCCAGGGATCCCAGGGGCTATAGGCATAGGGTTACAGGGGCCCGGGCTTGGAGTCAGTCCTGGTGAGGCTGCTTGAAGGCCTAGCTCAAAGTAGGGACATTGCCCAGCCTGGCACCACAAGCAAGTGCGGAGACCCTCACGGAACAATCCCCAGCTCCTAAGACTAGCAACTGGGACATGGAAAGTCACCCTGGTGGGGAAGGAGCCAGAGCTAATGCATTAGGTTGAGCGGTACTGGCATGTTACGTGCCTGTGTTGGTGGGTTATCTGTTTCTTAATGTGTGTATGCAAATTCACCTGTGCAGGGGCCCGGCTGTGATTGGTGGACCTAAGGAACGGCCTGATGTAACTGGTTTCTGCTGTGGACCTGAACTATAAAAGGGCGACCGAAGAGCTGCGGTGCGGGGTGTGTGGCAGACTTCCCGTGCACTTGCCTCAGGTCCAGACGGAGCAGCCGTAGCAATAGCTATTTGGTTAAAAGGTCGGGCATGTGTGTGAAGTGCGGAGCAAGTAGGGGTGAGCTGCCCGTTACTTTGGCAAGTCTTCTCTTCTCCTATGTTTTTAGACCAGGGAGGTCAGACTGTGTTATATCTTTCTCTTCTTTTCAGTAAACAGGTCAGAGCGGAACCGAAGCCTAGGTTGAGTTTTGTTTGTTGTGTTGGCCTTAGCTCACCCTGAAATTATGCACTCCCACTACCGTGAGTGCCATTGTTGTCAATAAACTATTGTTAAAAGTCTGATGCTGTGGCTGTGTCTGTTTGGGCGTGGGAAGTCACGGGACACCCCGCTCTTGTTACGGTCATTTCGAGCCGGGTCGTAACATGATTTGGGGGCTCGTCCTTTTTGTCTCGTTTTTGTGGTCTGTGGTTTGTTCGGTCGGCTTTTCTTTTGTGTGTGGGGAAGAGTGAGGTGTGTGTGTGTGTGGGAGGATGGAGTTTTCTTTAGATGACTTTGTTACCTCGCCTTCCTGGGATAAGAGAGTTGTGTAGAAAGGCGGATTTGCTTATTATAGCAAGTTTTTTGATATTAAAGTGTCCTATAATGCCCGTAAAGTGGAGGTGAAGGATGCTTTGTGTGCAGGCTTGGTGGAGCGGGGCATTCTCCCTTCCCCGAAGGCAGTTGTAAAGCGGCCTGGTAGGGGCAGCGTGGAGGTGGCTCCGGAGGCTGAGCCGGAGCCAGATACCAAAGGACCCGTTGGCGTGTCTCCGGCTGAGGTGGAGCCTGATGCGGATGAGGCGGGGTCGGATGCGGCAGAGGTGGGGTCTGGGGCAGCTGAGGAGCCTCAGGCAGTAGGGTCTACGGAGGACCTCCGTTTGACCCTCCGTATTAGGGAGGTAGAGGTTCGCGCTAAAGAGCTTGAGGTGCAAGCTATGCACCTCCGGGTCAGAGCGTTGGAGTTGGAGCATAAGCCCGCCGCTGTCTAGACACCTGTTTCCGCTGCCTCCACACCTGTCTCGAGTCGCCCTGACACATCCACAGTTACTTCACCAAGTTTTCACATCACCAAACATGTTAAACTAGTACCTCCGTTTCGGGAGGCTGAGGTTGATTCCTATTTTAACGTTTTTGAGCATATAGCAGCTGCATTGAGTTGGCCTAAGGAGTTTTGGGCGCTGCTACTCCAGTGTAAGTTAATCGGCAAGGCTCAGGAAGTATGTACTAGCCTTTCCATTAACGACAGCCTCCAATATGATATTGTAAAAAAATCAATTCTGCACGCGTATGAATTAGTTCCTGAAGCTTACCGTCAGAAATTTCGTAAAAGTGAAAAGACCGCTGAACAAACCTTTGTGGAGTTTGCCCGTGAGAAACATCGCTTGTTTGAACGCTGGATGCAAGCCAGCAAAGTGAAGGATATTGAGGGATTGACGGAGTTGGTTCTTTTAGAAGAATTTAAAAAGTGTCTCCCGGATCAGTTGGTATTTTATCTAAATGAGCAGAAGGTGATGTCCCTGGCAAAAGCAGCAGTTTTAGCAGATGAATTCACCCTCACACATAAAGTCATTTTTCCAACCGGGGCAGGACGAGAAATGAGGGGAGGGCAGGAAAAGAGACAAAAATCTCCTAACCAGACCCGAAAGGCGAGACAGGAGGAAACTGAAAGGCGGGAATGTTTTTATTGCCGTGAGTCTGGTCACCTGATCGCCAGTTGTCCTGCGCTGCGGAAGAAAGAGCAGCGCAGAGGGTCTAAGGGACCCGTGGGGCTCATTAAAGTAGTTTCCCCACCTATGGGTCCTGATCAGATGCAGGGGTGTGACCCAGAAATGGAGGTAGAGTCACGTTTTAAACCCTTCCTTTCCCAAGGCTTCGTTTCGGTGGCAGGAGAAGAGAAGGACAGGGTTCCTATCACCATTCTCCGAGACACCAGGGCACATCAATCTTTTAGGTTAGATGATGTGTTGCCACTGTCGGATAAAGCCGCCTGCCACACGGATGTGTTGGTGTGGGGAATTGAAATGAGTGTTCTTCGGGCGCCCCTTCACAGAGTATATCTACACTCACCTATCACAACTGGACCTGTGAAGGTCGCCATAAGACGACAGTTGCCGTTTAAAGGTGTGTCGTTTATCTTGGGCAACGATTTGGCCGGGGGGAAAGTGTTTCCACCGCCTGAAGTGATGGATACACCTGTTGCTGCTGATCCAAAAGCGACAGTTTTTCCCGTTTGTGCTGTTACGCGGGCGCAAGCGCGCAAATTTGCTGATGTGGTTAGTATCGCAGATACGTTTGTGGCTGGGGAGCAAAAACCTCCTGTACAGGAGAAAGACAGTGTGGGGGATAAATGCAGTGTGCTAAAATTAATACCGGCATTGAGCGGCGATGTGAATAAAGAAGCTTTGGTAAGCGCTCAGGAAAACGACAAGTCTTTGAGTTCCTGTTTTGCAGCCGTTGTCACGGCTGGGGAAAGCACCCTTCCCCGTTTTTTCCTGCAGGATGGCGTGTTAATGAGGCGGTGGTCTTCTGATCAGAGTGGAACATCAAGTGTTACACAGGTGGTGGTACCATCTCAGCATCGTGATCAGGTGCTAAGCTTAGCACATGATGTCGGCATGGCTGGGCACCTCGGAATAAATAAAACTTATTACCGAGTGCTGGGCAATTTCTTTTGGCCTGGCCGTGTAGTGTACCTGACTATGTGAGTCAGCTTCGATAGGCTTCGCCTAGCGTGGAAAATAGCCGGGGAAAACTTAAAGCAAGTGCAAACTAAAATGAAGGCTCGTTTTGACAAAAAAGCTGTGGATAGAAGTTTTCAACCAGGGGAGAAGGTGTTGATGTTACTGCCTGTGGTAGGGTCCAGTTTACTAACACAGTTTGCTGGTCCTTACAGTGTTGAATGTAAACTCGACAATAACCATTATGTGATTCGCACTCCAGATCGGCGGCGAAAAACCAGGGTTTGTCATGTGAATACGTTGAAACTGTTCTATCCCCGTAAGCAAAATACAACAGCGCCCCCGGCGTGCGCTGTTGCCATCCTCCCCGCCTACAAACTGTCGGATGACGGATTTTCTGGGAGGGATGATGCTGCATTAGGTAGTGGGCTGAAAAATTCAGTAATTTTAAATGATCTTGAATCATTTGTTGCCAATTTACCTGAAACTGTTCAAACTGATATCATTACTCTGATAAAAAATAACTTTTCTCTAACACCACACGGCTGCCTTAACCCAGTATTTTCCTCGCCAATGTCCGTTCTCTGGCAAACAAAATGGATGAGATACGGCTCTCCATCACTAACAACAGACGGATTATGGACTCAAATGTCATGTTTTTCACCGAAACATGGTTGAACAACAGTTGCCCGGACAATGCTATCGAGTTAGCAGGACGCCACACACACCGAGCCGACAGGCTAGCAGATGACTCCGGCAAGACCAGAGGTGGAGGTTTGTGCATTTATATTAACAATGCTTGGTGCATGAACTCCACTACTACTGAGAGTCACTGCTCACCTAATGCGGAGTTTTTAATGGTCAAATGCAGACCTTATTATCTCCCCAGAGAACTCACTTCTATCATACTCACTGCCGTGTATATACCCCCCGACGCTAATGCTAGGTTGGCCATGAAAGAACTTTCTGCAGCCATTAACAAACACCAGAATAAACACCCCGAGGCTGCTTTTATTGTTGCTGGCGACTTCAACCACACCAACTTAAAGACAGTCCTCCCCAGATTCCACCAACATGTCTCCTGCCACACCAGAGGAGACAAGACTTTAGACCATGTGTATTCCAACCTGGCTGGAGCCTACAAAGCCACACCCCTCCCCCACATTGGACAGTCGGACCATCTCTCCCTATTCCTCACACCTAGGTATTCACCACTCATCCAACGTGTGAAACCTGCTGTGAAACCACACTTTAATTGTCCTCACAGCAGGTGCTCCAGGACAGATTTAAAAACACAGACTGGAATATGTTCACCCACACAGACCTGGACCAGTACGCCTCATCTGTACTGGATTACATCTCCGAAACCACAGACAGTGTCACCACCCAGAAACGGATCACCATGTATCCCAACCAGAAGCCTTGGATGAATCGGGATGTTCGTCTCCTCCTGAAGGCCCGCAACACCGCCTTTAGGTCAGGAGATGCACACGCCTACAGTACAGCCAGGGCTAATCTAAAGAAGGGCATCAAAAAAGCCAAACACCATTACAAAAAGAAGGTAGAAGAACACTTCTCCAACTCCAACCCCCGACGCATGTGGCAAGGACTCCAGACCATTACAGACTACAGGACCACCAAACCCTCCCCCGCATCCTCTGATGTCTCCTTCCTCAACGAGCTCAACAACTTTTATTCTCGTTTTGAGCGAGGGAACCCCACAACCACAACCAAAGCAGACGTGACGCCAGACCACCAACCTCTGACTCTCTCCCCCACCGATGTAGGAGCGGTGCTGAGCAGGATCAATGTCCACAAGGCTGCAGGTCCTGATGGCATCCCCGGGCGTGTTCTCAGAGCATGTTCTGGGGAGCTTGCAGGAGTGCTCACAGACATACAGTATTCAATCTGTCCTTGGCCCACACTGTGGTACCGGCCTGCTTCAAATCCACCTCCATCGTCCCGATACCCAAAAACTCCAACCCATCTTGCCTCAATGACTACCGCCCAGTAGCACTCACCCCCATCATCACTAAGTGCTTAGAGCAGCTGGTCCTAGCACACTTCAAATCCTGTCTTCCCCCCACCCTGGACCCCCACCAATTCGCATACCGCCAGAACAGGAGCACAGAGGATGCAGTCTCCATCGCACTGCACTCTGTCCTCTCACACCTGGACAACAACAACACCTACGCCAGAATGCTGTTTATAGACTTCAGTTCAGCATTCAATACAATCCACCCCTCACAACTCATCAGGAAACTGACAGACCTGGGCATCAGTTCCCTCATCTGCAAATGGTTACTGGACTTCCTGACCAACCGCCCCCAACATGTCCGGCTTGATAACCACTGTTCATCTACAATCACGATGAACACCGGTGTACCACAAGGCTGTGTGATGAGCCCTTTCCTCTACTCCCTCTTCACCCACGACTGCAGACCTGCTGATGGTTCCAACACCATCATTAAGTTTGCAGATGACACCACGGTGATTGGCCTCATCAGTGACAACGATGAGGCCGCCTACAGGGAGGAGGTGGATCGTCTGGCTGAGTGGTGCGACAGAAACAACCTGCTGCTTAACACTGAGAAGACCAAGGAGCTCATCGTGGACTACAGGAGGAATGCTGACCCACATCCACCCATCCACATTAAGGGAACGGCTGTGGAGCGTGTGAGCTGCTTCAAGTTCCTGGGAGTCCACATCTCCGAGGATCTCACCTGGACGACCAACTGCTCCAAGCTGATCAAAAAGGCTCACCAGCGCCTCTTCTTCTTGAGGACTCTGAGGAAGAACCACCTGTCCTCAGACATCCTGGTGAACTTCTATCGTTGCACCATCGAGAGCATCCTGACCAACTGTATAACAGTCTGGTACAGGAACTGCTCTGCCTCGGACCGGAAGGCGTTGCAGAGGGTCGTGAAAACTGCCCAGCGCATCGCCGGAGCACCACTTCCTGCCATAAAAGACATCTACAGGAAGCGGTGTCTGAAAAGGGCTGGGAAAATCATCAGAGACCCCAGTCACCCATCACATGGACTCTTCACCCTCCTGCCCTCTGGGAGGCGCTACAGGAGCCTCCGGACTAAGACCACCAGGTACCGGAACAGCTTCTTCCCCACAGCTGTCAGACTCCTGAACTCTGCCTCCTGACAGCTGACCCACGTTAACACATGGACTGAACATACACACACCCACAATGGACAACTGTACCCTCAAACACACAATAATAACATGGACTGAACCACCACTCACAACCACTAGCACTTTATATAGCCTCTGTAGAAACTAACTACACCCTCACTTATCTTAACTGCACTACTGTATAGCTCTGTGTAAATAATCATTCTGTACATTCGATAATTTTTAATCCTACAGCTGTTAACAACTTGCATAGTTCCCATTTCTGTATAACTGTATATCTCAGATTTCTGTAAAGTTATTTATTTCATATTCTGTATAGTTTTTCATATTTATATCCTGTTCATAGCCTGTACATAGCTTGTACTCACTACAGCCTGTACATACTTATAGTTATAGAATATTCACAACATACTTCATACCGTGTACATTATAACATACCATAATAGACCCATTTCTGTAATATACTCACATATCTATATTATTGCTAATATATATTGTAATATATCTATATCACTAAAGCACTTCTGGATGGATGCAAACTGCATTTCGTTGCCCTGTACCTGTGCATGTGCAATGACAATAAAGTTGAATTCTATTCTATTCTATCACCAGCGCCAAACGACTGTCTTAAGTCATGACATTGATGTGGAGGGGCATAAGCCAATTAAACAACATGCGTACCGGGTGAATCCAGTAAAAAGGGAAATAATGCAGAGAGAAGTCAATTACCTCCTTGAGCATGGCTTAGCCGTTCCAAGTGCTAGCGAATGGAGCTCCCCATGTGTGTTAGTGCCCAAATCTGACAATACTCCTCGATTCTGCACGGATTATCGAAAGGTGAATGCGGCCACTAAAGCAGACTCTTTCCCATTACCTAGGATGGATGACTGTGTTGATCGGATGGGATCCGCTACTTATGTGACCAAATTGGATTTATTAAAGAGATATTGGCAGGTTCCTTTAACTGCAAGAGCGTCTGAGATCTCTGCATTCGTTACCCCCGATCACTTTCTTCAGTATACTGTGATGCCCTTTGGTTTGCATAATATGCCAGCAACATTTCAGCGCCTGATGGCTAAGGTTTTGGCCGGGGTCCCTAACTGTGAGGCCTACTTAGATGATGTGGTCATTTATTCTGCTTCCTGGAGCAGTCATCTCCAAATCCTCTTAACTGTTTTTAAGCGTTTCGAGGAAGCATCGCTCACTGTAAATCTGACTAAATGTGAGTCCGATGTCCGATGCTGTGGCTGTGTCTGTTTGGGCGTGGGAAGTCACGGGACACCCCACTCTTGTTACGGTCATTTCGAGCCGGGTCGTAACATGGCCAGATATAGTCGCGCTCACCCAATGCATGGTTTGGGCACTAGAACCAGTGTTGTGGAAGTTTTCCATTTAAATAAAGCCTGCAGACGAGCGATGAGTGGTAGCTAACATTCTTTAATCCAAACACACAAAGAACATACAAACAAGCTTGTGGAGACCCTGCATGTCCGCGGGACAGACGGTTAGCAGAGTTCTCCCTGAGCCTAGCATGGCTCTCAGTTAAATACCTTCTTCAGGAACAAAAGGCAGTACACAGCTGTTTCACACCTTAAGGTTCACACTCCCTTGCTACCTCCCAGAGTCCTCGAATAGACAAAAGACTCTTCCTGTAGAGTGCTTCCCCCAACTTCCTTACTACACCCCCACCATTTGTCTTCAGTATGGGTGTCAGACATGTTAAAACCAAGGCATCATACAATAATGTGATTAATACATAAGTAAAAGAAATTCCTATACACCAGTCTCTTGGAGAGGTGCTGGGCAAGGGAACGGGAACAGGTCCTGACTATTGTCTGCACTTATGTGGCAGACAACAGTACCCAGCCTTCTTCAAGTCCGTGGGTGGGGTGTTTTACCTGAGGACTCAGCTGTCCTACTGGGAGACCTCAATGCTCATGTGGGAAATGACAGTAAGACCTGGAGCGGCGTGATTGGGAGGAATGACCTGCCAGATCTGAACCAGAGCAGTGTTCTCTTGCTGGAATTATGTGCAAAACAGTTTGTCCACCACGAACACCATGTTTGAACATAAGGGTGCCCATAAGCACACGAGGCACCAGGACACTCAGGGGTGACTGAGGAATTTTTATATATATGTGTGTGTGTGTGTGTGTGTGTGTGTGTGTGTGTGTGTGTGTGTGTGTGTGTGTGTGTATACATACGTAATATATATATATATATATATATATATATATATATATATATATATATATATATATATATATATATATATATAAAATAGGATCATGGCCAAGCTTGAAACCTGGATCCCCCGTAGCCGGTTACCAAGATTACGTGAAGTACCCTCAGAAGGGCTGCTAGATGATGTTAATGCAGCACTACGGACAATACCTACAACCACGATTACCGACACTAACAAGCTGATCTACACTACGGCAGCAGTGATCAGTGAGATGCTTGGCTACAAGTTGAACAGCCACAAGGGGCAGTACCCTCCATGGAGAAGGAGGCTAGAGGGCAAGATCAAAGCAGCACGGAGGGAGGTTAGCCAACTAACAGAGTTGCAGAAAGGTGCGACAAAGAAGGTGCATAAGAAATACAGCAAGCTGTCCATACCTGAGGCCTTGGAAACTGGCCAAGCAAAGACTCAACAGCCTTGGCCAGCCGCTTTGAGGGAGGTACACCAGAGAGATCGAAGGCAGGAGAATAAACCAGCTTGTTCTCGCACAGAACCAGCAAAAGGTGTACTCTCAGGTGCAAAGGGAATAATACTAATAAGAGAACATGCAACCACCAAGGCTGGAGACGGAGCAATACTGGAAGAGCATATGGGAGAAGGACGCAACCATAACGGCAATGCTCAGTGGCTAGTGATCTGAGGGCAGACCACAGCGACCTCCCCGAACAGGGTCCAGTAACCATCACAGTGGCAGATATCCAAGAAAGGGTCTCCAGTATGAAGATTGACCAGCACCAGGGCCCGACATGGTTCACGCGCCTACTGGCTTAGAGAAGCTGACTGCACTCCTCGAGCGTCTGGCAGCACAAATGAACCAGCTGCTAGTTAACGAGAGACACCCGGAATGGCTAACCGAAGGTCGGACAGTCCTGATCCCCAAGGACCCCAAGAAGGGACCGGTCCCCTCCAACTACCGACCAATAACCTGCCTCAGTACTACATGGAAGCTCCTGTCAGGCATCATATCGGCTAAGATGAACAGGCACATGGGTCAATACATGAGTGGGACACAGAAAGGAATTGGCAAGAATACCAGAGGTGCAAAACACCAGCTACTGGTAGACAGAACAGTCAGCCGAGACTGCAAGACCAGACTGACCAACCTGTGCACTGCCTGGATTGATTACAAGAAGGCCTATGACTCAATGCCCCACAGCTGGATACTGGAATGCCTAGAATTGTACAAGATCAATGGGACCCTAAGAGCTTCATCAGGAACTCAATGGGATGTGGCGTACAACACTAGAGGCCAACTCCAAGCCCATAGCACAAGTCACCATCAAGTGCGGGATCTACCAAGGAGATGCTCTGTCCCCACTGCTGTTCTGCATAGGCCTGAACCCCCTCAGTGAGATCATTAACAAGACTGGCTATGGATACCGACTACGGAACGGAGCAGTTGTCAGCCACCTCCTGTACATGGATGACATCAAGCTGTATGCCAAGAGTGAACGAGACATCGATTCACTGATCCACACTACCAGGCTATACAGCAATGACATTGGAATGTCGTTCGGACTGGAGAAGTGTAGTCGGATGGTAACAAAGAGAGGGAAGGTAGTCAGAACTGAGGGGATTGAACTACCAGAAGGCAACATTGCAGACATAGAGGACAGTTACAAGTACCTGGGATCCCGCAGGCAAATGGGAACCATGAAGAGGCCGCTAGAAAGGCTGCAACCACCAAGTACCTGCAGAGGGTCAGGCAAGTCCTGAGGAGTCAGCTGAATGGTAAGAACAAGATCCGGGCCATCAACACGTACGCCCTGCCCGTGATCAGGTACCCTGCTGGGGTAATAGGCTGGCCAAAGGAGGAGATAGAAGCCACTGACATAAAGACAAGAAAGCTCCTTACCATGCATGGAGGGCTTCACCCCAAGTCCAGCACCCTGAGGCTGTACGCTAAGCGGAAGGAAGGGGGCCGGGGACTGGTGAGTGTCAGCACCACAGTCCAGAATGAGACAACGAACATCCAAGAATACATTGGGAAGATGGCCCCAACTGACCGAGTGCTCAGTGAATACCTCAGGCAGCAGAAACCCAAGAAAGAGGAGGGAGACGAGGAACCATCATGGAAGGACAGGCCCCTGCACGGTATGTACCACCGGCAGATAGAGGGGGTGGCTGATATCCAGAAATCCTACCAGTGGCTGGACAAAGCTGGACTGAAAGACAGCACAGAGGCACTAATCATGGCAGCACAAGAACAAGCTCTGAGTACAAGATCCATAGAGGCTGGGGTCTATCACACCAGGCAAGACCCCAGGTGCAGGCTGTGTAAAGATGCCCCAGAGACAATCCAGCACATAACAGCAGGGTGCAAGATGCTAGCAGGCAAGGCATACATGGAACGCCACAACCAAGTGGCCGGCATAGTGTACAGGAACATCTGTGCCGAGTATAACCTGGAAGTCCCGAGGTCAAAATGGGAGATGCCCCCAAGGGTGGTGGAGAATGACCGAGCTAAGATCCTGTGGGACTTCCAGATACA
The DNA here is from genome assembly GCF_900408965.1 of Simochromis diagramma. Taxonomy (NCBI): domain Eukaryota; kingdom Metazoa; phylum Chordata; class Actinopteri; order Cichliformes; family Cichlidae; genus Simochromis; species Simochromis diagramma. The sequence continues at coordinate 4,769,845 of NW_024387448.1, read as the reverse complement.
GACGGACAAAATGGTGGTGGCTAACCAACCGGACATAGTGGTGGTAGACAAACAGAAGAAGACGGCCGTAGTGATCGATGTAGCGGTTCCGAATGACAGCAATATCAGGAAGAAGGAACACGAGAAGCTGGAGAAATACCAAGGGCTCAGAGAAGAGCTCGAGAGGATGTGGAGGGTGAAGGTAACGGTGGTCCCCGTGGTAATCGGAGCACTAGGTGCGGTGACTCCCAAGCTAGGCGAGTGGCTCCAGCAGATCCCGGGAATAACATCGGAGATCTCTGTCCAGAAGAGCGCAGTCCTGGGAACAGCTAAGATACTGCGCAGGACCCTCAAGCTCCCAGGCCTCTGGTAGAGGACCCGAGCTTGAAGGATAAACCGCCCGCAGGGGCGTGCTGGGTGTTTTTTTTTTTTATATATATATATATATATATATTCTGATATTATTCTGATATATGGGCAGCACGGTGGCACGGTGGTTAGCACTGTTGCCGCATAGCAAGAAGGTCCTGAGTTCAATTCCACCATCAGGCTGGGGTCTTTCTGTGTGGAGTTTGCATGTTCTCCCCGTGTTTGCGTGGGTTCTCTCCGGGTACTCTGGCTTCCTCCCACCATCCAAAGACATGCAGCTTGTGGGGATAGGTTAATTGGATAATCCAAATTGCCACTAGGTGTGAATGTGAGTGTGAATGGTTGTCTGTCCCTATGTGTTAGCCCTGCGACAGACTGGCGACCTGTCCAGGGTGTACCCTGCCTTTCGCCCTATGACAGCTGGGATAGGCTCCAGTGCCCCCCGCGACCCTGAAAAGGATAAGTGGAAGCGAATGGATGGATGGATGGATATATATATATATATATATATATATATGTATGTGTGTGTGTGTGTGTGTGTGTGTGTGTATAGATAGATATGTATGTATAAGAATTATAAAGCAGAAGAAACTCAATCGAGACAGTAATAAGGGTCAAAAAAGGAAAAAAGGAGGGAAGTTAAAATACAAAAAGCTACCCATATGGAAAAGAAATAGAAAAAACTTATCAAAAAAAACTTGCATCCTCTTTAGCTTGCTTCATATAGTAAATCATATAAGGCTTATATGATTTACTCATGAAAGTGGCCACTTTCTCATTACTTTCATATATAGTTTTAGGAAGTATCCAAAACATACAAGTTTCATTTATATAGTTTTTCAATGGATCCTATATCTGTTTTCACTCTTGTACCCTTTTCATACAAGTTTCACAAAAGACAGATTTAAACTTTAGAAGATTTATATATATATATTCCATACGGGTAATCTTGACATAAAACAAGAAGTAAACTGAAAGATGGGCCAAAGATATACTATATAGATATAGATGCCAACAGAAGAAACACGGGAGCCATCTTTAATCTGCAACCTATATGGCGGAAGGGCCAATCATCAGCCTCGAGGGACACTGGGTTTTTGTTTTGTTTTGGGGGGTTTTTGTTCTGTTTGTTTGCTTTTTAAATAACATATATACATTTTATCTTAGTGAAGCAGATAAATAGTTTTTCTGTCAGCACTAATCTCCAGTGTTTACAGCCTTCTCTCTTTTTGAACAGGTAAATGCATTCCTGTCCTTTGTCATACCGATGGTGGCCATATCTGTTCTGAATGGGGTCATTGCCAATCAGCTGTTGCGGATGTTCCGTGAGGCTGAGCAAGACAACCGTGTCTGCATGATTGGTGCAAATCCCACCATGCTGAATTTCACTGTGGAGTCCAACCGTGCCCAGTCGCTACGCCATGGAGTTCTTGTTCTCCGTAAGTAAACACTCCAACACTTTTCTGACAGGAATGGGATCTGGTGTGGTCTTCTGCTGCTGTTCAAGGGTTAGCAGGTTGTGCATTTTTCTGCATACCTGAATTGCAGCAAATGGTTATTAGTTTTCTGTTGGTTTGCTAACGGCTCAAAGCAGTTTGGTCATTCTCCTTTGACTTGAGGCATCAAGACATTTTCTGCTGTCATTGAACATGCAACTGAACATAGCTCTATTCATAGCATAGCATGTAAATGTGAGAGTAAAAATAGTGATATCTTATAATTATATCAAATTTGTACAAAGTATGTTCAGTGTAAAGAGACAAACGTTTATAGCGGATCCTAGGGATCTATTAGGTAATACAAAAGGTAAAAACATGTTTTATATCCTCTTTTATTCATTTCTTGAGAGTTATTGATGTTTCTGTAAAACACTAGAATTCTGTAAATTCTGACATTTTGAAAATGCATATCATTTATTTATTATAGTTTATTTAAATGAGCAAAAATACATTTTCATAAATCAAATTTTTAAAAAGCTTTAAGCAATTACCAGTCATGGTTCACTCCCTGATTAAAAAAAAAGAAAAAAAGATTGAATTACAAATTACCAGGATTTATTTGACACCATTTGCAGAGGTTTTAGTGCAGTGGTGTTCTTTTATCATAGCCAATGTTCAGCTTGAAAATTAAATGATACAGATTTACTTATATGACAAGGTTATCACTATGAAGACCAACATTTTTTAAATAAATGAGAAATGTTCACAAAATGTTACGATATAGCCTTGGATTTTAGATGCTGGTGTTAACAGACTTCAAGCTTTGGAGGATATTAATAGCCTGTTAAGCTGTCCTCAACCTTTTGTGCTTGGGTACACTCCATCACCCACTATGAGAGGCATAAAACTCACTAAGCTTCCATGCACGCAAGCATGTGCACTTTATCGATATCCACCTGCATTAACTCAGCAGCTTCATCAGTCTGTCAGTGATCCACACACCCATCACTCCAGCCCTGCAAATGATTCAAAGGAGGCTTATCCTTAGACGTATCCTTTTAATCAAATGTGGATGAATTATGAGCTGCAAATAGTCATCATCGGAGACCCGAAGAAACAACCCTTTTGAACATGTCTTCCAACATCTTTTTATGACTACACCTACACCTAAAATTTCCCGGTGGATTCCTGCTGTTAAAATTTCCTCGATTTTCATCATTACAAAATGCTAAACTTCAACAGTGACAGTCTCACAACAAACTACATGCAATCTAATGATGTTATTTCAGGGTGATCTTGGCTGTACACAAGACTGGTCCTAAGCATGAGCAACTTTTGTGTTAGACAACAACTACAAATGTTTGTTAACGTATTTTCATTAGCCTTCAGTTTCGCTTAACTGCCCCTTTTCTTTCCCCATCATAAAGTAAACCAGAGAATGGATTATTTCCATTTAATACTGTCTTAGAACAACCAAATATATTTAAAAATGATTAGTTAAACTTAAAATTAAGGGAGTGCATCACTTACCCACCACTAGCCTGTCAAATAATCTAATCCACATCTATCACACTCTGTGATTTAGTCAAGTTTAATTTATATCTATATTTAAAACTAATGGTTATTTGTATTGTTGTCTGCAATCATTTTACTTTTGGCACAAGCAATTCCACTGATGTGTACAAAGCTTTTGAGATTCACAGCTGAGAGAAGCCTTCACTGATTCAATGCAGCATTACTACAATTAACTTTTTTTGTCCACAGTGACAAAACTTATGTCACTATCCATAGTCTACTTGTGAAAAAGTTGGGACACTGTAAAATGTAAATAAAAACAGGATGCAGTGGTTATCTTAAACCCATATTCTATTCAAAATACAACAAAAAAAACCCCAAATGTTTAAGCATAATCATAAAAACTGTTGGCATATTTTGAGTTTGATAAAAACCACTGGAATCAGATTTTGCTCCTAATTAGGTTAATTGGCAACACGATCAGGTATAAAAAGGACATCTCAGAGTTTCTCCAAGAAAAATAGGCAGCCGTTCACCAATCTACAAAAAAAAAACGCACCTACAGATTATGAATCCATTTCAGAATAATGTTCCTCAAGAAGACTATGAATGTCACATCTCTACGTGCAAGGGACAAGTCTGAAAATAAATACTGGATGCCTGTTATAGTTGGGCCCTCATGCAGCACGATTCTGGCATGTAAATCATTACATGGGGTCAGAAACACTTCTAGAAAACACTGTTTATGAACACAGCTCTCTGTGCAATCCACAAATGCAGGTTTAAGCTCTGATAAAAAAGCATCTTCCAGAAATGTTGCTGTCTTCTCCTGGCCTACTTAAAATGGACAGAGGCAAAATGAAAAACTGTTAAAAAATTTTATTAGAGTCCAGATTCTGAAGTGGCCTATCTGTAATATTTTGAGATAATCCAGCCTTTACAGCTCTAGTCCAAAAATGTAATTTCTGTGTGGTAACAATTGTTCTTCTGACAATTATTTACCATGTTGTCAATAGTTGTGGTCAATAAAATGCAGCTGTATGAAAAAAAAAAAGTACACCTTCTTTCTTTATTAAGACTTTACACATCAGGACATAATTAAAAATAAAATCCTCAGCAGTTGGGCACACACAAGCCGAAGCAAAGAAGCACTGTGTGAAAAAGTAGACTTTATTGCTTCCATAGAAATTACAAGGGTAACTAGCAACCAGGTACTGCTAATCAGGTGCACTTGATTAACTGATCATCAGTAAATATAAAGCAGAGGTTTTTGCATTTTGCTGTTCTGAAGCATTCAGGTCTTTGCCACCCATCAATCTGGGAATGGTTAGAAGCTTCTTTCCAAATAATTTCAAGTCTCTCATTCTACAATGAGAAAGATTATTCACAAATGGAAGTTTCTAATCTTCCCAGGAGTGGAAGTCCCAAGAAATTCTCCCCAAGGTCAGACCATACACTGCTCAGAGAAATTGTAAAAAAAAAAAAAAAAAAAAGGATATTTTGATTTCACCCATTAAAAGAAACAGCAGAATTTCCAGAAGCATTTTTCCTGATAGGAGTCATATTCAACTAGCACAGCCAGCTACTTCATACACACATTTTCTAAAAGAACTGGTTCTTACATGGCAGTTTTCTACTCTGTCTTAGCACTCAGAGCAGTTTACACAACTTGCCTCAGTCATACAAGCACTTTTTTCTATGCTTTTTTTTCTATGTCATTACTTTCTATCATTCACCCATATTTATACTCTGATGAATGCATCAGAGAGCAACGTGGGGTTAGTATCTTGCATAAGGATATTTGGCATGCAGACTGGAGTAGCTAGGGATCAAACGACCAACTTTGCAATTGGCAGATGACCTGCTCTACCTCCTCTACCCATAGCTCAGGAAGGGTGCAGTGGTTTAACTGACTGGGCCTGGTTCACTTAATACCTGGCTCGTATGACACTGGCAAAAAACCCTGGAATATATATTTCCATTTATTTGAGAGTCATTGAAAATATTTTTTGTCCCCTGTTTGATGAAACGACACATGATACCTGATCTCTGGCATTTCATGAAAAATTCACTGTGTAATAAAACATATAATGTCTTTCTATAATAATTCAATTTTCATTCTTCGGACCCACTTTGTCAAATCACAGAATGACTTTCAAACTTAACTGGATCAAGGGGGAACGTTGTATTCAAATGGGTTCCATTTTTTCTAATATTCCCAATTATAGCAGTAGTTGCTGTGATCTGTCCTGCTGTACTCAAAGTAATGTTGCACTTTAGTGACAATCCAATTAGCTGGATAATGTCAGGCAAATTAAATACAGAAAAAATACATTTTGTAATGATTTCTTGTACTGTTCTGACTGAGAGTGCTATCATTATCATACAGAGACAGGCAAATCTTAGTTGTAATATGTCTCACATATAATGTGGTCTTGGGTTATGAGAACAGACCAGTCCCTCCCTTCCTTTTACTCCCACTCCATGTCCTTTACTTAATTAGAACTATTCTTCATATGTGTGTGCGATAATTACAGTTGAATAGGTCCAAATTCTGAACCCAGTCAAAACATAACCTGTCTTTGTTTCATCATTGACAATTCAAAAAAAGCTTTTATTACAAAAAACACAAATCTAGTAAAGATTCATGAAATCTGCCCACAGGGTTTTGTCACTGATGTTTCTGCCTTTATCACCCATCACCCAGAAGATTTCAGTTGCCTTCCCAGCATTGCCAGTACATTATCTGTGCTTGCTTTTGGTAGAACTTTGAATTGGGTCATTATTAATATTGGTGGTCAGAGACTTGTTCAGTACTTGAATTTCAATTTTTGATCTTATTTTTCTTCAAATAAATTTGGTTTGTTTGGTTTAGCTGTAATTTACTTTTTTAATGCTCACATTTATGTATCTAACATCTAACAACCTACAATTTACAATGCTTTTTGAAATATATACATATATATAGCTTTACATTTTGAAGCTTTTAGAATTGTAGGGGTCTTCCAAGTGTTATTCTAATTTTAATGCAGGATAAACAGCCATACAGAGCAAATACTCCCCCAACTCATTCTATTTCAGTATAGAGTGACACTCTACTGCAATTTTCAGTTCTTTATGGTCATACTGCCTTCTCTCATATGTTCATCAGATATCACTCTATGCCTGTGTGTGTGTGCATGTGCGTGTGTGTGTACTTAGCACAGTAGCAGAACAAAACATGGCTCACTCAAGTTAATAACAATTCACCAGCCTACAATCGAGGTTTTCCAGAAATTGATCATTTGTCAGAAAACAAGAACCAAATCTAAACATCTGCAAATCTAATGGGCTAGGCCAGAGCACTATGAGGAAGGCTGTAGCTCTCACTTCATTTTAAAGGCATAGATGGAATAAAATAAATGGATGGAAATAGATGGAATAAAATAAAGAGACCTATTCACATAAACAAAGAATAAAATGTAAAAAAATAAAATAAAATAAAATAAAACTCTGACCATTCTCAATCCGACGCGTAACATAGCAACGATTTGTCACATCCCGAGGCGTCCCATAGGAACGCGAAAGGTAACCTTCTGCATCCCTATGATATGCGCTGGATTGTGGATGGAATCCAATAGAATGACGCTCCCGGCGGTAACACTTGTTCCAGCAGTGTATTCCAGCCCTAACCCCGATCTTAACCACAGTCTTGATCATATTAGGTAGTGTTTTCCAAAGTAATTAATGATGATAAAGTAAAACGAAATGTACATGTAGATTCATTCCAAATGGTTCTCATGTTTCCTGACGTTTCCAAACGTGTAACATAGAGACGTGTTGGGTGGCCAAAAACGTAACATACCGACGATTTCTCACATGGCATAATATGTTACGCTTTGGGATGAGAACGTGTTGGGAATACCAAGGGGACAGGAAGGATGTACCTATCACTGACTGGAACAAGCTCTAACGGTCATATTCTTTGACTTTACAGGTTGATCAGCTCAAGCTTACAAGTACATAAACACAGTGAGGAAGTATTCATGAATACTTATAAGTTTCATAAGTTAACTGTCACGGCTGGGGCAGCAGTCGTGTGGTGATGAAAAGGAGGATCCAAGTAGCAGACAGCAGCAATGATGTGAGTGAGTTTATTTACAGTGCACAATACATAACAAAAGCGAGGGCTGAACCAAACGTAAACCTAAACTGGGAAAAACTAATAAACAAACCTAAGGACACAGGATGATACGGAGAAAGCAGGGCAGAGCAGGGCAGAGAGAGGCAGAGAGAGGCGGAGAAACACTGATTAACACAGAATAACACAGACGAACCCACGAGGAGCACAGGCAGACACACACACTATAAATACACACAAGGAAATGAGGGAATGATACACCAGAGGGGAACACAGCTGAACCTAATTAAACACGACGAGACACAAACCTTCAAAGTAAAACAGGAAACTCACAGACTGTTTTACAACACAAACGAACAGAGCACAAGGGGAAGACACAGGTAGGGATAATAAAACACTGAACACCAGAACCAAACCCTAAGAACTAATATAAAAAGCAGAAGAAAGTAGAAAATAATAACAATAAACTCAAAACGCTGGGTCACCGACCCAGGACCATGACGTTAACCTTATATAATTATAAAAACAACATAACTTTTTATTTATAAGGGAAACATGCTTTCAAGTGAAGTCCAAAAAGGTGGGGATAAGATGAGAAAGACTTTTACACACACCAGAACTGTTTCACAGGTTATGTTTTTTTTTTTATATTATATATATATATATATATATATATATATATATATATATATATATATATATATATATATATATATATATATATATATATAATCATAAATGTATTTTATGTTTACCAACATGCCTACCTCTATTTATAATGTACAATTTATTATTCACAAATGCCCCTCCAGATAATTTAGTGTGTACTAAATTTTATCGACACTCAGATAAATCTGTCCAAAAGAGTGAGTACACTTTTCTTTTGTTTGTGTATTTGCACAGTGGTAGTTAGGAATCTACACATTGGGCCCCAGGGATTGGTGAGCCAGAGTTGGGGGTGGGGGGTGGAAGGTTGCAGACGACCTTATTAGACAAGTACGGTTCCAAATATTTGAGCTTACTCTTCACCATAGTACTATGGTTAAGTTCTACTTAGCAATATGAATAAAAAAGCCATGACCGAGGAAGGTACCATGGTTTCAGAATTGCTGAACAGACGTATTGACAGTGACAAATAGTAATGAGCAGAATGCTGAGGACTACGTTGTCATTGTGCTGGAGACTACAGAGAAAAAAGATCTGCCTCTGACTTATTGATTGACTATATGGGTGTAATGCAAACACGCATAAATAAACATGTTCATGTATGCATGATAGCAGGACGTTACATTAATTTAAATTCATTTTCTGGAGACTAATTTAGAACACAACCATAACTAATGTGGTAAGGTATTGTTCATGGTGTGGGGACAACAACTCATGCACACACAAATGCACACTGTTTTTACTTCTTCAGTTTGTTTATGTACTTAAGGTTATGGAAAGACAGGAAATTGCCCTGTTGAGGCTTGTCTCAACAAACAGCGGATGTTATTACACCCACTGAGGAATCAACAACAAAAATATCAATGTTAAGTGTTGCCAACTTTGCGGGATATTGTGAGACAAGTATTTCTTAACAGGGCACAAAAGGATGGAAAACAAAGGACTATCAATCACCTGCTGTAGACAGAATCTCATACCCAGAGATATAAAAGAGTAAATGTATGTTTGACCCAGTAATAATCTCTACTCACAGACATAAAAATCAGCACTTGAATATCTTTGGGGTCTATGTTCTGTTGCCTGCCTATCATGCAGTGATAGGAAATAACAGAGAACAATAAACACTGTTTAGAGAGGTTTCTTTAACTACATGCGTTATGTTGCATTCTGGATATGACAGCGGGGATCTTTAAGAAGCTGCTAACCAGCAGACATAAATGACAACAGTAGGCATTATCAGCAGCAACTGCCACCAATTATTCAGCCACACTGGGATTTTGAGGTAATAGATAATTAACCTAGGGAGATCACAAACTTTGCTGTATCACTAACTTTTCATTCTTACAGGTTACTCCAAAACAATGAAATCTGAATAAAAATGCTTTGTGGTGAAATCAATGAGTTCAGCCTGATGTCAAGTCTGTGTCACACAAGTAAATGGACTGGTTCTTATAAAGCACTTTAGTCTACTTGAGCACTCAAAGTGCTTTATTCACACAAGCACTTTTTCTATACGTTAGTGCCTTCCTTCTAACAGTCAGACTCTGATGAATGTATCAGAAAGTAACTTGGGGTTCAGTCTCTTGCATGCTTGGCATGCGGACTGGAGGAGCCAGGAATTGAACCACCAATCTTTAAAATACCAAGTTATAACTATCAGGTCTTTAAGTCTGACGTCATTAGCTGTGTCTGGGCCCAAACTCTGCTGCAGGTCCCTAAGTAAAACAATCACTGCAGCATCACTGAGAGTTGAAAAACTGTCTAAATTCTTTCATCTGTAATAAAATGATCAGTGTGGCTGCTCTACCGGGTGTAATAATTAAGTTTAACATCCAGGCATCCATGAAAACAGATTTTATTAAATTTAATGGAGTTGGAAGTTAGCAGGGAGTTAGCTTGCTAGTTTCCATCTAAATATAATATACCATGTTCAGACTGAGGGATTTCTGAAACACTTAAAACTTACAGCTCTGCTATCACTTCTGACATAAATGAAGACAGAACTAAACAGCAGTGGCATTCGTAGGGTTACTGAAGTTTGGCTAGCTGGTATAAAACAATGTGCTACGTGATCACTAGCGACATAGCTATTTTAGCATAATATAAACAGTGAAGCTGGAGGATGAACGCTAACTTTTTTCCACTCGATAAAAGTTAACGTTAACGGTTCCCGATGGTCAGGGACAAATGCAATCTAAACTAAACTTTAAAATGATTAGCGGTAATAAAAACTGAGAGAGGCCGACAGTGATCACAGACTGTTTTAGGGGCTTGTTGAGATTAAATAGAACAAGATACAAAGCATTAAAACATTTTAAAAATACAAAAGCCTTATAAGAAGCAGCAGCGATGAGATGATTCAGGAGGCCGATCACATGGGAAGCGGCGGCAACTCCAGGGCAGGTCTGGGGTTTCTCCTTGATGGTGAGGCTCCTTAGCCCACAGATCTGGAGGACGATGGCGGCGCCAAATAAAACTTCAGGTGGCCTGGAAGTTGGCCTGTGATGGTGTGGTTGTTTGATGGCCGAGGAGGAGAAGGAGTACGTGCAGGCTGTGGCTGAGCAGGATGTGGACATGCATTCCGCGCAGGATGTGATCTGGCAGGCGTGCAGACCAGACAGCGCAACGACCTCTGGTGGAAACATGGCTGGACCAGACTGCACAGAAACCTCTAGTGGAACAGGATGAGAAGAGCTCTGTTGGAGCAGAACCAGATGGTGATGTGAAGATGTGGAGGTCATATCTGGCTGGATAAGCTTGCCTGAGTTCCCAGCAGATGACGCAGGCGGCTGGGTCGGCTCGCTCAAGCTCTCAGCAGAGACAGAACAATGAGACTGCTCAGCTGAGCTCCCAGCTGAGACAGGTGGAGGCGGAGTTGGCTAAAGTTGTGCAGATCACACCCCCTGCACACGACTCCACAGCTAAGGCTACTGTGGAGTGTTGGCCATTTTCCTCATGGGAATGGATACAGTGCTGGTGCTTGCCGAACACCAGCCACCCCCTCCCAGTGGGTGCAATGACAGGCTGAGTGTCAGCTGTCCCCACCCTAGGAACAGGGACAGGCGCAGGAACAGGCCAGATACCAGTTGCCTCCACTCAAGGAACAGATTCCGGTGCAGAGGAGGACTTGGCCATGGCTGCCCTCACCTGTGGAGTAGGTGACTGTGGAATAGCTGTTCAGCTGTGCTTCCCAGGTGTTTTCACTTTGCCCATTTCCTGAGTCCTGCATAATGGGTCCAAAACCTGTTGACAGCTTACCATAACACAACGCTAACAAGCTCTACAATTTCAAAATGGCCTGACCCAAAGACCAAAATAACAATCTTCACATATTTAATGTTACATTAATGTTTCATCACTAAGTACACACATGTCTATACTTTTCAAGAAACTTACACTTTCACTGATCTTTACAGTAAAAGTAAAAACAATCATTCATTCATTCATTCATTCATTCATTCATTCATTCATTCATTCATTAAGTCAAAGTCAAAGTTAAAGTAAACTTTATTGTCATCTCTGCTATATCCAGTCCAGCATACAGAGAGATGAGATGATGAGGCTCTGGTTTCATCAGTGCAAAGCAAGCTAATAAATAGATATAAAAATGAGAAGAAAATAAATAAATATCCGCTTGAGAGTTACAATTAGAATTTACAATTTACAGTTGGTGTGGTTTAAAGTGACCAGTGTAGCAGCTTGTAAACCCAGTTCAACCCAGAGTGAATAAGATTGTTCATAGGGCAGCATAAATTGTCCATAGTGTAAATGACCTTTAAATTTGGTAAATATTTTTTACATTTGTTTGAAAGGCACTTCGGTTTTATTTTGAAACCCATGCTTTTATTTTGAAACAGGAAACTGGCACAAAACCGTTAAAGGGCTGTTAGTAACGTTTCTTTTAGGATATGGTAAATAGTGTGCCTTAAAGTGAAAAATATGTACGTTTACTTTGCCAATTAGTACCTGGCTGACAGTGGCACAAGGTTTGTTAATGTTTCCTTTAACGGAATAAGTTACATGCAATCAAAATGCCGTTTAATAGAGTTTATGTTGTTAACCTTGACCTTTATGTGTAGTTGTAAGTTAGTGAGGTGATATAATGAATTGAGTGATGTAAATTTGATGTAAATGCTATATGTGAGCAGGAGAAATTTGTTTCCTTTGATGTTATGGTATTAATATTGCTGGTTTTGTTTTGCTCCTAGCTCTTACGGTGTCTTCACTGAATGTTTCAATAAAAACCTTTCCAATAAAACCTCTGTGAAGCATCAGTATAAGAGACCATCATTCAGCCAGGGATGCTACACATAGAGTAGCGTGTCTTACAGAGGTAGTGGTGTGCAAAGTGCGAAAAAAGTCAGTTAACAGATTGTGTGGGTGTGTGTGGTGGGGGTGGGGGGGGGGGGGCTGGTAGTGAGTTCAGGAGTCTGATGGATCTGGCCCCGATGCTGCGGTAGCGTCTGCCTGATGGGAGGAGAGAAAAGAGTCCATGTGAGGGGTGTGACGGGTCGAGCACGATGCCTGAGGCCTTACTGATGCAGCGATTTGAAAGATGACTGTAGCAGAGGGAGAGATGTTCCAATGATCTTGGTAGCTGCTTTAACAATCCGTTGTAGTTTGCTGAGATCATCAACATTGCAGTTTCCAAACCACACGGAGATGCAGCTGGTCAGAACACTCTCTATTGTCCCCCTGTAGAACATAGTGAGGGTGGGAAGAGAGAGGTTGGCCCGCTTCAGACATCTCAGGAAGTGGAGGCGCTGCTGGGCGTTTTTGGTGATGGAGGTGGTGTTGGTGGTCCAGGTGAGGTTGTCTGAGATGTGAACTTACATGTTAGGTATACAGTAATCTGCTATTTGGGGATAATGCCTAGCTATAGCTGAGATCCAATGCAAGTTTCACATTTATGCTTTCAACTTTAATTGTCAGCCATATCTAGGTAATAATGGATTGCATTTATATAGCGCTTTTCGGGCCCTCAAAGCGCTGTACAGTTCCACTATTCATTCACTCTCACATTCACACACTGGTGGAGGCAAGCTACAGTTGTAGCCACAGCTGCTCTGGGGCAGACTGACAGAAGTGAGGCTGCCATATCGCACCATCGGCCCCTCTGGCCATCACCAGTAGGCGGTAGGTGAAGTGTCTTGCCCAAGGACACAACGACCGAGACTGTCCGAGCTGGGGCTCGAGCCGGCAATCTTCCGGTTGCAAGACAAACTGCCAAGTCTTTACTACTACTACTCTAGGTACTTTACTCTTTTGGAAAAAAGGAGTTTATGTGACACTGACACTGACAGCATTTTGCAAGATTTAAGAGGTCGTCAAAGCAGTTTTTCCATATGGTCAAATACAGTGGTCCCCAGTATGCTGTATCCAGTGACCAAAGAATACTGAACTAGGAGTCTTTCTTCCCTCCTGTGTTACTCCAAATCAAATACCCTTGTGTGGTGATGAGTTCTGAGGGTATTTATGTAATCTGTTGGATGGAATCCAGCAAAGTAGTAATCTTGGGGTTCGTTGCACTTTTTTTCTATATGTAAATTCCCTTGCTCAACTTTTATCAATAAACTCTTGTATCATTCTCTCAGTCTCTGAAGGCTATTTACTGAGTTTATTTCATCAATTTTCTTACAAGGATTTTAGTCATATATATCGCAACTGATGATGTACAACTAATTTAAATATACCTAATATTAATGGTTCTTTTGTTCTGTCTGACTTTTACATACATTTTTCAAGTATTGAATTATACAAACTTAACCACAAGGTCCACATAAGATAAACATTTGCATGAGCTAAGGGCTACTCAAATACTATACTTCGGTAGTATAGTAATCACTATAGCAATTATGGAGGTTCCATAAAAACAGAAACAGACTGGTCGAGCTTCAAAGATCTGCAGGAAAAAGGGGTAAATTAATCAAATAAATTAAGCACATAGTGCTGATAATAGTGTTTATTGTCTCAGTCTCTCTGTGTTGGTTTGAGCAGAACATTTATGATCCTGTCCAGTTATTAAAAATGAATATTCTACCTGAATATTTTTTGACAGTGTATGAGTCCCTTTTGGATCAGAAATACTCCTACTGCATTATCTACTCTGAGTTTTAAGTGAAACTGAAATATTTGCCAGCTGGTTGACATAGTGCGTCATCATGAACATGATAAATAATCAGTACAGGAAATTTCCAATATCCATAAAAAAGGTCTGTCTTTTATTACAAAATAAATCATCTGGTTGTTAACAAATTATGGCAGGAGATACTGGATTCAATCCATGTGGTTTTTGATTTCAAAAATTCAACTGAAAAATAATTTCAGTGATGTGTACAGGACATTTATAGACACTGTCACAATACTGTTCTGTTGATCTTTTAAATCAAACAAATTCACTGGTTTCTTTGTTCTGATGTCCTTGATATAAATCAACAATCAAAGCATTTGTTTAAGCCTGATTCCTAATTACTTGTGTCAACATCCTGCACAGTGTGCAAATGAGTATTTTCCATTAACAAATCAATTTTCTGTTTTTCTGTGTCTGTTTGCCTAGTTACTGGTTTCTAATGCTTCCCCTCTTCCTTGTGTTCAGGAGCTGTGGTCATAGCCTTTGTGGTCTGCTGGCTGCCCTATCACGCTCGCCGTCTCATGTTTTGCTACGTGACTGAGTGGTCAGAGTGAGTAACGATTCCTCTCAGTCTTTCATGCAAGGGAACATTCACTACTTGGTTTAGTCCAGGGGTCAGCAACCTTTAACACCCAAAGAGCCACTTGGACCCGGTTTCCACGCAAAAGAAAACACTGGGAGCCGAAAATACTTTTTGAAATCTAAAATGAAGATAACACTGTATATATTGTTTTTTTTAACCTTTATGCTTTGTGTGAACAACTAAAGTAAGTAAGTAAAGTGTATTTATTAAGTGCTTTTCACAGACAGACAGTCATATCTCATATATCTCTCTCTCTCTCTCTCTCTCTCTATATATATATATAGATATATCTATATCTATCTATCTATATCTATCTATCTATATCTTCTGTTCCATATGAATAATGGATAAGCAGCTTGTAAATGTGGCAGCTGAAAAATCATACATCCTGAGTAATTAAATACACTTCCTATTCAATGAAACACAGTAACCACACAGCTTCTGTGGCTGGCGCCCCATTAGAGCAACACAAGTTGCAGAGCATGTTTGCTTGTTGCAAAAAAAAAAAAAAAAAAAAAAAAAAAAAACTTTAGATGGTGTGCATAATGTGATATCATTCTGTTATCATATGTTACCTTATATATGTAATCAATAATTATGAACAATGAATAATTATCAAAATAGTTTATAATATATGTTTGGTGAATTAACCAAGGTCTTCTGTTCTGCTTCTGTATAATCTACAATTTATATTATTGACATAAAAGTAACTAATGTTCTCAGATAAATAATGAATTTAAAAAGTACTGCCCCATAAGTTTTAAAAGTTTTAAATTTTTAATACAATTACAACTACTCCATTTTTGTATTTTAGTATAGCACTTTATAGTTGTATGCACAGTCCCCTCACAGCAAGAAAGACAAAGTCTCAGATTTAAATCTCCTGAGCCTTCCTATTCTGGATTCCTCCCAAAAAGCACATGAATGTTATTTTAAATGGTTAGGAAAATGGGTAGATGATAACGTACATTCCATCTCTCACAATACCAACATTGCTCTAGTTGCCTAGGTTATCCTGATATGTGTCATTCAAAAGAATCATTTCCTCTCATCTAGTGGAGTTCCCCCACTTTTCCAGCTGAGGACCATGGCCTCAGATTTACAGGTGCTGACACTGGATCAGACTTTACTTTAAAGAAGTAAAGCTGTGTTAACCATCCTAAATAAGAGAGTTTCTGTGTTAACCTTTCATTGGTTTGCTGAATTGTGATGGTTGGGCCCTTTTTCCATAGCTAGTGTGGTTCGGGAGGGGGGTGAGAACTCACCACTTTGGTGAATAACGGCCTGTTTTATTTGTTTTATTGGATTTCTTTATTTTGGGGTGTTTTGGGGTTTTTCTTTCTGTTACTTGTGTTCTTCAGGGCCCCGTTAACATTGGTGTACGGTGTAGGTTCACGAGGGCCAGTTGAACAAATAAAAGGGTTACACATGATTTAAAAGTGACTGTAGTATGTTTCTGTCAAACCAGGTTGTCTTGGAATATGGGCACCTGGGTTATCTGGTTGGGTACAGGTATGTGGGGCTAGGCTGAGTTAATGCTCGACAGCGTAGTGCACTCCGGGCAGCCGTTGTTCGCAGGTTTGAGCCCTGGAGCCCCCCCTTCTGCGCTAGCAACAGCTAAAACCATTCTTACAGTAGTAAGGATCCAGGTCAACTGTACTAGGGGAGGTCACGGACCCAGATCCCACTACCCCCTAGTCGTTCAAGGCAGCTTGTGCACTTCTATACCCCTACATAACGGGGCTAGCAGCCCCTCACACAGGGACAGGACCAGACGGCGTGGAAACCTCTAGCAGATCAGAAACAGGACCTGAACCAGACAGTGTAGAAACCTCTGGCAGAGACAGAATGAGGTGGAGCTGTGCAGGACACAAAGCCAGCCCAGGATGCTATGGCTGAGGCTGTGCAGTGTACGCAGTCTGTTCAAATGGCTCCACTGGCATCAATAGCAATGTGGAGTATCTAGTTGGCTTGATAAGCTTGCCTGAGCTCCCAGCTGAAACAGGTGAAGGCTGGGTCGACTCATCTGAGCTCCCAGTTGGTGATACAGAAAACTGAGACAGCTCACCTGAGCCACCAGCTGACGGCAAAGGAAGCTGGGTTGGAGCAAATTACAAAGCCTGATCAGGATGCTCTAACGGCAGCAGCTGGAGTTGTTGTGAGGGGCTGGCCTCACAACAGCCAGAACCTGTTTCCTTCCCTCCAATTACCAGCCCTCCCCACCCAAGGAGCATGGATGGGTGCAAGGACAGGCAGGGTCCTACCTGCCCTTACCCTAGGAACGAGTACAGACTCATGAACAGGCCAAGTTGCCTCTACCCGAGGGACATATACAGGTGCAGAGGAAGACTGTGTCACGGCTGCCTTCACCTGGGGAACAGGTAACGGTTGGACACCAGCTGTTCCCACCCAAGGAACAGTTGGGGACAGCTAAGAGTGGGGACAGTCTCAGAGTACCGACCGAGTGGCACAAGTTTTTGAATGGGTGACCCTAGGAAAAGAAAACACAGCTTCTGAGAGCTGGGAAACACACAGTCCAGTTTATTTGGGGCCCAGTTTGGGTTCAACACAAACAGAAACTTCTGCTTCTTCAGGTTTAGAAACAAAATCAAAGTTTTCGAGCTTCAAAGACAAACAGTCTGTATGAACTGATGAGTTTGGCCAGCTCCTGGGCTCACAGCGAGTGAGATCCCTTTCCCTCTCGAGGTGAGCAGAATCTGCTGGGTCCATGGTGTGGTCGCATTGTTCTGTCAAGATTGCGTTGTGTGGCTGGCAGGATTGGACATGGATGTGAACATCCAAGCATAGAAAACATAAAACGTAAACTAAACAGGAAACTAAACTAGGGAGCTAGGAAAACAATAAACAGAAAAACTAGGAGCCAGGAGCTAACTAGTAACCACTCGGGGAAACAAGGAACATGGGAGAGACACACACAGCAACATGAGGGACGACGTGACAACAGGCAGAGGGAAACACAGGGCTTAAATACACAGAGAGATAACGGGGGAATGAGACACAGGAGGAGAGCACAGCTGGGAGTAATCACACACAACGAGACTGGGGAGAAGCAAAACTGAACATGCTGCACACACCAGACAAGGAACTGTCAAAATAGAACAGGAAACATGAGACACAGAATGAGAACCGGGGAAGAATGGACATGAAAACTTAAGTTGACTAGACATGACACAAGGAACACAGGGGAGACACAGAGAACCCAAGAGACTAGAAACTATAAATAACTATAAATAATTCAAAAACACAAAACACTGGGTTATAGACCCAGGACCATGACAGAATGGCCCTTATACAACAGGGCCAAATATTAAGCTGTGAACCTGATTTGCTTGTAGCTGAAAGAAACTCTTAATTAATCTCTTTGGATACAGTAACACATTATTTATGATGATAAAAATATGAATGAAGTCTAAAAGAATGTATTGGCAGCTATCTTGATCATGTAGCATAACTGTCATTCTGTCAGGGTAACTGTGAGAAAGCTTTACTTTAACAAATAAGTTTGTAGTATTCAACCTCAGTAAAAACACCAGCAAATCACATACAGCTCAATTAGGACCTCTGAATTTAAATATGTTGAACTGTCAAACTGTATACCACAAAAACATATTTGTCAGAATGAACCACAACATGAATATGTAAATAAAGAATATAATGATGTGATCGAACTCTTTTTGACGCATTCATGCGGGGGTCAGTGTTACATTTATTCTGAAATGCAATTACTCATTATGAGTTAACATCAAGCAGATAGTTTAACATTTAGTTATTCATTAGAGATGCAAAACTGACTATGTTACAGGGTTCTTTAATATGACTTGAACTGTTCAGAAGACTTTTCAAATAAAATAAATCATTCATGTATTTTTCTGAGTCGAGTCTGCCACTTCATGTCATAGCTGATTTCTGTCTCATTTGATGTCTGACATCTCATTTCCATGTAGACATTAGCTTCAATATCTGCATGCAAATGGGGGGAAAAAATCTTGAACATTGGCATGCAGCGAGGTTTCTACAGCAGAGGTCTTACCCTTCAGTTGAAACTAACAAAATATGTACAAAGTTCTCTGAAACAGGTGAGACCCGGGAGTCCGTGAGTGACATCTCAAGCCTCACTTTTGCACATTTAAACTCCTCTACCAGGCTAGGGATAGGCAATTATAGTATCCCAACGCTGCTGAGTCATTTGGGAAGTCCGAACCACTTCTTAACGTAGGAGCTCACTAGCCTCTCCAATTGATTGGCATGATTGAGTGAGACCTTTGTCAACGGCCACGGCAGTCTGGGTAACAACCCAAACTGGAAGCAACAGAGCTACAGTTTCCCTGGGAGTGCAGTGTTGTTAATCCGCCTGAGGTCATTAGCCATGTTCTGCTGTAGTTGTTCAAGTTGCCAGGTATCATTGAGATTGGCATTATACCACTGTCCCAGGCTCTTTATCATAATCATTAGTTATTAATAATCATTTAATAATGATTAAATGCAAAATATCATATGAACACAGAGAGAGTGAAAAGAGGTGAGTGACGGAGTTCCATACATCATGGGAAGCACCCAGAAGGCTTGGCCTCTTACATGATAAGTAAGTTAAGGGTTCAGAGTCACTTGATCAAGCCCTTACTTTAAATTATCAAAAAGGAAAATTTTAAGACTAATATTTAAAGTCAAGATGCTGTTTGTTCCTGAATCCAGACTGGGAGCTGATTACATAGAAGAGGGGCTCTAGGAACCACAAGTAAGCCTGCTGTAAGAGAGAGAAGTACTCTATTCGTGTGGTAATCTACTATGAACTCTTCAAGATGATGCCTGATTATTCAGGGCCTTGTGTGTAATGAGAAGAATTTTAAAATTCAATTATGGATTTAACAAGTAGCCAATGAAGAAAAGCTAACATCGGAGAAATATGCGCTCTCTCTAGTCCCTGTCAGTACTCTCACTGCTGGATTTTGGATCAACTGAAGGCTTTTCAGGGATTTTTTAGAATGACCTGATATATAATGACATACAATAGTCAACCCCTTCACATTCGGAATACTTTATTAATCCAAGAGAAAAGGATGTGGTCACAGTAGCTCTAAGACAGTAAACATAGCAATTAACTAAACTAAATTAAAAAATACAATATATTACAAAGTCACAAAACTGTTCTAATAAGTACAAGTATCTCTAATTAAAAATAATCCAGTAAACACAAAATTGAATGTATATATAATTGAAGTTGAGTTTCCCTTCTTACTGACTTTGTTACTAAAAGTAAAAAATGCTTGAATTGTTTTTTCAACATCACTCTGAAACCCAATCTGTCTGATTTTAGAGACATTGCACAAATGCAAGAAAGCAGTACTATAAGTGTTGCCCTCTTAACGCCATCCAGAGTATCTGGTTCAACATTATGTTTGAATTATTGTAGGGTCTCTACCTTACAGTATAAAGCACCTTGAGGTGACTGCTGTTGTGATTTAGCACTATATAAATAAAACAGAATTGAATTGACAGTTTCTAAGATTTTTAAGGGCTGAGTACAACCTCAGTTTTATGTAAGTTTTATGCAGTACCTTTTTTTATCAACAGCATGTTCTTATCTCTGTAATGGTGTAAACACTGTGTCAACAGTATCAAAAGCTGCACTGAGGTCTAGCAGGAGAAACATGAAGAAGAGTCCACTGTCAGAGAGAAGATCATTTGTAACTTTCACCAATGTTGTTTCGGTTCTGTGATGAATTTATGTAGGGCTTTTTTGTCTTTTTTGTTTTGTTTTGTTTTTTTACAGAGTAACATCTTTTTGCCTTTTTCCAGGCAAAATGAAGATCCTCTAAATTAGTGAGACACCATTTCGTGTCCAGTTTACAGATTATCTGCTTTAGGGTGCATGTTTGTCAGTCATACCAGGGAGATAAGAACTTTGACTGATTTGGGTCTTCCTTTTGCAGAGGAGTCAGGGTCACAGGCAGTGAAGATTTGACACTAGGAATAAAGTTTAGGTAGTTGCTCTGCACTGTGATATCACGTGACACTGAACATAACAGTAGAGGAATTATATGCTAAATAACAATTTATTTACATGAATTTGAATAACATTTCTCAGGCTGTGGCCACAGATTATTCCTCTTAACTGATTTTTTTCTCCATTTTTGGATTTTGCTAATGGCTTTGTCACTAGCATGTGACCTACAGACCTAGAGCACCTACAGCTCTTTCACATCCGGCACATCCATATGTGCAGTCGCAAACACGTTTGCTGTCTCCCCCAAGAAGAGTCTCAAGAATGCTGATGAGGTGCCACAAGAAAGGTCATTACATGAGAAGAGCTGGATCGGAAGGGCATTAACCCAGCAGCAGGGCTGATAGCTACAAGCCTATCTAGTCATGAAGGTCCTGAAATGCTGTTCCACATCCTTCCAGCCTACTTTATCCCTTAAAAATAATAAAATCATAATCAGTTTAGTGACATCACAGTTATATTCATACTCATGACTCATATTGCAGTTTATAGAGGAAAGGAAGACTCTTGAAATTTCGATCACTTCACACACTTTTCGCATTAAACCTGTTAAGTCAGACTGAGTCACTTGCACAGTTAGCAGTTAAGCTGCTGTAACTTTGTTAGGTTGAGCTGACTAATGAGTAATTAATACCTAATTTAATTACTCATTATTGTCTTTTTGTTGTTCTACTTCACCTAGCTCCTTTACTCACAAGTGTTACTGCATTGCAGTTCGGGGCCCTATTTCAGCTTAATTATATTTTAAATACAAATTGCACAGTGTTGAATAGTTTTGACCACAATTTAGATTACAGGTAAAGTAAAATTCTGATATTGTGACAGCACTAGTGCAGGGTATAGGACCTCGGTTTCCTTTTATTAGTGTCTGAAATCGTACAGTATAAAAGCCACTGTTGATACCCAAGTGTTTTTGCTATCATCTTGGTATTTTAAAACTGGATATGACAAGTGAGGGATATTATCTTTCTTTCTGACACTCAGAAAAAACATTTACAAAATGGACTGAGAATTTATAAAAATGTTTTATTCAATATAACTCAAAATGAGTGATTGAGTCTCAGAAGAGTTATAACAAGAGGTCAGGGCAGAGGGTTGCCCCAGGCGACTGTTAAAAGATGTGGGTTTAAAGCACTACTATGTTGGCTTTATTTTCAGAACAACAAAATAGATTTTTCTTTTCTACCAAGTATGTCTAAAATATTTAATTTTGCTGTGGTATGTTCAAGATTAATGATACGGATGACAAATGTCAGGACTGACATTTGTAATTGTCTTCCTTGCGGATGTGAATCCGGCAAACAACATTTTGCATTGTATTTTTTTTAGGAGATTTCAGAGGTATCATTAAGGAGACAAAGACCAGGATCGGGGATATAAAAGACTTCCAGCACCTCGATAGCACAGAGTTTACCAAGACCCAAAAGTCGGATATAACTGGACCGTCCCAAAAAATGTGTAAGAACGTGCCTGGTGACGAATCATTGCATATGTGACAGTGATATGTAGCCTGTAGTTTCATCTGAAAACTCTTACAGGGTGTAATAAATGTTCTGTGTATGGTTTTGAAATGAATTAGTTGATGCGCCAGGTTCCTAGAAGTCAAACTCAGATTAGACCACACTGTATCCCTGTCTATATTAACCTGTAGATCTCCCAGCTCCCTAACCCAAAAAATGGCAGTTTTTCTTTTTAACACTCATGGTCCACTTTGAGCTAAAAAGCAACTACATCTACATCCCATCTATCTATAGACATACATCTGTAGACAATTTAGAATCACTAATCAATATAATATGCATGACTTTGGATTGGACAGGGAGCACATGCAAGTTCCACAAGGAAACCTAGATCCTTCATGCTGTGAGGCAACAAAAAGAAAAAAAAGAGAAGAGTATAGTAAATCATGCTTATGTGTTGATTCAGCAGGAAGCTCTAAGGGACAATGAACCTCTGAAAACAACACATATAGCCTAAGAGCTTTACGATTATTGCTTAACTGATTTAAGATAATTGCGTTATTGCTTAATTTTGTATTTTCCTTTGCATAAATAAATAAAACTACGCCAAGAAATGAATGTGCACTGGTGTATAAAATAATCACCAGACTGCAGGAAATGAAGTGTCTGTCTGCTCAGAATATTGCAGGGAATAACCCCCTGGCCACATCCATGTCCTCTCCCCAACATGCAATCAAAACATATGTCTTGCCTTTCTGTTTCATTTCCAGGTTTCCAATCATATTCAGTTGTCTTTGTTACTGAACATTGTGGTCATGACATCAAAAAATATGTATATCAATATTGTTCACTGTATTTCTTTTTGTAAGAAATTAAATCAAATGGTAAGTCATGTAATGCATGTTTAAAAAAGTGAAATGAACTTTTTACTCATACTTTAAAATAAAAATGTAATCTTTAAATGTTATGTTGTGTTTTGGTCAAATTTGGCCGATTTAGTGGCTACATTGTTTCAGTAGCGTTGAACTTTTTTTCTAGCTGTAGTGTTTAATGCTTTTTTGATGCCTTGCTCACAACTGTGTGATGGCATCGTGGCATGTCGATAGATCCTAAGTGAGGCTCTTGATTACATATTTGATCAACACACTAATGAGGAAGACAGAGACCAGGAAACTGACAGTGAGGATGGATTAGAGGAGGAAGTGTCAGGAGCGGAAGATGGCACAGACCAAGAAATGACTGATGAGGAGGAATTCAGTGATAATTGTCACAATTAAATCAAAGAATTGGAAATGATCCCCACCTGAGAATCAAGTTAGGCTTTCAGCTGAAAATGTCTCAGGACCTAGAAAATATGCCGCATCCTGGACTGATGACAAATCCTGCTTTGAGTTGTTTATGACAGTCCATCAAAACCACAGTGGTAAACGTAACCAACCTGGAAGGGAAAAAACAAACTTACAAAGACATTTGAAAGGAAATAATCCAGAATGATGTGAAAGCATACATGAGTCTTTTGATTTTGAGTGGTGTGCACAGATCCAGAATGGATTCTACCAGCAGTTTATGGGATGTAGAGTATGGTCAGACAATTTTTCAGGCCACCATGTCATTCAAGAAGTTTAACATGTTGTTATGGGTGATTCGCTTTGACAATCATAATACATGACCAGGTCGCCGTCAACAAGACAAATGGCAGTGATCAGAGAAGTCTGGGAGAAGTGTGTGGAGCACCAGCCACTCATATATATCCAAAGTCGAAACGTCACAGTTAATGACCATTTCTCTGTTTTTAGGAAGCACTCTCCTTTCAAATAGTATATGCCAAGCAACCAGTTTAAATATGACATAAAGATATGGGCAACCATGATACCAGAATGTTATGCCTGGAACACGCAGGTTTATATCGATAAACCTGCAGATGGTGTTCCCGAAAAGAGCCAAGCATAAGATAACGTGAGCTGTCTCTGACACAAATGTAATTTTGTGATAATTTCTTTTGTTCATTAATAAAATGTTCCCAATCACTTTTGACGGGGAAGACAACAGGTGTTACTTTATTTGACTGTATAAACATTTTTAAATGGATTGAAATCAAATGTTCTTGGTAACTTTTTATTATGTTTCATCTGATTATTTCCTAGAGACAAAATATTCCAGATATGATGTTTTTTAGAATTCTAATTCAAGGCATATAACCTCAGATCAATGAAACTTACAGGCCATAAATAACAAATAGAAGAAGAACAAGGCTTTAGGTTGAAGAAAAAAATCTAACACAACAACTAATGATAATATACATTTATAGTTTGTATCATGAGTCTTAATGTAATGGCCATTTTTGACTGAGAACACAAAATTGTTTAACATGAAATGAACACAAAATGAAGGTTAAAATAAGTGTCAACACCAGAGTGGTGTGATGGTTTGGTGTGCCTGCGCTATGCCTCCAGGGGAGGTATTATTGAGAGTAGTGATGGGAATTCCAGCTCTTTTTAGTGAGCCGAACCGAAAGAGCCGGTTCTCTAAAAAGAGCCGGCTCGGCTCACTAAAAAGAGCCGGGTCTTTCGGCACCCAACCGGCTTTTCAGGTTGTTTTGTTGCTTTAATTAATTTATTATCAAAAACAATATAAAATTATGCACAAAAGGAATTACTAATGTAAAAAAAAAAAAACATGGTTTTATTTCTATACGTTTATATATAAATATATACAGGGGCCCCAGACACAAAGCACATACAAACTCCCAGAAAAATTGCTAACATTAACTGAACTTCCAAAACAGAGCTACCTAGATCACTTAAATTACACAGTTGAAAGCATATGTCTATTGCTTGTGTA
Source organism: Simochromis diagramma (assembly GCF_900408965.1). Classification (NCBI taxonomy): domain Eukaryota; kingdom Metazoa; phylum Chordata; class Actinopteri; order Cichliformes; family Cichlidae; genus Simochromis; species Simochromis diagramma. Next base: position 4,744,721 of record NW_024387448.1, on the reverse strand, counting down.
TTTATACACAAACACAAATTATTTGAATATTCTTCAGGTCTTTCTCTAAAGAAAGCTTTTTAAATAGAATATATTTTTTAACTATGGCTACCTGGACAAGAAAAGTGTGTGGACGACATGGGATAGATCTGATGTCAACACAAACATACCTTTAATATTTGGTGACTTGTACCAGAGGATTTGCTCTGGAGCTTGATTTTGTTGCTCTTGAACTTTATAAACATTGTGTTCTCATACTCAGTCACCAATGACAGAGTATTTAAAGGCCACTATTATGCAACACGACCGAAGCCTCAAAGAACTCTACCCATCAGAAAACTTTATCTGAAACATCATTTCATCGTTTCATGGTCCACTAATCTAGGTGAATTCTAAAAATTGGACCACTCATTCATATTTGGATAATGAGATTTGAAGCAAAACATCAATTTTTCAGAGACTGTGAAGAATTTTAAGAGCTTGACAGTATCAGAAACAGTTTGCAGTTGCGTATCACTGGGAAAGCTCATCTTCAAAAGCTAGTGAATCTACTGTCAAAATGTGTTTACTTGAAATACTAGAATATACAGAAGACACAGCTGGATGTCAGCCTTACACGCTGGGTAACGAGCTTTGAATGTCATCTTGGCCTCTTTGAACAGGCAATCATAAAAGCATACAGCTTTTTAGCAAAATAACCTTTTGCACAATGATAATGAAAAAAATTTTATGTATTGGTTGAGCATCATATTTGTTTCCATAATGTTTTCTATGCTTTTTCAAAATTAGTGAAACCATCACCATAAGGATACTAGTTATAGAAGGGGAGAAATTAAGACTTTTCCATTTCTTTTGTCCTATGGTTGCAACTTGTCTGTCAGAGGGTTGTGTTATTTAATTTGTCAACATTGCTAATGGAATCTGATACAATTTGCTTTCATACACAATTTTATGGACTTAAAGTGCAGGTCAACATTCTGCCTTATATTAACAAAGTCCTTCACCGCAGGGTTCTTTTGTATATAATGATGTTAAACTCCTCTAGAATGAACAAAGTTGTTATAATGTTTGCATTTAAAGCATATGCTATATACAGTATATGTATACGTCATTAAAAGTTAAGACACTTGAAATGATAAACAGGGATGGTTTTTGTAGAAACGTAAACCTAAAATATTTTTGGTATTTGAAATATAAACTTAAGTTACACATTTTTTCAAACACTTAAAGGCTACACTATTAAAGAGCATGCATCAAAGCCATTCAAGGTAAGAGAGCCAACATCAGATTGTCTGTAAATGACTGTAAATCAACAAGAAGAAGTGAGTGAAGTCGGAGGGAAGTATTTCTTGAGTAAGCTGGTAAATACCGTATTTTCACGACCATAAGGCGCACTTAAAAGTCTTAGATTTTCTTCAAAAAGTGCGGCGCGCCCTATAGCGCGGTGCGCCCTATGTGTTGTAAGGAGGACGTAGTAGAGAACACCATGAGAACGTTAAAGGGTGAAGTGTGGGCGTTGATATATCGTATATACCGGGACAATCGCACATACCTGTATAAAAGAACAGGTATGTGCATTATGCAGGACATCGTTGTTTTAACAACCCTGAAAATGGCAAAGAGACACGCTTACGAAGCACAGTTTAAACTGAAGGCCATCAGCTATGCGGAGGAACATGGAAATCGAGCAGCGGCGAGAGAATTTAAGATTAACGAATCGATGGTTCGCAAATGGAGGAAGCTGGAAAACAAGCTCCGGCAGGTCAAGAAAACGCAGCTGAGTTTCCGCGGACATAAGGCGAGGTGGCTCGAGTTGGAGGAAAGACTCGAGCGGTGGATCATCGAGCAAAGAGCGAGCGGGAGAAGCGTTTCGACGGTCACCATTCGGCTAAAAGCAGTTTCACTTTCACTTTTTATGAAACGGTGCCATTTTTCCATCCGGACCAGGACTACGGTAGCGCAGCAACTTCCAGCGGATTACCGGTATAAGGAAAAGCTGGCCATCTTCCGCTCCTACTGCCGCAAACACATCGGCGACAAAAACATCCAGCCCAGCCACATCACAAACATGGACGAGGTCCCGCTCACTTTTGACATCCCAGTGAGTCACACTGTGGAGAAGAAGGGGACCAGCACGGTAGCGATACGCACAACGGGGTATGAAAAGTCTTCTTTTACTGTTGTGCTTGGCTGCCATGCTAATGGACAGAAACTGCCGCCTATGGTGATTTTTAAGCGAAAGACTTTGCCTAAAGAGAAGTTTCCAGCAGAAATCATCATTAAGGCAAATGAAAAGGGCTGGATGGATGAGGAAATGATGAAAGACTGGCTGAGGGAGGTGTATGTAAGGAGACCAGGTGGTTTTTTCCACGCATCACCATCGCTGTTGATCTGTGACTCTATGCGTGCCCATCTCACAGCCGATGTGAAAAAACTTGTGAAGCAAATGAACTGTGAGCTTGCTGTCATTCCGGGAGGCCTGACAAAGGAACTCCAACCACTGGACATCGGTGTGAACCGCCCGTTCAAAGTAAGGCTGCGAGCGGCCTGGGAGCGATGGATGACCGGTGGAGACCACAGTTTCACTAAGAGTGGAAGGCAGCGCCGGGCGAGTTACGCCACAATTTGCCAATGGATTGTAGATGCTTGGGCTAACATGTCTGCTGGCACTGTTGTTCGAGCTTTCGCAAAAGCCGGCATCGTTTCCGAGGAGCCGCACGGCACGGAAAGTGACTCTGACGGTGAAGACGGTGAACCTGGCATGTTTGATGGAGATTTAGCGCAGCTGTTCAATTCAGACACAGAGGATGAGGACTTCGATGGGTTTGATTGATGATAAAAATGTGAGTACCAAACTTTGTTTTGCTCCTGCTTTATTTTTAAATACGCACACTTGTATGCTTGTGTGTTGTTGATGATGACGATTATTGGTAATAAAAATGTGAGTACCAAACTCAGTTTTGCTCCTGCTTTATTTTTAAATATGCACACTTGTATGCTTGTGTGTTGTTGATGATGACGATTACCGGCAATAGAAATGTGAGTAAGGTACCAAATTCAGGTTTGCTCCCGCTTTATTTTTAAATACGCATACGGTACTTGTATGCGCCCTATGGTCCAGTGCGCCTTATGTGTGTGTTAAATACAGTAAGGGCACACATAACTGAGACTGCGCCTTTTAGCACAGTGCGCCTTATGGTCGTGAAAATACGGTATGTTTGGTTTTGTACAAAAACTTAGGAAACTAGTGTAAAATAAATCTGAGGGATTCAAAATTCTGTCAGAGACTCACTTATAGTCCATGTCAACCTTCCTTAAATAAATGTTGTATACAGAATTACCTGAGTGCATATTTAACAAAAAGGTCGTGTTCAATGCTGTCCCTGTTGTCCCTCGCAAAAAAAATGTTCTTGTAAATTAAAAACTTTTTTTCTGAATTGATATTTTTTTTCTGAAATATGTAATTATGTCTGAATTTATGCATTTTTTGTTGCACCACAATAGTGCAATATTTGTGAAAGGAGTGTGATATTCAGCTTTTCATATGAAATGTAAATGCTCCTTTTATTTAGGATTCATTTCCACTTGCAGTAGCACTCTCTCTGTGGTTATCCATGCAGACAGGAATCAGAAATACTGTGTTTTTTCCAGCCAACTGAAGATTAGGTTTGTACCACTTGGACTTGAAAAGCCGATCTCATTCTAGCGTTTGTAGGAAATTGTTTTTCTTCTCTTTTTCGTGCAGGGGCTTTGACATCATTAATAAATCTGTAGACCGGCGGGCAGCCTAGATTACAAATTTGGAAACACTTCCTCAAAAGTTGATCTGATAATGACGTTGGAAGGGTTTCTGGTAGTGGACCAACAAGGATTAAAATCAGCATTATAGGTTCAGTGTAACACAGTGCTGTGAAAAGTATTTGGCCCCTTACTACTTTTTTATGTTACACAGAGGAAAAATACAAAATGTAGCTTTTATATTATTATTTATTAAGAGGAAAAAGTGTCTATACACACACATACATACACACACACACACACACACACACACTAATTGCTGCCATGGGTATATAAGCAGTACAAGTGTGTAACCTCTTCTGTTCCTTCAGTTGTTGTTTTGGAGTTAAGTGTAGTGGATGTAGCCTGTGTGCGACTCTCAAACTATAAATACCTATAAATTCTTTGGAGTATACATAGACAGTAAACTGGACTGGGTTAAAAACACCACTGCACTTTACAGGAAAGGCCAGAGTCCTCTCCATTTTCTGAGGCGGCTGAGGTCCTTCAACATCTGGACAATGCTCTGGATTTTATATTATTCTGTTGTGGCCAGTGCTATCCTGTATGCTGTTGCATGTTGGAGCAGCAGATTGAGGGTCACAGATGCCAACAGAGGCCAGTAATGTTGTGGGGATCGTGGTGGACTCCTTCCCGGAGAGGTGGATGTTGTCCAAGATAAAGACAATGTAGGATAGTACCTCCCGCCCACTCCATGACGTGCTGGCTAGCCACAGGATAGCACGTTCAGTGAGAGACTATGATTACCAAAAAGCACCACTGAACGGCACAGGAAATCATTCCTGCCTGTGGCCATCTCCCTGTATAACTCCTCCATACACTGTAAACACTGCAATAGTTACATCCTTTTTGCATACACTCTTTTCTTACTCGGTAATGTTGCTGTCAGTTTTCTTGATATTTATTTATACTCACCTCTTTCAATCCTTGATATTTATTATTGAGTGATTTGCATATATTGTGTTATTTCTTTAATCTGTAAATCTGTAACATATTGTATTGTTAAATAGTCTAGTCTGTTTCTGTTACTGTACTGGAGCAACTGTAACCAACATAATTTCCTTAGGGATTAATAAAGTATGCTAATTCTGATTCTGAAATAGGTGTCTTTTAAATTCAACTGCCATTCTATGCTCCTGCAGGAGCAGCTGCTTCAGCTCAGTTTTCAAGTCCCCTTATATATGAAATATGTACTCCAGCTACAAGTCGCTTAGAAAGACATTCCTATTAAGGTCTACCAAAGAAGTGTCTTTTACTGCACTGCCACCACAGGTGGTGTGTCTTAAACACAATCTATGTGAGTTATACTGTTCGAGATCAGTCCACACATACATATGAAATATGTAGTACGGCGATATAGTCCCGCCACTCAGAGAACCTGGGTTACTATGTCACCATTTTTTGTAATTTTTGTATTTAAAGAAGCTTAGTAAACTTTAAAATACAGCATTTCATTACAAAATATTAATGGTCATGATTATCTTTGTAATTTTGTAATATAACGTTTAAAATAAATGTTCATCACCTTGCAGCTGTTTTTATTTAAATCTACTTTCAGGAAAAGTAGTTAGCACTGTTTACAGCAAAACTACTCGTTTTCTGTTATGTCATTTGTTTAAATCACAATTTCACTGTAAGTACAATTAATGAATTGAAGTCTGCAAGTTAAAGATATTAAGAGTAAGAGACCAAAAACCTAAAATTCCCAGTAAATCAGCAGGTAATCAGGTTCTAAAGATTGTATTTAAGACTGCAACATTGTCAAGGCAATACACATCCATGGACAATTACATCCACGCTCTTTGGTTCTGTCCACCAGTTCAGAAGTTTTGGCGCAGGATATGTGAAGACTTATCAAAGTGTCTGAAATGTAAAATTCCAACCGCCCCTTTAGTGTGCTTGTTGGGCAAATTGGATGATGTCACTAAAGAAATGAATACAGTCCACATGGTAAGGTAAGGTAAGGTGAGGTAAGGTAACTTTCTTTATACCTATAGGTAAGGTAAATTTACTCAACAGAAAAATGATAGCATTTGGCATTCATTCAACAACACACATACCTAATAAATATAAACCTCATGGTTTTTACTGCCCTATATATTGCCAAGAAAATTGTCCTCATGAACTGGAAAAATAAAAACAATCTTAATTCTAACCAATATAGAAACCATGTAATATATAACATTAGTCAATATATCCCTCTGGGCTCCTTTGATCGGCTCCATCACCTAGCTGGGGTGGGGGTCGTAGTTTGGTCCCACCTTCGCTATTGTGGTTGATGTGGAGGTGGGGACGGGTTTAGGGCATTTGGAGAGTTCCTAGGGACGTTATCCCTGGAGGTTGTGGCCATGACCTGGGTAGGGGCTCTACTCAATTCAATTAAATTTTATTCATATAGCGCCAAACAGTCGCCTCAAGGCGCTTTATATTGTACAGTAGATCGTACGATAATAGATACAGAGAAAAACCCAACAATCATATGACCCCCTATGAGCAAGCACTTTGGCGACAGTGGGAAGGAAAAACTCCCTTTTAACAGGAAGAAACCTCCGGCAGAACCAGGCTCAGGGAGGGGCGGCCATCTGCTGCAACTGGGCTCTGGAGGCTCTTAGATGGTGTTTTCCTCATGGCTGCATGCAGCAGGGCTGGTGTAAGGTGGGGGCTTGGGGTTCTCAGGGTGCTCCGCCTCCATGCTGGGGCTCTAGCTGGGCCTTGGGTCCTCGTTGGTGTGTCGCTGAGGTTGTGGGCGGGTGGGTGCATGAGTGCTTCCTAACTACATTGTTACACATTCAGACTCTTGACTTGCAGACTGGAGGAGCCAGTGATCGAACCACTAACCTTCCGATCAGTAGGTGACGTGCTTTAGCTCCTGAGTTACAGCCACCCGCTGGCTGGGCATGAGTGCCAGCTTGATGCCAGATCTGGGCCAGATCTGTTTTCTATGGGCCTGGACCACATAAACCAAACCACAATAGAGCCAGATATGACATGCCATCACATAGACAGTGCCATCTATGCCAGGCCTGGCCCATATTTGGATGTCATACGTCTTATCATGCCAGAAGTCAGCCAGTAGTGCCGGCTTGATACCAGATCTGGGCCAGACTTTCTTGCTATGTGGGATGGGGTGGATACAGTTTCCTCTGCGGTGGGGTCAGGTGGGCTGCTCCGGGTCTGTGGAGCTTGGCGGTGCTGCTGCCGTGGGCCCCGGTCTGGATGGCCTTGGTGGGTTCCAGATGGCGGGGGTGCCTATTGGGGTCAGTGGGGGAGCTGGCCCCAGGGAGGGGCTGCTTTCCCTTCCCTTCCTTTCCTCCCATCCCCGACTGCCATCCCCGACTGCCTTCCTCTTCTCTTCCCGCTATACCACACACACCCACACAGGGGAGCCCCCCCACCTCCCCATTGTTTTCCTATCCCCTAGCCATGTCTGTCCCGTCTGTAACAACTGAAAATAAAATAAAATAAAATGAATAATAACAACAAAGGTCAATCAAGGCAAGGCCCCGATGGTCCACTTGATAAAGTAAATCCGTTTGGTATCTTTGTTGGCCTTAAGACATCAATTCTGAAGGCTAAAAAACCAAACGGGTCAGGCAAAAAATAAATAAATGAAGACTGCAACATTACTAGTCTATCTTTATGTCGATATTGCATTTTGAATGTCAGTTATTAAAGTTAGTATTTTGAAACTGCCATGTTTTTTTTAAATTGATTTTATTGTTTTTCGGCAGTACAAGTACCACATGTAGTTGAGATTTATTTTTTTTTCCAGTTTTGGATGAGTCTCGACACCATGTGGTGCTCCGGAGGCTGTTCAAATGCACTAACTTTGCTGTACAAGTCACAGTGCACCTGTGTATCTTTTTTATGCAAAGCATTAAAAGTAATATATTTATGTTTAGACTTAAACATTGGACATATAACTATTTCCTTATACTTCTCCCTTGTGTTTTCTTCCAGTGAGTTATATGACTTCTACCACTATTTCTACATGCTGACCAATGTCCTGTTCTACGTCAGCTCGGCCATAAACCCTGTCTTGTACAACCTGGTATCAGCCACCTACCGTCAGATCTTCTTCTCCACGTTGCGGTACTTCTGCATGCCCTGCCGTCACACAAACAGGAATCAACCATACCCCCTCAACCGCCACTCCATTAGCATCTCCAGTAGCCACACCCTTTCCACTAACATCTTTAAAGAGACGGCATACTGATTAAGCTGCAGATAAACACACCTTCTTTCACTTTGTTATAAATTCATACATTGCCACATCTTGATTACATTTTCCCAGAGGAAATTATGGCATTGAGTTGGAGAATGTGGTCACCATCATCGTCATGTGAGGTTAAATTCTCATTCATTAAATGCTCTGATTTAATTTCAGACACATTTTCTCATGGATTATTGTGTTTCATACCTTTAACATGAGATTGTTAAATCAAAAAAGAAAATACGATGGATGGAAGAAGAGGGGGGGAGGCAAGACTTTACAAAAGATACTGATGTAAATTATTTATACTGTATGTTTGTACACATATGTTTTTATTTCACCAATCACTGAAATGAATTTAATGGGTGGTGTACCTCACTGATTCAGTTTTTCTAAACATTTAGCTTATGTAACTCCTAAAAGTATTTTCTCAAAAACAACGCCTTGTAGAAATACTTTGACCACAACAACAGCTATGATGTAATCTTCCTTTCGGATGGATTCATCTGAGGAGAAACCTAGCTTTGATGTTAGAAAAAACAGTGCAAGGAACATGTATTTCTCTAAAATCTAAGTTGTATTGACAGCTGTATAGGAAGAATCTCTTGCATCATTAAAATTTACTTCTCTTGTGTGATTTGGCTTTTGCAGAACAAGCTTTTCAGCTAAATTCTTGGTGAAAATGAGGCAAGTCTACATAATAGAGAGTCCTCATTGCTTCAACGCTGATATTCATTTAGCAATTTTACATACTAATCAATACTATTGGCAGTTTTTAGAAACTGTGAAATTACTGTGGCCAGAACAGAAGTGGCTGTAATTGATTATTTAAAGTATTTCAAGAACCAGTAGAGGCCATTTGGAGGAAATTGCAATGGATGCATGCATGCAAATATCCTCACATGGAGAAAAGAGTAGTAACCGATACAGTGCTGCAGAAGCTGACAGATATGTGGGGAGCAAAGATTTTCTTCAGGACCAACACAACGATGTAGAAACAATCTGAATGGTTAAAACACACAAGCTGCTAGAAAGGATTAACAACATGATGTTGGGAATTACAAACATTGTGATTTAACTTGGGGTTATTGTGTCAGATAACTAAACACCCTACCCTTTTTCGCTTCATAAGAGACAGTCTGATCACACCTATCTTCTGTGTAGGAATAACATCGACATCTGGTTGTCTGTGATTCTTTAGCCATCATCCGGTCACCAGTTTTAATCAGGGAGTAGTTTATGTTCAGAGTTTTGATTAAATTTTCATTCTTTTCCTGGTGATATGCAGACTCATTGCTGATATGGGATAAGTGTTATACTGGCAACCTGCTGAATGAGAATTTTATCCACACAAAAAAGGGACACAAAAAGGGGGGGGAAATCTGTTTAAAGGCTACTTATCAGTGAGGAGGTGAACAGTAAAATAAAAACCATAAAAAAAGGCCCAGTAAAAAAAAACCAGTAACATAAAAAAAAAAACAGTAACATTAAAACACTTTGATCCCCCCATAAATAAAACCTAATATGATTTCTTGATCTTTATATTTCAGGCCATGGGGCAGTACTGAGGTAACACACTAATGTTTGAATACATCAAGGTCAAAGTTTTAGCTCTAATTTGAAGCTGTGATGCTGAAGAAATAAATGGCAGAGAGCACTCTGCATAATACCGTGCACAGATCCCGAAGCACAAAGACTGGTTTAATAAGGAAAGCTGATAACCAGTGTTGTGATAATGCATTATGCATCTCTAATTGGGGTTTTAGGTTTTGTCAAGCCAGCTTATACTGAAAAAGCCCTGCTATGTTAAACTTGTTTGTTGTATGTTGTAAAGTCAGAGAAACACTTTAATCACCCGCAATTAGTTAATACGTTGTGCATGTAGTGCAAGTGATTTACAACTTATAGCACTAATTTATACAACACCACCTATTCTGATTTAATATATACGGTGGTGTCAGTGAATTAGCAGCAGTTAACCATGTGATGCACAAGATGTTATTTTCAGCAGCTACCAAGAGAGCCCATGCTTTTAATTCATTTATAACAGAACCTTCTATGCACTGATGTAACCTACCTGGAGATATCAATGATATTCATAATAGAAAAAAGCAGTAATGGTAAAGTGTGAAGATCACAGAAGTAGAATCACTCATTGCAAAAGTCTTACTTTTGAGTTTTACTTTTGCAGCCTGCTTTTATGTTTGCCAGCATACATCAAAGGATCCTGTAGCATGCAAGCACTGGCTAAATAGAAAGTGCAGCTGTGGCTGATGGGTGTGTCATGGGTTTTCCAAACATTTAGGTATAAATCAAAGCACTGAACAAACTAATACCTTGACCTTATGATGGAAAAATAAAGTGATAACCCCCAGATGATTGCAGTTTTTCCCAGAGGGAAAAAATAAACAAAAACAGCTCACATCGCCGCCCCTCCAAAAATACAAAAAAACAAATCAAGGCTACACTTTGGGGCCGAAATATGCAAAATAAGCACAGAATATTCTGGGATATCAATTTCATAGTTGTTAATCCTGTGTTTCTCCACATAACAACAACTTTGTGAACTACATGGTGTTGTTTCATAAATAGAAAAAGGTTGTCAGTGTTTTCAAAAAGGTTTAACCTCTGTGTCTTGTTTGTTCCTTTTAAAAAACTGACCCTTTTTTATTATTATTGGTGACAGTTATATGCTGTTTGTTGTAATACGACTTGAAATGTGTTCCTATGTGTTTGTGTTTGTATATTCTTTTGCATGTGCCTCATTGGAACTTCAGCCAGACAATAGATTTCCTAAAACAGAAATTGACCCAAAATCAATTGACCCTAAATCAAAAATACACAAAAAAATTACAAATTAATACAATGCACATGTACTTGTTGTTTTGTAAACTATACGGTAAGAACCTTTACATAGATGTTTTCTAATTGTTATTTTTCCTAGTCCAGAAATAATTGTAATAACCCTGCTACAGCGAATTAAGTGGAACACTGTGTGAAATGCCCATCCAACAAGTGATTGGCAGCCAGTGTCTATTAGAGACTTACATATTTGAGCTATGTAGATCTTATATCCAGTGGAAGTTGTGGAGCTCACTTCCATTAGACCAAAGATCAGTGGACACTGTTGATACCCTTAAAAAGAAACTTAAGCCTGTTCAGGCTTTTTGCTTTCATTTAGTTTGATCTATTTATACAGTTTTAATTGTTGTATCTTATTCTGTATTGTAAAGCACTTTGTGAATTTTGTTCTAGAAAAAACACAATATCAATAAACCTTAATTACTTATGTTTTTGTAGAATATTTTTTGCCTTTTGTGAACATTCGAATAAGAGTTGGCAAACACACAGCTTATGAGAATGTGTCTATTTAGCAAGTAGCTATAATGAAACCCAATCAGACAATTATCTTGTGACATGGTGAAGGTGAGATTTTTTTTAGATGATATCAAATGTTAAAACTGTGGCTGCTTTATTTAAAGCAAAAAAACATATGCTCATTTTGAATTTGATTCCAGCTACGTGTATCAGAAAAGACTAAACATGACATTTTTTGTATTGTCCTTTCCTGATGTGCCAACTGCTTCCAGCGGGTGACAGGTGTGGAGAGCAGGCAGGTCAGTTTAGTACCTAGACTCTTTTACTGTGCTTCCATGCTGATGAAATATGCACAGAATATTTTGACATTGTCTTGCTGAATAAAAGAAATGGCCGTTCCTTCTCTCTCTCTCTCTCTCTCTCTCTCTCTCTCCTAAAGTTTGCCTTTTGTCCTATCTCTTTTTGCTCTCTCCTCTTACCCCCCAGTCATGGTGGACAGATGTGAGCTTGGTTCTGCTGGAGGTTTCTTCTGCCAGAGGGAGTTTGTCCTTCCCACTGTCGTCAAGTGCTTGCTCATAGGGGGTTGTGTGGTTGGAATTTCTTTCTAATATTGTTATCTTAAATATGAAATGCCCTGAGAGCACTGTTTTCATGAATTAGCTTATATATATATATAATATATATTAGGGGTGCAACGATACACAAAATTCACGGTTCGGTTCGATACTTTGGTGTCACGGTTCGATATTTTTTCGATACAAAAAAAATGTTCATGCCTTTTTAATTTGTCATTTATTAAAATTATAAATATATATTTTAACTCAAAAGTACAGTTTTTAAATTTAACCCTAACCCTTGTGCGTGTTTTTTATTTTGACAGCGAATGCGCACCTGCGGACCACTTATGTGCAGCCCTGGTTATTTAGCTCGTCATATTGCAGCCACAGAAATTATTTTGTCCATGAAACCATAAAGCTGCACTTTCTTTTTGCCTTATAGTCTCATTTGTCATAACTTCTCCGTTTTGTGGTAAGCTTTTCTTTGGCTGTCACTTCTTCACCCTGACCTGTCTTATTTGGCTCAGCAGAACTAAAATATATATCGTGCTGCTTTTACACACACACACACACATAAGCTCAGCGATTCTCTGCGCGATCAACCTCTCACATGTTTAAGCTTGCTGCGGGAGATTTCACTTGTCATGTTTGCATAGTAAGCCAACGATTAATAAGACGATGTCAGAGGAATTGGTGCACAAATTATCATCACTCACAGATCAGTGCTGTCGCTCTCTATACACAGTTGGCACGATTGCAAAGTGAAAGCAAAAAAACAAGCGCAAATTCAAACGCGATTACAATATGTCACATATTGACAGTGGCTCACCAATGCCAATGACATAATTACCCAGCTACATTTCTGAAAGAATGCAAAAGCATTGACATATATTTTTCCTTCCTACAATAGCCCGACGGGCAGGGCAGAGATAGATTTTGGTAGCCCGACTGAAAAAATCGCTAGCCCCAGGACGTCGGGCTAGCGATATTGCAAGCCCTGTATCTGATTGAGGAATCACTCATCTTTGGAAAAGAGAGTTTATTACAGAGAAATGTCTCTTTCCAAAATAAAAGCTATACTATCCGCTTCTTCTGGGCTATATTCTCAGCAGCATAAGGAGAATCATGTGCTAACAGCTGTCTAAATGACTCGGCTAAAGTTAGTAGCATGCTTGTTGTTTTTGTCTTTGCACTAGGATGATGTCGGCGTAAATGTGCAGTCATATTCGTTGTGTTCCCACTAGTGCTTTCAGGTTGATCTCGTTGAAATGACCTTAACGCCACAACACGGCAAATCTCCGTTAACGAGCTACCGCCGATCGCCCCGTGCATGGGGCTAGACGGCCAACACGTTAACGAGCTAACTGCGCTAACACACTAGTTCCCACCCATGTAATTGAGCATTGCATGGCACATCCAACATACTGTTTTACTTTAGTCCATGACTCGCTTACCTTCAGGGTCATACGTCACATGAAAACCAAAATAATTCCAAACGCCAGATCTGAATGTTGCAAGGAGAGCTTAACTTCTGTCTTGCTAGCTTGCCCTGCACTCTTCCTTCTGACTATGCTGTCTGTGTTGAGCGCTCAGTGGATCTGCGCTCGACAGTGCAGCCTAGGCGGAGTAGTCGAACGCAGATTCACTGAGCGCTCAACACAGACAGCATCGTCAGAAGGAAAATTGATAAAATAAATTACAAATGTTGTATTGTTCGATACATATGCGTACCGAACCGAAAGCACTGTATCGAACGGTTCAATATCGATACGAATATCGTTGCACCCCTAATATATATATATATATATATTTATATATATATAAATGAAAATGAATTGAACTGAACTGAATTGGACATTCTTCCGCATGCAACATATATGTGCAAATTACTTATGTGCACTATTATTATTTAAAGTTTAAAGCTAAATGGGCTCCCTATTCATTAGCTGGAAGAGTGCATGGTGGAGTTTAAAACACTTTTGAGAATTATTATTGGAATTATGAACCAATTCCACAATTTCCTTAATCTTTTAATTAGATAACTTACAGCAAATGAGGGATTAAACCTATTCTCTGTCATTTTACACTGGAAAACAATTACAACTATTTCTGTCACAGAGTAGATCTTCCCATCTTTACATTAGGGGGATTTTTTTTCACACCCAATGTTTTGGCTCTTGCTAATTTAGCTAGTGAGATCCACCACTTATATTTGTAACAGTTAAATTTTCAGTCTTTTATTGCCCAAGTCTTAGTTTAAAAAAAAAACAACAAAAACATGTAGATCCATCAAATTAAAAGTGAGCATATAGTACTTAAATAAATAAATATAAATGATAAACATCACTAAGTTTATACATATGATATGTTGTTTTTTTTGTTTTTTAATGTTGTACATTTTCAACTTGCTGTTAAAATTAACAATGTATTTTGATTTTTTACTATATGATTCTGTTCTGCAGATGTGTATAACATTTCTCTCAGAATGTGCTTTTGTTTCTATATAAAAAGGAATAATAAAGAATGGAGAGATGCAGATTACAGTTTGTGTCTGTCTTATTCCTGTCACACTGTCTGGGATTTTCTGGGATAACATGAGGTATTAGCACCTGTTTATCTGTGAAGCAGGTAATGAAACTCTACAGAAGCCTCTGGTCTGAGCCTCCTGTTTGATTCAGTTTTCAGAACCTCAACACTGCAGCTCCTCCACTATCTAAAGTGAACACCTTTACTAATTTTCCAGAACAGAATAAGATACAGAGTTCAACCATGAAGAAACTTGTAATTACAATACATACTTTTGTAAACTATATCATTTTTAAACTCACCAGTTTTCCTAGTCTGACTTCTTAGTTGACTTCTTCATTTTAATCAGCTTAAAGCTCTTTGGTCGACACTCGTCCTTTGTCTTAAAGTTGGATCCTCATTCGAGTAAAGTACCACACTCTGTTTACCCTTGTTTAAAGTTAAGTTTTTATTTCTCTAATTAATCATTACACATGATTAGCAGAGGTTCAGCTGTTCTGACCACTCACTACAGAGCACATCCTCCCCATAATGCTGGTCTGACAAGAAACAAGTGAGATTTTACCCTGTTATTGCTGCAGAAATCAATAAGCAACAGATAAAGAAAGTTTCACTTTACCAGCAGCTGTACAGCCTGGTAATATTCTCCTGAGAACCACCCTGTTTATTTATGTCCTCTGTAATGGACATTTGTGTTTTGCTCTTTTTTCTATTGACTTATTTGAGCTATCCTAATAAGTCCTGGCATACCATTAATACCTCATGCATTTGGGTGGCCTCTTTTAGCTCCAAAGAGGAAGGAAATTACAAAAAAAAAGTTAAACGGGAAGATTTATTTTTCCTCTGCTCTCAGGAGGATATAAAAATATAAGGAAGATTGAAGAGTTACATTATTTTTTTCTGACCCACAGATTTTAAATAGAATAAAAAACTATTTCTGTTGAAATAGATGGAAGTTGTACATTTAAATCCTAATTTAGTTGTATGATTTTTAGTTCTAGTTAAGGGAGCTAAATTTGTATTATCTAACAGATAATTTTGCTAACAAATTTCATAGATTCCTTAGAACAAATCTATTTTATCTCTAAATCTCTTTTTTATCTCTAAATTTTATCTCTAACTTCAATTTTATATTTATTGTTGTTAAGAGTTTATCTACAGAGTTTGATGAAAATATTTTCATTATTTCATTTCATTTTATTCACAATTTTTTTATATATTTTATATATATTTTACAGTTTCAATGTATAAAATATATGTATATGTAGATAACCAACATATAAAAAATAAATTAAAAATAAACAGAGCAGAAGGTGCTGGTGTGGTTAGCACTGTTGCTTCACAGCAAGAAGTGATTTTGGTTATATTCATAAGATGGAAGACGTCTCTCTATTTAATGAAGTTATCTGAAGAGTTTTAATTTCTAGTTTTAATCTTTGAACCAATGTTCCGAACTCATGAATAAGCAGATCATCTTTGGTTTTATGGACAGTTAGAAAAATTTGCATTTTGCCATCATCAAGCTTTAATGAAGTTTTCAGTTATCCATTTGTTAATGTCAAACACAGCGCTAGAGACCTCACGACCAATTGTTAGTCAGTGGTGCTAGGATCAGTCATTATGCAAATGTACAGTTTATAAGGTTAGAGAAACTTGCATTCAGCTGAGACTGAAGAAGTCACGTGGATGAGTGACGAAATGTTTCTCCCACTAAAACAGCTACATCCAGACCTCACAGATTTCTTGAGAGAACAGAACAGATGCAAAAACTTGTTTTTAAGTTTTTTATACTATTCTTTGGCAATGTCATTTGTTGACATTGCTAATGATCAGTGATTTCCAGTGTGGTCTAACATGCACACTGGCCTCTGGAGCTCTTGATTCTGGAAGCAGACCACCTCTGAGGACAACGTGCTCCTCATTATACCAGTCTAGAAGATTTACTGCTCGACTGAGGCTTGAGCCAGAAGTTGCCAGTCTGGGTAATCGATTTGCTAGAGAGAACTGCGGCTGGCACCAAGCTAACACGGGTTAAAGAACTGCACCTCCGGGGTCACAATGGCTCTGTGTCAAATGTAACTCAATGGCAGTGGTGGACTATGAAGCAAATTGTCCCAGCTCCCTATTTCCACTATCCAAGGTTCCAAAGGAGCAGGCATGGAACACTTCTGCGACTTGAAAATTGTTACTTGTCATCATCAGACATTTCTACCAGCAATTTAAACATACAGCAGAAAGCAACCAGTCAGTCCTTACCACAGCTTAGTGGGAAAATTCTTACTTTGGAGACCAACTGTAGAAGTGAAAAGCACTCAGTTCAGATGATCCATGGAAACAATTTTATATGCATCATTTGAGGAGGAAAAAATTAAAGCAGTTAAACCATTACTATAAGTAAATGAAACCTTTCAGATGAATCTTAAATGTGATGAACCTATCTCTAATAATCGGCTATGTACCACAGGCCTTCAAGCTGGCTGTAGTTAAACCTTTACTCAAAAAGCATCTCTAGACCCAGCAGTCTTAGCTAATTATAGGCCAATCTCCAACCTTCCTTTCATATCAAACATCCTTGAAAGAGTAGTTGTCAAACAGCTAACAGATCATCTGCAGAGGAATGGCTTATTTGAAGAGTTTCAGTCAGGTTTCAGAGCTCATCACAGCACAGAAACAGCTTTAGTGAAGGTTACAAATGATCTTCTTATGGCCTCTGACAGTGGACTCATCTCTGTGTTTATCCTGCTAGACCTCAGTGCAGCATTCGATACTGTTGACCATAATATCCTATTAGAGCGATTACAACATGCTGTAGGTATTACAGGTACTGCGCTGCAGTGGTTTGTATCATATCTATCTAATAGACTCCAATTTGCTCATGCAAATGGAGAGTCCTCTTCACACACTAAGGTCAACTATGGGGTTCAGTGCTAGGACCAATTCTGTTTACATTATACATGCTTCCCTTAGGCAGCATCATTAGAAGACATAGTATACATTTTCACTGCTATGCAGAAGACACCCAGCTCTATCTGTCCATGAAGCCAGATAACACACACCAACTAGTTAAACTGCAGGAATGTCTTAAAGACATAAAGACCTGGATGGCCACTAACTTTCTGCTTCTTAATTCAGATAAAACTGAGGTTATTTTACTCAGCCCTGAAAATCTTAGAAATATGGTATCTAACCAGATTCTTACTCTGGATGGCATTACCTTGGCCTCCAGTAACACTGTGGAGTCATGTTTGACCAAGATATGTCCTTCAATGCACATATTAAACAAATATGTAAGACTGCTTTCTTCCATTTGCGCAACATCTCTAAAATTAGAAATATCCTGTCTCTTAGTGATGCTGAAAAACTAGTTCATGCATTTATTACTTCCAGGCTGGACTACTGCAATTCATTATTATCAGGATGTCCTAAAAACTCGCTGAAAAGCCTTCAGTTAATCCAAAATGCTGCAGCAAGAGTACTGACAGGGACTAGAAAGAGAGAGCATATTTCTCCTGTTTTGGCTTCCCTTCATTGGCTTCCTGTTAAATCCAGAATTGAATTCAAAATCCTGCTCCTCACATACAAGGTCTTAAATAATCAGGCCCCATCTTATCTTAATGACCTTGTAGTACCATATCACCCTATTAGAGCACTTCGCTCTCGCTCTGCAGGCCTACTTGTTGTTCCTAGAGTATTTAAAAGTAGAATGGGAGGGAGAGCCTTCAGTTTTCAGGCCCCTCTTCTGTGGAACCAGCTTCCAGTTTGGATTCGGGAGACAGACACTACTTTTACTTTTAAGATTAGGCTTAAAACTTTCCTTTTTGCTAAAGCATATAGTTAGGGCTGGACCAGGTGACCCTGAATCCTCCCTTAGTTATGCTGCAATAGACGTAGGCTGCCGGGGATTCCCATGATGCATTGAGTTTTTCCTTTCCAGTCACCTTTCTCACTCACTATGTATTAACAGACCTCTCTGCATTGAATCATATCTGTTATTAACCTCTGTCTCTCTTCCACAGCATGTCTTTTATCCTGTCTTCCTTCTCTCACCCCAACCGGTCGCAGCAGATGGCCCCGCCCCTCCCTGAGCCTGGTTCTGCCGGAGGTTTCTTCCTGTTAAAAGGGAGTTTTTCCTTCCCACTGTCGCCAAAGTGCTTGCTCATAGGGGGTCATATGATTGTTGGGTTTTTCTCTGTATCTATGAAGCGCCTTGAGGCGACTTTTGTTGTGATTTGGGGCTATATAAATAAAATTGAATTGAATTGAATTTTATGTGCTGGAATGTGCAGAAAATAGGAATTAATTACTTTTGAAAATAAGTAATCAGTAAAGTAACGGGATTATTTTTTGGGGGAAGTAATCAGTAAGTAGTTACTGATTACTTTTTTCAAGTAACTTGACCAACACTGTTCATGATAGGGAAACATAATACCGGGAAATGTGATTACTGTGGGGAAGAGGAAACTATAGAACATGTCATATTGCACTGTCAGAAGTATCAGGTCGAGAGGAGACAATTGATCCACAACCTC
Organism: Simochromis diagramma; assembly: GCF_900408965.1. NCBI lineage: Eukaryota > Metazoa > Chordata > Actinopteri > Cichliformes > Cichlidae > Simochromis > Simochromis diagramma. The sequence continues at coordinate 4,725,801 of NW_024387448.1, read as the reverse complement.
AATAACATAAAAATCAAACTGGACCTTATTGATTAAAAAAGTAAATGTTATCAGGCCTTATTTCAGTTTTTAAAAGAGGGGAAACTGTTTTAAAAACTTTATTTTTGAGCGATGTTCCAGACCACACTCCATATCAGTTGGTGACGGTAATGCACCTTTCAGTTTTTTGCCAACCGCCAATAAAAATGTAGAAGAAGAAGTTGCAGCATCTGGTGAAGTGAGTGTGCTGAAAGGTGAGTCTTTACAGCGAGCTCTCCACACACATTATACACAGTGCAAGTAGAGCACTGCTTTGCCCTTCTGCGTCGCCTGATGGTTCTCCAGAATCTCTTCGAGGCAGTCTAAAAGGCTTTTTCCATGGCCTCTCTAAATTCCTCCCACACCCAAATATTTGCTTTAGTCACTGTAGCTTGCCTCCACCAGTGTGTGAATGTGAGAGTGAATGAATAGTGGCATTGTAAAGCGCTTTGGGTGCCTTGAAAAGCGCTATATAAATCCAATCCATTATTATTACTGCCGGAACCGATTCAGCTTGGACTGTTGGTACTTATCGGCTGCCTCCGAATTCCCACAGACTAACCAAGTCCAACAGGACTCCTTCTTCAGGGTGATGGTTCCCCTCATCTTCAATGTCCACCATCTGGTTCGGGGGTTTCTGTTACGCCAGCAAGGGCCAGTGCATGAAAAAGGACCCAAATGCAGATTTAGGCAGAGGCAAAACTGCTGGATTTTCAGTGAGACTTTATTTACAGAAACACAAGTTAAATGCTCAAGTTCAGAAAACATGGGACGAACATCTAAACGTGAGTCAGAAGCAATCGTGGGTTGTGGACAGAGGTCGCTGAAAGAGAGGGAGAGAAATGCTAGTGGAATGCTGAGTGAGGTGATGAGGAGGTCACTCATTTTGGGTTATAATGTATAAAAGTTTAGTCTGTTTTGTAAATCTTCCTCATAATGCTTCAAAAAAAGGGGAACTATTCTGTGTATGGTCAGAATATTGAGAATAATAAGTGACTTGTGATTGACAAGTCATTAGCCAATGAAAGAGTGGTTTCATTGAAATTATTTATGCTCAAAATAAAAAAATAAAAATGAAAAAATCTTTTAAAGAAGAAACTTTATACTCAAAGATTAACCCAACTGATGCTGCCACTGAATAATATCTTAACAATAAAAATCTACCGTACAGTGAGACAGGGGAAGAGGGGTCCAGGGGTTCCGAGGGTATGTCCAGGGCTCTTCGTTCCGTTTGAGAAAGGAAACACAGTCAGTCCAGAAATCCCCGCCGTGCCTCACACTCTCCATCAAGTAGATACCAGGGAAAACTGGCTGGAGTCCAGGGAGGCCTGTGTAGGGGAGACAGAGAACAACAATTAACCAGAGAACTAGGAAGCACAAGGAAGAAAACAACTGATAGCCGGGCAACACTAACTGAGAATAGTACAAGCAAGGACCAACACTCCAAAGAGGCCTTAAATGGCGTCAGGGGCAATCAGCCAGAATGACCATCAGGTGAGATAGAGGGTGAGGATCCAGGGAGGGAATGTCAGTGGAGAGTCATTTTTAGATCTCTCCAGAGGTGTTCAGTTGGGTTTATGTTTGGGCCCCTTTAAATGGGCTCCAGTGAACTGCTTTCTTTTTTTGAACAGAGCTGTTTGGGGTTCTAACTTTCTTCAAGCACGCATCATAAATTAATTTCATTAATTAATGCCGTGTTTAGTGTCGAGATCACTAAAAGCCGTCTAATTATTGATCCAACTTCAAATGGGGTTGGAGAGTGTGTGAGAATAAACAGCTACATGTCACATGGTTTCTTTTTTATTTACATCACTTGCTGAATGAGCTATGACTCCCATCTTTCTCCTGTTCATTCTCCCGGTTACATTACGCTAACGCAGATGGACGCAGATGTACAGAGAAAAATGTCAAAGGAAGACTCTGAAAAATAATTGAAAGTTGAGAGAAAGAAGAGCGAGAGAGAAACAGAAAATTATATGGACAAAGAGAAACCTGGATGTATAAATTAAGCAAGAGAACTAAGAGGACAGACAGGGAGAGAAGTTTGGTCAAGCGTATGAACAGCATGTTACTGCCCAGTCATTGGAGTTAGGTAAACCAACACAGGAGGTACTCAAATCCAATCTCTGGGAATTTGCACAGCAAATAGTTTTCAGAGCCAACACAGGAGCTTAGAGATGGCTTTCCCACAGTTTTTTATGAGGGAGACGTCACTCTCATTAGCTGCAGTCTGACAGAGAAGGGAGACCAGTCACTTAGAAATGGCCGGGTCACAGACAACATTCCTCACTGTTCTCCCTTTCTTTTACTTCACTTTATGTTGGTGCAATGATGCCAGAACTAAAAGCTGAAAAGTAATTTACAACTATACTTAGTTTGGGGAGCTTAGCTCCCAATCATAATGTCACGCATGCGGTGTCTTCTAATTACTTTTGATGGAATATGCTGTTTCCAAATGTAATCAACCCTTTTTACATTTGCAAATCTCAATTCAATTGAATAGACATTGCAAATATTACCTCCAAAAGCAACCTAATTAATTGGATGGGCCTATTGTAATTTCTAAGAATAATTTAGAGTCAATCAGAGATTTTAATCTAATCCACCATTTTTAGCAGTGTGTTCAGCAGAGATGGGCAGTAACGCGTTACTTTTTTCAAGTAACGAGTAAAGTAAGGGATTACTATTGCAAAAACGGTAATTAGATTACTGTTACTTTCCCGTAGGAACGCTGCGTTACTGCGTTACTAAAACCGTGATTTTTTTGTGAGAATGTCTCATGACAGTGACGTAAGCAAGTGCGACGTTTGTGACAACAGCTGTGTGCAGATCAACAATGCGAGTGCGGGAGAGAGTATGAGCGTGCAGCGTTTAAAGCGTGGAAGTACTGACCTTACTTTAAGTTTGATTCCATAAAAAGTGACAAAAACATTAGTGTCCGTTGTGCGTGGGAACAAAACTTCTTTTTACAGCGAAAAAAAACCCTAAACTTCCAAGCAAGCACCGAGTGCGCTACGACGTAATGGGAAACTCACAGAGAAGCTCACGGATTCTTCCACTGACCGCTGCGGCACACCTGCACCAGGGCAAACCTCCGCCTAACCTACTCCTGCTTTACAGGTGAAAATAGAGCAAAAGGACCGCTAGTCTTTGACTTTATTTATTTTCTGCTGTGTTTTACTTGCATCTATTTGAAAGACTGAGTGTAAACACAAATATATATATATATATTTTATGTGCTGGAATGTGCAGAAAATAGGTTTAAATAGGTTTAAAACAAATTTCTTCCAGTCAGAGAATGTTGCATATAATTAAATTTTTGCTTGATGCATAAAGTTAAAAGATTAAAACAAATAAAACAAGTTTTAAAAAGGGACTTTTCCATTTGATTACATTTTGTATGATGGATTATGCAGATAAAGTAGAATTGGGCTGAAAGATCTATCGCTTTATCACCTATTCAGGTTGTAAATCGTGTTTTTAAAAAGTAACTAAGTAACTAAGTAATTAATTACTTTTGAAAATAAGTAATCAATAAAGTAATGGGATTACTTTTGAGGGGAAGTAATCAGTAATTAGTTACTGATTACTTTTTTCAAGTAACTTGACCAACACTGGTGTTCAGTTATCAAAAATGAGGCAAAGTTAAAGTTAAAGAACATCAATATAGTGGCAACCATCCTGTTCGAGCCATGTTTAGAGTGGTATGGATCCTGCAAATTGCCACACTTCATATCAATATGTTCTCTTTCGAATGTCCACGGACATTTTTAAGTGTCGTACTGGAAAGCACTCAAATCATCCGTCAACTACATGAAAAATTACTTTTATTTTTCCAACTAACTTTATTATTTGCTCCCTTGTTCTCCCTGTTCTTGTACAATCTCTCTGTCCTCTCACTCTGTGTTTGCACCCTCCTCACTCAACTAGAAACTGGAAAATGACAGAAATATAATCTTATAATAATTATTATAAGAGTAAGTGGGGGATCCACAATCAGCAATAGTACAACAGACTGCTTAGCTATGTAAAATCATTATCAATGAATGTGGGTAAAGCAGAAACTACAGCTTTATAATTTTTGTTAAATTTAAGTGTTACAGTGAATAAAAAAACGAACTGATCCATATCAGTTTATTGCAATATCACACTGAATACAAACTGCTGCGGGACATAGACAGGTAACATCATTCTGATGTTTTGTCACCTGGATCTAGAGCTTTACTGTAAACAAAGAGTGAAGCTCAATTCAATCAGAACAGCAATAAAATTTTTTTAACTAAAATAATAATGCACATTGACTCTTTGGCATACCAGCAGACTAGTGAATCAGAAGGTTAAAACTACATTCGCTAACGCTTTGGACACTATTTAGAGAACAAACAAAAATAAGCAGATACTTTAGAAGTCACAATAACGTCCCCGCACAATCAAAGCAGTTTAATATTTTGCTGTATTTCAGTTAAAGTGTGTTTTAAATCTGGATCACTGATGTGTGTCATGGAATTCCCTCTTTGTCGTCTTTCTCCCGCAGCAATGAAAGTCTTATTACTGATGACAATCCATGACAAGCAGCAACGACAAATTCCAGAAAATAATACTAAAATATGCTATTAGTTATTTTTAGGGGCCCACTGTGCAAATTGGTTTTCGGAATGATGTGTTTTAATAGTCATTTTTGGATGTACAATTTTGGTCCACTGAGGGGGTTGTTTTGTAACTTCAGGCGACATCTTCTTTTTGACGTCTATTAAACTTCTAGTGTTATTGTCCGTAGGACCACCGTATACAGGCTGTTCAAATATGGTTGACATCTTTTCAATGTCAAACTTATTTTAGGCGTCATTTTTATAATGCTTCTGCATGTATAGGCTCATGTTTCCAGAAACAGTTATGTGTGAAGGAATGCATAGTGATTAGCAGACATCTGCTAGATGGCGGAGACTCTTGAGCTAAGACAAAAATGAGCAGCTGTGTGGTGGATTTGGAGCAGAAATGTCATCTTCTCACAGGCCAAAATGTGCGTACAGACAAAGACTGTCGAGTCGATAGTTGGGTTCATACATCCACACTTCTCCTACTTTCCATGGCAGGCTACCGATCACAACACCATTCACTTCCTCTTACAAAGCTCTTCACAATAGAACAGTGATTAAATAAATAAAAATATTACATGTATTAATCATATAAATGTCCTGCACCTGTCATAGATGTTCATATGATGTCCATAAAATTAGGCAGTCCAAAGTTCAAATGTTGAACTGGATTGATGTCCAGGTTAGGTCATGGTTGAACGTCATACAGATGTCCAGAATTGGTCATTGATCGATGAACCCAAGACATCTTCTGCACATCTATCCACTGTCCAATGTTTAGAGTGGACTCTGATAAAATTTAGGGGGGCCTGAGCACCCCCGAAAAAGGTCTAAACTCACTAATGCTTAATGAACACTGTATTTAGCAATTTTCTTGTTAAAATTTTTTGTAAAGAAAGGGTAATGCAGTCAAATCAAAAGGTACAAAACAAAAGTTAAGTGTATGCCATACAGTACTACCTGTGAAATTGTGCATTGTAAAAATTGTGTATTGTATAAAATACAGTACCTGGACTGTTTAACATCCATCTTACATAAGGAGCATAGAGAAAGTGTATCTGTCAACATTACCTTCTTATCAGTAGATCCTACATGTGGCTCCACATCTCCCTGTTTAGCTTCCAATGCATCACTTGCCTCCTCTTCGCAGAGGTGGAAGAGTTTTACTTCACCAACTGGGTCATGCATCCCGGTCAATCAGCAACTTGCTTTTAATCAGATTTAGGGCCTGTTAATGCTGGATTGGCTTCCTTTGACAGAAACTTGGCTAAACATGGATAAGTTGACCCCTTTTTCTGAACTTGCCCCTTCAGACTGTAATTATTGTTACAGAACACCAGCTTAGGCAGAGGGTTAGTCTTTAAAGACAGTTTCAACTGCCAGCAGCTAACATCTGATGTTTCCATCAGCTTTCAACTGCAGGTGTTTTAAATCAACTTGTCTACTCTTGTGCTGTGTGTACTTACATGAACCTAGACGTGGACCTACTGTTGTCCAGTGGCCTGTCTCTGTCTGAAACTTAAATTTGTGATGGCAAATTTTCAGTCACAACACTGTGATATTTGCAAAATCTCTTTCATGTCAGCCTGTCAAACCTCATTTGCCTGCAAATCAATTGTGCATGATTATCTTGAGTTTTTCTGCTTATCAAAATAGTAATCATGCCCTCATTTTTCACAGGTCTTCTCCTCATTTGACTGCTGACCACTAAGGCTACGTCCACACTGCAGGTCTTAATGCTCAATTCCGATTTTTGATCAAATCCAATTTTTTTTGTCTGGTTGTTCACACTACAAATAAAATGTGACAGCAAACGCGCTCTAGTGTGAACTGTTCACGGCCCTCAAAGCGGCCCGCATGCGTAAAAGAAGATGTCACACACACGCTCTGTTTACAGAAGTAAAAATGGTGGCTACAGAGCTAGTAGGTGTTGTTGCAGCAATCTATCAATTTCTGTACAGTCGTAACCAACAGAATTTTGACAAATTAATTAGAGAAAGAAGGACACTGAGGAAAAAGAGAGCCCATTATCAGATATGGGTCGCATAGGGTCAAAAAAGTCGGATTTGATGCGCTTTCGCCTGCAGTGTGAACGTAACCTTAGTCTCTCTGTTTAATTCCAACTGTTCAAGTATTCTTGAATCTAGCCTTGGCTAAGTAATGCTACCCAGGCACTCAGGTCTGTAGGTGAGCTGAAAGACTATTGAAAAAGGATAAACTTTAGTTTTCTTCTGACATACTATGAGATTCCTTGTTATATTGTCAAAAGGCTATGAGAGCAGCAAAAACAATACTATTGCATCTAAATCTAGCTGTCACATACCCCATGTTTATTGGTATTACTGACTGAGCAACATGTGACAACTTAAACAAGGTATTAAACTTACTTGCAAACATTTTCTTTTTTGATTTTAACCTGGGAGTCTGCTCTGGAAGCAACTTCTTTGAAAATCTGTAGCCTGGAGTACTTCTGTGTTGGATTGGCACAGGTTGCTGTAGCCCTGTTGGTCAAGTCACTCTTTAAAGAGCCTAAATTCTACTGAGACTACGACAAAAACACCACATTGCAACATCCTCACTTGGATCATGGTTTCATTACAAGCAAACCACTCAGTCCCTGCCTAATGCCTTTTTAAAATTAAGAATGTCAAACATAAAAGTGCAAAGAAAATTACACTACTGGAAGGTACAATTAATCAGTACTATCATCTGAAGTTTGATTTTTTTTTTACTTTTTTTTTTGATTCAGTCTTTTTTTCTTTTTGCACTTTAATAAATCCACCAAAGTGACCTCTGTCTCTGTCTCTCTCTGTGTCTCTCTCTCTCTCACTCACACACACACACACACACACACACACATAAAACTCTCTCCTACATCTTATTTCTGCAATTCTTGTATGACATATTCGTAATTTGTGCTCGCAGCATATTACATTATACCCTATATGCAGTCACTTATATTCATGGAAAATCTGCTTGAATGATATTTCCAATCCCTCAACCTGTGTGACAGGGTGATTCACAGACTCCTGTTTACTACTGTCTTATTGGTCCCATTTTTTTCATTGTTGTGACATCAATAGAGTCCTTTATGTGGGCCATAACCAGCCTTAGAAAGTACTTCATAACTATCAGGGTGAGGGCTACAGGCCAATAGTCATTCAGTCCTGTCATTGAACGGGACAGTATACCACAAACCACTGGGGTGACTACATCACACAAGATTCAAGATACTTTATTTGTCACATGAATAGTTATATGAGTAGAACACACAGTGAAATGTATCCTGACACGCTCCCGGACTGTGCAAAAAGAGAGAACATTATATACATTAAGTGGATATATACAGTGGATATTAAGTGGATAAACATGGATGAGTGAGTTTGATGTGGAATTAGAGTAGATACTGCCAGGCATCATGTCTGACCTCACAAATGCACTTCTGGAAGAATGGTCAAACATTCCCATAAACACACTCCTAAACTCTGTACAAAGCCTTGCCAGAAGAGTTAAAGCTTTTTTTTTTTAGCAGCAAAGGGTGCACCAACAGTATATTAAACTCCATGGATTAAAAATGGGATGCCACTAAAGTCCATATGCTTGTGAAGGCAGGCAAGGAATGCTTTTGGCAATATAGTGCACATTCTTATAGGAAGATGTTGATAAGTGCAGCCAAGAGCAAAGTTTAATCCCTAGAAAGCAATATTAATATGCTCCTTTTGCACCAATTCCAAATTTAAAAGTATCTTTCTAAAGACAAAAAGCAAAACATTCTCCAAAATATATAACACTGAAATATATAAAACTGAAATGACACCTAGAAATATTACTACAGCATAAAACATTTTTTGATAGTATGGATACAGTGCAGATGTAGCATGGTCTTTACACTATAAGCTGACAGATGAAGTTTATCGTCAAAGAGTTAGCTGGAGACAGTCAGCTGAGAAGAGTAGGGAATAACCGTGGTGAACTACAGCAGTTCATAAAATGTGACTTTCTCTGAACCAGAAAGTAAGACATTCGTTTACTCTTTTACAGTGGTGTTTCTCCAGTCACACCAGCTGAAATAGAGACGCTTTTATAAAAAGAGTGCACATTCAGTTCTTGTTTTCCTGAAACCTGCAGAAGTTGAAGGTGTTAAGACCTTTTGGACAACTGTGACATAAACCCAGGAAACAACAAACCATGAAGCAGATGTAGAGGATGTGCTGAGAAAAAAAATTGTATTAGTGACAAACACAGATGGGCAGTAACGCGTTACTTCTAACGCGTTACTGTAATCCGATTACTTTTTTCAAGTAACGAGTAAAGTAAGGGATTACTATTACAAAAACGGTAATTAGATTACCGTTACTTTCCCGTAGGAACGCTGCGTTACTGCGTTACTAAAACCGTGATTTTTTTGTGAGAATGTCTCATGACAGTGACGTAAGCAAGTGCGACGTTGGTGACAACAGCTGTGTGCAGATCAACAATGGATAATATATCCAGTGCGGGAGAGAGTATGAGCATGCAGCGTTTAAAGCGTGGAAGTGCTGACCTTACTTTAAGTTTGACTCCATAAAAAGTGACAAAAACATTAGTGTCCGCTGTTCACTGCGTGGGAAGAAAACTTCTTTTTACAGCGAAAAAAAAAACCCCTAAACTTCCAAGCAAGCACCGTCATAGCGCACTCGGAAACTCACAAAGAAACTGCCGTATCCTTCCACTGACCGCTGTGGCACACCTGCACCAGGGTAAACCTCCGCCTACCTACTCCTGCTTTAGAGGTGAAAATAGAGCAACAGGACCGCTAGTCTTTGACTTTATTTATTTTCTGCTGTGTTTTACTTGCATCTATTTGAAAGAGTGAGTGTAAACACAAATATATATATATATATATATATATATATATATATATATATATATATATATATATATATATATATATATATATATATATATATTATGTGCTGGAATGTGCAGAAAATAGGTTTAAATATTAAACAAATATAATATAATTACATTTTTGCTTGATGCATAAAGTTAAAAGATTAAAACTAATAAAACAACTTTTAAAAAGGGACTTTTCCATTTGATTACATTTTGTATGATGAATTATGCAGAAAAAGTAGAATTGTGCTGAAAGATCTATCGCTTTATCACCTATTCAGGTTGTAAATCGTGTTTCTAAAAAGTAACTAAGTAACTAAGTAATTAATTACTTTTGAAAATAAGTAATCAGTAAAGTAACGGGATTACTTTTTTGGGAAAGTAATCAGTAATTAGTTACTGATTACTCTTTTCAAGTAACTTGACCAACACTGGTGACAAATACAACAATACACCTTGAGAGGTCCCGCAGAGTCCAAATCTCAGCAGGCAAGAGTTGTTTTATTGGAACGCAATGAACCAACAAAGGCCCCACAGCATATTTGCCTTAGGCTGAGTTATAATGCTATATGTATTACTTTCAAACCATTTGGCACAGGACATTTAGTTTAGGACAAACAATACATCAGTGAACATAAACCAACAGGGTGCTGAAATGTCATTTCTCTGCAGTTATAACAGAACAGTATTAGCAGTTCAGTTCAATTTAGTTTTATTTGTATAGTGCCAATTTACAACAAGAGTCACCGTATATTGTAGGGTAAAGGACCTACAATAATTAATATGTGTACTGTAAATGAATGTCACTAAGGAGAGAGTCTTAGCAAGAGGCCATTATATTGCCTGGAGGCTTCAGGAAATCAAGGCGCAACAATCCAAGATACAGGAAGCTCATCAGTGAGGACTAATGGTGGTGTTTTTTCCTTGATATTTCTGCTACACATGTTAAACACTGCTCACACTGCTCAGTAAGAACTTGATATAACACACACACAAACAAATATTCAAATGGAGGCTTCCTACACTGTAAAAGCACAAGCATTCCTGTAATTGTGCAGTAGCTCAGTGTAGTGTGTCTAATGACACCCCTCTACCAAATCTTGCTGAAAATGTTGCAGAGGGCAATTCAGGGGAGATTGTGTTTAGGTTTACTGTTCAGAATCGTACCTTCACAGTGTCTGTGTATCAGAGGATTAGATGGTCATTTTTTCATCAATATCGCCTAAAGACAATAACACAGTGGCAAACTGAAATTCTTTTTATGAATGCTATTTAGAGGGTGGGGGGTTGAACATAAACAGATTCAATTCAAATCAGTTCAGTTTTATTTATATAACACAAAATCACAACAACAGTCACCTCAAGGTCCTTTGTATTGTACATTAAAGATACTTGCAATAATAGAGTGAAGTCCTGAACAATCAAATTGCCTGTATTAGTTCATCGCCATATTATTGTGTGAAGTTGCATTGGGTTGGGAGTGGTCGTGTGTGTGTGTGTCCCATTTCTGGTGAGCCATTGGCTGTAATGGGGTTGGACTAATTAGAGGCAGGTGTAACTGATTGCAGTGAAATGCTAGTCTACTTATAGCCCACATTACAAACACTGCTATGTTATTTTGTCTCTCTGTACAGGTATGTAATGTGATGAAACCTGATATGTTTGGGATGGCTGGGTTGTGCGCTGTAAATTGTATAGTGAAGGTGTTATTTTGTCTCTTTGTGCAGGCCAGGGCCTATTATATGCCACAGCCTAAAGACAGCTGAGTTGCAGAGGCTGGAGTGACCACTGGCTATCTAGTGACAGGGTGGTGGGTCTCAGAGGACAACCGCTAACCCTGCTGAAGTCAACATATTGAGTGCAACTGGCGTTGTGGCATAGCTGGCTCTGGCCTTGGACTGTGTGTTTTTACTTAATCCACAAATGGGACACTGGACTGTTTTAGCTTTTACCTTTTGATTATTGTGTTAATAAATTACCTTTTAGAATTTTATTGATTGTCATCTTTTTGCCCACAGCTGAGACAGTTGGTCAGACCTAGAATCTTTTTGTGTGTGTTACAAAATAACCCCCTTTGAGCAAACGTTTGGCTACAATTGGAAGGAAAAAACTCCTTTTTAACAGGAAGAAACCTCCAGCAGAACCCAGCTAAGGGAAGGGCGGCCATCTGTCATCTGGTTGATGTTTATAAGAAGACGAAAAGATAAAACACACATTTAATAATAACTAATGCTTAAACGCAGAGTGGTGTGTGTATATACAAATAGTGAGTGAAAAAGGTGAGTGAACACGAATCAGACCCCAGCAACCTAAGCCTATTGGACTGAGGCATAACTAAGGGAGGATCCAGGTTTACCTGATCTAGCCTTAACTATAGCTTTGTCAAAAAGGAAAGTTTTAAGCTTAATCTTGGTAGTAGAGAGGGTGTTTGTCTCCCACATCCAAACTGGGAGTTGTTTCCACAGAAAAGAGCCCTGAAAACTGTCAACTTTTAAATATCCTAGGAACTGGGAACCAGCAATTAAGTGCTATATTGATATGGTACTATGAGGTCTTTCAGATAAGATGGAGCCTGATTATTCAAGACCTTGTATGTGAGAAGAAGGGTTTTAAATTCTATTCTGGATTTAACAGGGAGCCAATTAAAGAATGCCAATATCAGACAAATATGCTCTCTTTCTAGTCCCTGTCAGTACCCTCACTTATCAACTTTAGGACAGCCAGATAATCATAAATTACCATTGTTGAGCCTAGAAGTATTAAATCCATCAACTCATTTTTCAGCATCACTAAACTCATTTTAGAGTTTAATGCAAGAAAGCAGTCCTACATGTTTGTTGACATATCCTGGTCAAACAACTCAAAGATTCCTCTCAGCGGAGGCCAAAGTAATGCTGTCCGGAGTAAGTATCTGGTTAGACACCGGTTTCTAAGATTTTTAAACCAACCTCAGTTTGATCTAAATTTAGAAGTAGGACAGAGGTCATCCAGATCTTTACCTTTAAGATAGCTCTGGTGTGTGTGACATTGACAGATTGAGCTGGGTATCATATAATACCCATATGATATTTTGAATGATACTGCCTCAGGGAGCCACATATAATGTAAAAAGAATTGGTCCTAGCACAATCCTCTGCAGATGATCAGTTAACTGTTTTACATCTACTCGTTCAAGAATGTTTGCGATACAGTGAAGGTTTGATACTGGCCTATAATGAGCTAAGACAAGTGATGGCTTTTTAAGTAATAGTTTAATTACTGCCCACTTAAAGAACTGTGGTACGTAGCCCATTAATAGAGATATACTGACCATATTTAAGATTGAAGCATTAATTAATGGTAGGACTTGTTAAAGCAGTCTTGAAGGAATGGCATCTAATACACACAAAGCAACTCAGTCTGATTTAAGTCTGGACTAGGCCACTCCCAAACCTTCATTTGTTTGTTTATTTGTTTGTGTGTTTGTGGGTGGGGTTCAAATCATTGTCCTGCTACATAACCCGAATGTGCTTGAGCTTCAGGGCACACAAACCCTTCAAATTTTTGTCTCATCACCTTGGAACTCTTCCTTGGATGCCATTTTTGCCCCATCTATTTCTTATTATGATCCCAAAAAAAAAAGGATTTGCAATCCTTTTCAGACTGATTATGTCAGTGAATTTGTTTCTCATCTGTTCTTGCATTTTGGCATTATATTATCATGCTATATGTCATAATATTTGTACTATGTATTATTATTATCTATTTTAGCAGTCCTCAAAAGTTACAAATTTATCAGATATATTTGGACCACTTGTTATTTAGGCTGAAGGAATCATTAACAAAAAACAGATGTTATTTTTCTCTGGAGTGCAGCTTGCACACCAAAACACTACTTAAAATCAAATGGGTACCAAAACAACTAAAGAGTCAGAGAGAAAGAGAGGCAGAAAGGAACAGAGTGTGGGCTGTAGTGATTACACATTTAGTAAGAACTAATTATACGGTAATGGCAGTGAAACAATATTCCCAACAGGACATTTGGACATCACTGACTGCTTGTCATAAAACTTTTAATTAACAAAGCAGCATCTTCTGAAATCCATCGTCTAAATTAATCAAGTTTAATAATAAAAAGAGAAAGGGAAGTGTAGGAGACCAGATCTGAGGCTGCCACAGTAGTTATCAAGGCAGGTCCAATCCATCAGCACAAGTAGGGCTAATTATTTGCAGTCCAATCAGTCATTGCCTGTCAATGTAGAGAGTCATGACGTCAGTGGGATTGAATTTTGTTTTTAACACAGTAGAAATCAAAGCTGTCACCATATCTTTTGGTAATCTGACACCCAGTCAATATCAAATCTGTGCTTGCATTTTCTCACTTTACATGAGACACTAAACGACATAACATAAATTGAAGATGTTGATAGAAAAAAAAAAGAAAAACAGACAGATGCCAAATGGAGGGGTGAAGAATACACTTGTAAAGCCATTTTATAGTTTATGAACCAGTTTGTGTTCAGGAACACACACAAAGACTATTTCACTGTGTCATTACACAGTCAGTGTTTCTGGGATGAATTACCACTTTAGCATTGTTGGATTTCGCTCACCTATCTAGCAAAGGAGCAGGACAGAAATAAGTAAATAACAAAAATTTAAAGCTTTTGAAAACAGAAGATGAGACACAAACTGTTCTGTGAAGTGAAGATTCAGAGTCTGCAAACATTAATGCTGCTATGGAGCTTGAACAATGCAGAGTGACATTAGTGACATCTGGCATTCAAGCAATGCTCAGCTGTTTTATGATATTTGTAATACATATCTCAGAAATATGATGACTCACAAAAGCACTGAGTGGAATTGGAGTGATGAACAGCTATCCTGGTATTGGAATTGATGCTGAAGCAATTTTGCTTGAGTTTGCCAACAGAGAGACACACAATGAAGTTCAAATTGGCAGGAAAAACATTTCACATTTTTCTCATCTGGCTTTTTGATTGTCTGTTACAGCAGCTTGGTTTGTTCTTGCTGCTGTGTGTATTTGTTACAGACATTTTTAATGACATTGTAGTGTAAGGATTAGGGATGGGTATCATTTAGGTTTTATCCGATACCAGTTCCAAACCAGTACTTTTGAAACGGTGCTGGTGCTTAAACGGTGTTCAAACCGGTGCTTAAAGAATGGAGAACACAAAATTGGTCCAAAAACCTCTCATGTTCAGCTGTTTTTTTGTAAAAAGATAACAATGTTAGCCTTTTCTGCAGCTAGAGGGCATATATGGTATCACTCTTGGCTGGAAGCAGTCCTTAAACAATGGAAAAAACATAAACTTTGTCCAAAAACCTATCATGTTTAACTGTTTTCCACTTTTTCTTTGGTCATTTTAGCCTTTTTGGCCAGGGTGAAGGGAGTATCTGCCATCAAACAAGAAGACAGCTGCATGTAACTACGACGGTGTTTGCTAGTTCACCTTACATGCATTAATGTGATAACGTGGTTAGCCTAATCAACGTAAATTACACACGAACAACATTAAGCTACTCACGCAGAGAAGAACGGCTGCTGCTGCCATCATCATCCTCATCATTTCTGCTACACTGGCAGGGCTACGGGCCAGGACTCTCCTCTTCGTGTTTTTGGGGGGATGTTGCTAACTCCGGGTCCGATAACAGGCACCACACCCGCAGTAGATGTGCTCGGTGTGAGGTCTCGCAGCAAGCTATCAAATACGGCGCATTTTTTGGCTTTTAAAAAAAACGCTATGCGTCGCCAGGTGTTTCATCGGATTTGAGGTGTTACCTCCTTTGACAGTATCAGCTTAAAGCACTTGTTGCAGGCTGCTGAGTTTGCATATTTTGGTGTGAAGTACAGCCAGACTTTTGACTGCTTGGGCATTTTTAATCTGTAGCTCTGCTCTAAAAGAACGTACGTACGTACCTGGCCCCGCCTACTATCCTCGGAAACGTAAAATGATTGGCTAGAATTCAAAGTGTATAACATCTCAGGAAAAAAAAAAAGCACCGAAATGTGCGCTGCTTTTCGGTCTGGTTACTACCGTTTATGTCAGAACCGGTGCCATCCTGAGTAAGGATGCAACATATACATGAGAGAGAGAACTACAAGACTGAATATCACCTAGGAAGGAGGATGCGCTTGGCGATGGTAGGAAGGAAGAACTCTCTGTGGATGACACTGGTTCAACTAGTATTTCCAGTTTTGCAGATACCTTGGCTGTGGGTTTCTGCTAATACTGACTACCAATCTTATACCAGTATTAAATTAATAATCTGTATTCCTTACTTTAAGGAAGTTGTCACGGCGAGTGAGAGGAGCCGTGTGGAGGAGGAAAAGGAGGATCCACACGCAGGCAGTCGTGAAGGTGTAAAAGGTGATTTATTGAACACAAAAGGAGAGGCAAACGGCAACACGGAGAACTAAACTATACTGGGAAACAACTAAAACTACAAAGCACAAACCTGAATGAGAATGAGCAGAGGAGAATGATGATGGACAGCAGGGAGAACACACGGGTGAGACATGGTAGATACACAGATGAGGCAGGGTGGAATACACAGACGGACCAGCAACTACAATGACGGAGGACACGACTTAAATACACACAGAGAAATACGGGAATTACACACAGGTGGTGGACACAGCTGGGAACAATCAGTAAGACGAGACAGAGGTAAAACTGAACACACTCACATGAGACGCAGACCTTCACAATAAAACATCACACGCAGGCTCGACATCGAGAGACAGACAGGAAATAACATATGAAACTAAACCCGCATCTTAAACCCAGATAAACAGAAACATGGAACTCTAATAATAAACATCATAATCATCATCATAAACACAACAAGAGAACAAGAAAACAATCCCCGATGCAAACTAAAACCCAAACATAATAAAACTCAAAATACTGGGTCCAACGGACCCCCCCTCAAAGGGCTGGCTCCCGACAGCCCCAAACAGAAAACAGAACGACAAAACCGAGCACCAGACCAGGGCGGGCGGAGGGGGTCCAGGAAGGAGGGTCCGAAACAAAAAACAAGGAGCACAAGAGACCAGAACAACCCGAAAACAGGTCAACACAAAACAAGACTATTCACGAGTCCACAGTAAAGTCCGGGGGCGACAACAAAAGAGCCGAAACAGTTCAGGGGGCCGACCGTGCACACAGCAACGGCGGCGACGGGCAAACAGTTCAGGGGGCCGGCCGTGCACACAGCAACGGCGGCGACGTGGAAACAGTTCAGGGGGCCGGCCGTGCGGACGGCAACGGCGGCGCGAATGCAGTTCTGGAGGCCGGCGATGCGGAAGGTAGTGGTGGCGCATAGGAGATCGTCCATGCAGAAGGCGGGGGTGGCAACAGAAGTCCGGAGGGCGGCCACGGTGGTGATGATGCCCAACAAGCGGCCTGACAAATGCTCGATGATGTTGAGGTGGTAGTTTGGGACCTGAAGGGTGCGTGATCCCTGCGGCACCAGGCGAGGCAAAAGCTGAAAGCTTACTACCAATTAAGCATATTAGGTGATGTGCATCTCTGTAATGGGAAGGGGTGTGGTCTAATGACATCAACACGAATCAGACCAGGAGTGACATGTTTAGCCGCATGTTCTCCTTAAATTGCTGGCTGTATGAGTGGTGTCCCAGAAACGATGTGGGCTTCATAGATAATTGGCAAACCTTCTGGAGGAAACCTGGTCTTGTTAGGAGAGACGGCATCCATCCCACTTTGGATGGAGCAGCTCTCATTTCTAGAAATATGGAAAAATTTATTAAACCCCCCAAAATATGACTATCCAGAGTTGGGACCAGGAAGCAGAGTTGCAGTCTTACACGCCTCTCTGCAGCTTCTCTCCTCCTGCTACCCCCCCAAAAACCCATCTCCATAGAGACTGTGTCAGCTTCCAAAAAGACAAAAAACAAACTAAAAACCAGCAACAAACAACTTAAACATAAACAATTACAAAGAAAGAACAATACAGTATCCACATCTGAACCAAAGAGTAAAACAGTGAAATGTGGATTATTAAATATTAGGTCTCTCTTCTCCAAGTCTCTGTTAGTACATGACTTAATAATTGATCAACAAATTGATTTACTCTGCCTTACAGAAACCTGGTTGCATCAGGATGATTATGTTAGTTTAAATGAATCAACACCCCCGAGTCATTCTAACTACCAGAAACCTCGAAGCACAGGTCGAGGGGGCGGTGTGGCAGCAATTTTTCACACCAGCCTATTAATTAATGAAAGACCAAGACAGACTTTTAATTCATTTGAAAGCCTGATGCTTAACATTGTCCACCCCAGCTGTGAAACTCAGAAACCAGTCTTACTTGTTATCATCTATCGTCCACCTGGGCCTTACACAGAGTTTCTGTCTGATTTCTCAGACTTTATATCTAATTTAGTTCTGAGCTCAGATAAAATAATTATTGTGGGTGATTTTAACATCCATGTAGATGCTAAAAATGACAGCCTCAACATGGCATTTAATCTGTTATTAGACTCAATTGGTTTCTCTCAAAATGTAAAAGAACCCACCCACCACTTTAATCACACTCTAGATCTTGTTTTAACATATGGCATAGAAACTGAACATTTAACAGTGTTTCCTGAAAACCCTCTCCTGTCTGATCATTTCCTGATAACATTTACATTTACAATAATTGATTACACAGCGGTGGAGAGTAGACTTTATCAAAGTAGATGTCTTTCTGAAAGCGCTGTAACTAAGTTTAAGAATATAATCCACCCACTGTTATCATCTTCAATGCCCTGTACCAACATAGAGCAGAGCAGCTATCTGAACGCTACCCCAACAGAGGTCGATTATCTTGTTAATAATTTCACCTCCTCACTACATACGACTCTGGATACTGTAGCTCCTGTGAAAACTAAGGTCTCTAATCAGAAGTACCTGACTCCGTGGTATAATTCTCAAACACGTACCCTAAAGCAGATGACTCGTAATCTGGAGAGGAAATGGCGTGTCACAAATTTAGAGGATCATCATTTAGCCTGGAGAAATAGTTTGCTGCTTTATAAGAAAGCCCTCCGCAAAGCCAGAACATCGTACTATTCATCACTGATTGAAGAAAATAAGAACAACCCCAGGTTTCTCTTTAGCACTGTAGCCAGGCTGACAAAAAGTCAGAGCTCTTTTGAGCCAACCATCCCTTTAACGTTAACTAGTAATGACTTCATGAACTTCTTCACAAATAAAATTTTTATCATTAGAGAAAAAATTACCAACAATCATCCCACAGATGTAATATTATCTACAGCTACTCTTAGTACCATTGATGTTAAGTTAGACTCTTTTTCTCTAATTGATCTTTCTGAGTTAACTTCAATAATTACTTCCTCCAAACCATCAACGTGTCTTTTAGACCCCATTCCTACAAAACTGCTCAAAGAAGTCCTGCCATTAATTAATTCTTCGATCTTAAATATGATCAACCTATCTCTAATGATCGGCTATGTACCACAGGCCTTCAAGCTGGCTGTAGTTAAACCTTTACTCAAAAAGCCATCTCTAGACCCAGCAGTCTTAGCTAATTATAGGCCAATCTCCAACCTTCCTTTCATATCAAAAATCCTTGAAAGAGTAGTTGTCAAACAGCTAACAGATCATCTGCAGAGGAATGGTTTATTTGAAGAGTTTCAGTCAGGTTTCAGAGCTCATCACAGCACAGAAACAGCTTTAGTGAAGGTTACAAATGATCTTCTTATGGCCTCTGACAGTGGACTCATCTCTGTGCTTGTCCTGCTAGACCTTAGTGCAGCATTCGATACTGTCGACCATAATATCCTATTAGAGCGATTAGAACATGCTGTAGGTATTACAGGTACTGCACTGCAGTGGTTTGTATAATATCTATCTAATAGACTCCAATTTGTCCATGTAAATGGAGAGTCCTCTTCACACACTGAGGTTAATTATGGAGTTCCACAGGGTTCAGTGCTAGGACCAATTCTGTTTACATTATACATGCTTCCCTTAGGCAGCATCATTAGAAGACATAGCATACATTTTCACTGCTATGCAGATGACACCCAGCTCTATCTGTCCATAAAGCCAGATAACACACACCAATTAGTTAAACTGCAGGAATGTCTTAAAGACATAAAGACCTGGATGGCCGCTAACTTTCTGCTTCTTAATTCAGATAAAACTGAGGTTATTGTACTCGGCCCTGAAAAGCTTAGAAATATGGTATCTAACCAGATTCTTACTCTGGATGGCATTACCTTGGCCTCCAGTAACGCTGTGAGGAACCTTGGAGTAATTTTTGACCAGGACATGTCCTTCAATGCACATATTAAACAAATATGTAAGACTGCGTTCTTCCATTTGCGCAACATCTCTAAAATTAGAAATATCCTGTCTCAGAGTGACGCTGAAAAACTAGTTCATGCATTTATTACTTCCAGGCTGGACTACTGTAATTCATTATTATCAGGATGTCCAAAAAACTCACTGAAAAGCCTTCAGCTAATCCAAAATGCTGCAGCAAGAGTACTGACAGGGACTAGAAAGAGAGAGCATATTTCTCCTGTTTTGGCTTCCCTTCATTGGCTTCCTGTTAAATCCAGAATTGAATTCAAAATCCTGCTCCTCACATACAAGGTCTTAAATAATCAGGCCCCATCTTATCTTAATGACCTTGTAGTACCATATCACCCTATTAGAGCACTTCGCTCTCGCACTGCAGGCCTACTTGTTGTTCCTAGAGTATTTAAAAGTAGAATGGGAAGGAGAGCCTTCAGTTTTCAGGCCCCTCTTCTGTGGAACCAGCTTCCAGTTTGGATTCGGGAGACAGACACTATCTCTACTTTTAAGATTAGGCTTAAAACTTTCCTTTTTGCTAAAGCATATAGTTAGGGCTGGACCAGGTGACCCTGAATCCTCCCTTAGTTATGCTGCAATAGACGTAGGCTGCCGGGGATTCCCATGATGCATTGAGTTTTTCCTTTCCAGTCACCTTTCTCACTATGTATTAACAGACCTCTCTGCATTGAATCATATCTGTTATTAACCTCTGTCTCTCTTCCACAGCATGTCTTTTATCCTGTCTTCCTTCTCTCACCCCAACCGGTCGCAGCAGATGGCCGCCCCTCCCTGAGCCTGGTTCTGCCGGAGGTTTCTTCCTGTTAAAAGGGAGTTTTTCCTTCCCACTGTTGCCAAAGTGCTTGCTCATAGGGGGTCATATGATTGTTGGGTTTTTCTCTGTATCTATGAAGCGCCTTGAGGCGACTTATGTTGTGATTTGGCGCTATATAAATAAAATTGACTTGAATTGAATTGAACACCCTATATCAGGTGTGCATAATTATTAGGCAACTTCCTTTCCTTTGGCAAAATGGGTCAAAAGAAGGACTTGACAGGCTCAGAAAAGTCAAAATTGCAAAGCTTCTGAAGCGTGATCATCGAACAATCAAGCGTTTCATTCAAAATAGTCAACAGGGTCGCAAGAAGCGTGTGGAAAAACTAAGGTGCAAAATAACTGCCCATGAACTGAGAAAAGTCAAGCGTGCAGCTGCCAAGATGCCACTTGCCACCAGTTTGGCCATATTTCAGAGCTGCAACATCACTGGAGTGCCCAAAAGCACAAGGTGTGCAACACTCAGAGACATGGCCAAGGTAAGAAAGGCTGAAAGACGACCACCACTGAACAAGACACACAAGCTGAAACGTCAAGACTGGGCCAAGAAATATCTCAAGACTGATTTTTCTAAGGTTTTATGAACTGATGTAATGAGAGTGAGTCTTGATGGGCCAGATGGATGGGCCCGTGGCTGGATTGCTAAAGGGCAGAGAGCTCCAGTCCGACTCAGACGCCAGCAAGGTGGAGGTGGAGTACTGGTTTGGGCTGGTATCATCAAAGATGAGCTTGTGGGGCCTTTTCGGGTTGAGGATGGAGTCAAGCTCAACTCCCAGTCCTACTGCCAGTTTCTGGAAGTCTGCATCCTTCAAGAAAAACATGATTTTCATGCAGGACAATGCTCCATCACACACGTCCAAGTACTACACAGCGTGGCTGGCAAGAAAGGGTATGAAAGAAGAAAAACTAATGACATGGCCTCCTTGTTCACCTGATCTGAACCCCATTGAGAACCTGTGGTCCATCATCAAATGTGAGATTTACAAGGAGGGAAAACAGTACACCTCTCTGAACAGTGTCTGGGAGGCTGTGGTTGCTGCTGCACGCAATGTTGATGGTGAACAGATCAAAACACTGACAGAATCCATGGATGGCAGGCTTTTGAGTGTCCTTGCAAAGAAAGGTGGCTATATTGGTCGCTGATTTGTTTTTGTTTTGTTTTTGAATGTCAGAAATGTATATTTGTGAATGTGGAGATGTTATATTGGTTTCACTGGTAAAAATAAATAATTGAAATGGGTATATATTTGTTTTTTGTTAAGTTGCCTAATAATTATGCACAGTAATAGTCACCTGCACACACAGATATCCCCCTAAAATAGCTAAAACTAAAAACAAACTAAAAACTACTTCCAAAAACATTCAGCTTTGATATTAATGAGTTTTTTGGGTTCATTGAGAACATGGTTGTTGTTCAATAATAAAATTATTCCTCAAAAATACAACTTGCCTAATAATTCTGCACTCCCTGTATGTGTGTGTGTGATTCTGAAATCAAGACATTAAAAAACACCCTTCAACAGGGTGGGGTGTTGCCAGTTCCCGTCTGTTGTCAAAGTGCTCTCATGAAATCTTCCACTAGTTTCTCTGTTTTACTCAGCCTTGCATCATCGCGTAAGGTTTAACTTCTGTATTCCCTCCTGCCGTGTCATTCTTAGTCCACCTTCTCACCTCAAATCAGTTAGCCTGTAGGGGAGCCATACCAGATCAGAATTATAAAAAAATGAAATCGACCAATCAGCCACCAACAGAATGTGTAATAGAAATTGTTATGTCTTCATATCAAAAAAAGGAAATGTATTGTGTTGAAAAGAAATCAAGAAATTTAAATTCAACCAAAAAAGCAAGTGAATAGGTATGCCGCTGTGCCCACAGAGATGCTACCTCCGCAAATGCTGTGATCAACAACTACAGGTGAAGCTTCAGAGGGCCTGGTGGCGCCAGTGTCCGGCAGCCTCGCCTCTGTCAGTGCGCCCCAGGGTGGCTGTGGCTACAATGTAGCTTGCCATCACCAGTGTGTGAATGGGTGGATGTCTGGATATGTAAAGCGCTTTGGGGTCCTTAGGGACTAGTAAAGCGCTATATAAATACAGGCCATTTACCATTTACCATTTCTATTTAAATAATGCCATTAATATTCAATAAATTAAAGACAGACATTATTGTCCTTAAAGGCTCTAGCTTTTGCCATTTAGCAACAGCAACACTGGCTGCTGTTTGATCTCATGTGTTAGATTAAGCCTCATTCTTTTTTTTTATTTTCTTTTTTTTCCTCTATTCTTTTCTTTCTTTTTTCTTTTATTCTCTTCTTTTTCTTTCTTTTCTTTTTTTCTCTATTTTCTACACTTTACCTACTGTGCTATCCCTGCCCACTTCCTTATATTTCCTTATATTAAGTAGACATTATATTTAGTTGACCTATAAGGAAGACCTATAAGACTTCCTTATATTAAGTAGACCTGTAGACTCATATCAGTATATTTTGGTTGATACTGATATGTTTACTAAATATGCTTAGGCAATATCAGGGATCAGACTGCTTCAACTAAAGCTGAGATGTTGTTGAAACAAATTATTCAGCCAACTGGATGTCCAGAACAGTTGCACTCAGATTAAGGTGCCAACTTTGAGTCTGCCCTTATAAAAGAACTCAGCTAGTATTACAAAATAAGCAAAAGAAAGAGAGAGAGAGGGAGCATTGTACTGCGCTGGAAATTCATTAACTTTCGTGATCGAAACTTGTTGTGTTTTCAAGGACAAGGACAAGCCACCCAGTACTCCTGTCTACTTTCTTCATCTAGTGACTATTCCACTTTTTTCTTTGCTAACCTCTTCATTTGAATACTCTCCTGTACTTCCTTATTGCACCACCAAATCTCCTTGTCCTCTTTCCTCCTTGGCAGTTTCCCTCAGCACTTCATTTGTGCTCTCCCAGTTATACTTTTTCATATAACCCAGAGCGTGTTTCAAGTCCTCCCTGTACTCTGTGCAACATTCTTCCTTCTTCATTTCCCACCATTTAATCATTGAATCTACCTTCATGTGATTCCTTTTTCAAAATCATCCTACAGATTACCATCTAATCTTTCCTAGCTGCATTCTTACCTGTAAATGCATCATTTCTGTTACTGTTACATGTGGAGAGAACTTAATCTAAGGACAGCAAATCAACAACTGTTTGTTTGTTTTCAGCATTCTTATCCCATCCTTTTTGTTAGTGCTGCTTTGTAATTTAGCATGATGTTACTGCATATCCCCATGTCATAATTAAATTGAGATTCAAGTATCTCAATTTAATTATGACATGTTCAAATTTACTCAAACCACTAAACTGACCAAGTTAAATAAAATTGATCAGAGTTTTAACAATAGCTGAAAGCTAAAGCTTAACCCTCCCACCCCCTGCTGTGGAGGAATGTTTTTCTTCAGATTGATTATTTTTACTTTTGATATTATATACACAATTTTCTAGCGAAGTGATGAGTTTTAATATTGCTTTTGTGCCAGCCTCTTTGTGGAACAGTACATAGTTTGTTAGCTAATTAAAAACATGAATTGTAGTGCCTTACATATGAGAAAGGCTGAGAGTGGAGCATCATTTCTGTTGACTTGGGAGGAGGATGTGTGAGTGTAGACATCACCTTATTGGTAATTGGTAATTGGTATCTTAGTCACAGGTAAGACAGCCATCCATCCGTAGCATGGCATAAATACATTTCTCAGACAGTGAAGGAGAATCATCCCATTCAACATATCAGAGAAGAAAACTAAAAGATTTGTGCCTCCTTTTTTTTGTTTTGTTTTTTTTTGTTTGCCTGTCCCATTTGGTTCTTTAGCCGTCAGAATTGTTGTCTGAAAGCCAGCAAGGATACCCAATGGATTTACTTTACCAAGTGGATCATCACGGCCTTGCCGTATTGGTCCATTTGATCGACCTTTGTTGTTATTATTTATTTTATTTTATTTTCAGTTGTTGCAGACGAGACAGACATGACTAGGGGATAGGAAAGGGAGAAAGAAAGATGTAGGAAAAGAAAAACAGAGGGGAAGAGGGACAGTGAGAAAGGGCACTTAAAAAGAGAAAGAAGAGAAAAAGGAAAAAAAAACTCCTGGATCACCTGTTGAGAGAAAAATAAGAGAAAAACAAGCAAAAAAAAGAGAGCAACATAATAAACACAACACCATCGCATTAATCTAGCTAAGTGTAAACAGCAGTAAATGCACGCAGGACCAACAGCGCACAATGTGTTTTGAGGTAGCAGCCAAGAAAGGTGTAGTTTGTGTCTATGGACAGTGAACACCCGTGTGCACACCTATGTGGATCAGCGCGCTTGTATTCAAAAGCTTTCCCCATGTAACGGTCTGCTAGAGGGTGTAGGGAGCCATAGCCCCGTCCCCCAGGGCATGAAGCAGGCATGGAGGAGATCCAGGCCCCAGACATCCAGAGGCCCCAGAGTGCGAGAGCCCAAGGAGGACCACCGGAGGGGCATCTGTGCCACCCTCCTGGGAAGAGCTGAGGAGAGCCCCAGAAGAGGGGTCACCCAGCAGCCACGGAACAGAAGCCAGAGGGGGGCAGCCAGCTGTGCCAGAGTGAACCAAGCCGCAGGCCCAGAGGCCGAGAGGCCCGAGGGCCCCCTATGCCCCGGAAGTGGCCTGACCGAGTAACAGGCGCCAGGCACCAGGCCAGGCCCTGCCAAGTAGCCACTTGGCAGTAGCTGGTATATACCCGAGCGCCCAGCCCCGGACACCAAGAACCACCAACGCACGACCCCTGAGGGCATCAGCCACCAGCAAGGAGTGTGGTGAGGGGAGATAGGCCTCCATACTTTGGAGGGCCTGGGAGTTCCCAGAGAGGTGGAGTCTAAGACCCGACCTGACATATAGGCTGTATCCCAAATCAGGGTCTGCAGCCTTAAAGTACGCAGCCTCAACGATCCGCAAGGGCCGCGTACTCAAAGACCGCTAAGGCCGGAAGTGCGAGGCTTGTGAAATGGCCTCCGTTGCGCTGCCCAGGTTGCCTAGCAACCATGATACTAACAGCTGGAAACGTGTCATACAGCTTTGTTTGACAGAAATGAAGGAGAAAATCTTTTGTTCATTTGTTTGTTTGTTTCTACATGAGCTTTGATCATTCTCTGTAAGATTAAGCTCAGCTATTGAACGGCGTATATTTTAAAGTAAAGGCTTTAAAACCAAGTTAGTACAAACGTCACTAATGTCACATAACTTTGCCGACATGAGGCCAACAGTAATGTTTAATGTTCTTCGTTATTAAACATTTGCACATAAATAAGTGACATAATAGTCAGTACTTACTTAAAGTTTACTCTTCGGCCGCCCCTCATTCGCCGTTTTTTTTCGGCAAAATTATCCACACCCACCGCCGCGCTATGCATTCTGGGATATGTTGGGCCACGAAGTCTACACTGCCACAGCCTTAAAATTCAGGGAAATGAAGGATGCATTTCAGGGCTGCATTTCGAGCAGCCTTTGAATTGGGACTGTTAGGTGTGGCTGTGTGCAGACAGGAATAGGACCCAAGGTGCAGACTCCGGAGACAGAACTTAAACCAAAACAGCTTTAATGCTAAACTCAAACATAACATAACTGGGAAAAAAGGTCAAAAATAAACTAACACCGGCGGATTGACAAAACACACAGCAAAATAAACGGTAGATCGCGACACGGACACAGAGAAACACAGGGCTTAAATACACAGAGGGAGCAATCAGGGAATGAGTAACAGGAGGGAAACACAGCTGGGGCAAATCAGGCCTAACGAGACAAGGGGAAGCAAAACCAGACACATTAACATCAGACATGGACTTTCAAAGTAAAACAGGAAACACATAACACAAACTGAACAAAGACACAGACTCTCACGCACTGCAACAGAGGGAACAGAGATGTGGGACCAGGGCAGACACAGACACTGACTGGACACGGGGATATAGCCACTAAGGACACACAGAGACGCGAACTAGACAAGGGGATACAGCTGACAGGGGAGACAGAGCAGCTAGAGAAGACAGAGACAAACTATAAGACAGAACTCAAAGAAACCAAAAACTAGAAAGTATAAATAATATCATAAACTCAAAAACCCTGGGTCAACGACCCAGGCATCCTAACAGTACCCCCCCCTTAAGGGCTGGCTTCCAGACAGCCCAAACCAAAACATCAAAACCAAAAAAACCAAAAACAACCGAACCAGGGTGGGCGGCGGGGGAAACAGGATGGAGGGCTCGAAACAAACCAAACAAAGAGCCAGAAACAACAAAACAACAAAAAAAAAAAAAAAAAAAAAATGCAAACACTGGAGCCCAGAAAGCAACAGAACAAAAAACAGGAACAAAGTCCAAAACAACAGCACCAAGGCCCAGGCAAAGTCCAAAAGCAAACAAACAAAAGAGCTCACGAAAGGCGCAGAGGCCCAGGCAATAGTCTCAAAAAAGTTCAGGGGGGCCGGCCCGGAGGCTAACGGCACAACAGTCCAAACCCGGGCAGGTCAGGGGGGCGGCCCGGAGGCTGATGGTCCAAGAGCCCAGAAAAACAGGTTAGGAGGCCGGCCAGGCGGGAGGCACCGGTGGCGACGGAGCAGATCAGGAGGCCGGCCGGGCGGGAGGCACCGACGGCGACCGAGCAGATCAGGAGGGCCGGCCGGGCGGGAGGCACCGACGGCGACCGAGCAGATCAGGAGGCCGGCCGGGCGGGAGGCACCGACGGCGACCGAGCAGATCAGGAGGCCGGCCGGGCGGGAGGCACCGACGGCGACCGAGCAGATCAGGAGGCCGGCCGGGCGGGAGGCACCGACGGCGACGTAGTTCAGGGGGCCGTCCATGACAGCAATGACGTCCAGTCATCGGCCGGACGGGACGTGCAGGACGAGCAGGCCGGACGGGACGAGCAGGACGAGCAGGCCGGACGGGACGAGCAGGACGAGCAGGCCGGACGGACGAGCAGGAACGGACAGCATGGAGACCTCAGGAGCAGACGAAGCTGAACACTCGGAAGCTGGACCAGGCGGAGCTGCAGAGGCTGGGGCCGGACCAGACGGAACTGCAGACTCGGAGGCCGGACCAGACGGAACTGCAGACTCGGAGGCCGGACCAGGCGGTGGAGCCGGTGGTGGCTGAACGGCCTCGCCAGAACCATCAGCAGACACTGGGACGTGCTGGCTGGGTCCTCCCGGACCCCCAGCTGACGAGGCAAGAGGCTGAACGGGCCCCTCGGATCCTCCAGCGGAGACAGGTGGCTGAACGGGCCCCTCGGACCCCCCAGCGGAGACAGGAGGCTGAACTGGCCCCTCGGATCCTCCAGCAGGAAGAGACGGCTGAACTGGCCCCTCGGATCCTCCAGCAGGAAGAGACGGCTGAAGCGATTCCTCGGACCCTCCAGCGGAAACAGGAGGCTGAACTGGCCCCTCGGATCCTCCAGCAGGAAGAGAAGGCTGAAGCGATTCCTCGGACCCTCCAGCGGAGACAGGTGGCTGAAGCGGTTCCTCGGACCCTCCAGCGGAGACAGGTGGCTGAAGCGGTTCCTCGGGCCCTCCAGCGGAGACAGGTGGCTGAAGCGGTTCCTCGGGCCCTCCAGCGGAGACAGGTGGCTGAAGCGGTTCCTCGGGCCCTCCAGCTGACAAGGCGTGAGGCTGAACGGGCTCCTCGGGCCCTCCAGCTGACAAGGCATGAGGCTGAACGGGCTCCTCGGGCCCTCCAGCTGACAAGGCGTGAGGCTGAACGGGCTCCTCGGGCCCTCCAGCTGACAAGGCGTGAGGCTGAACGGGCTCCTCGGGCCCTCCAGCGGAGACAGGTTGCTGAAGCGGTTCCTCGGACCCTCCAGCAGAGACAGGTGACTGAGCAAACAACTGAGACGGAAACTGAGCAGGTGACTGAGCCGATAGGTGAGCTAATGTCTGAGCTATGGAGAGAAGTTTAAGTTGTATTGACTGTTGTAAAGATGGTAGTAACGGTGCGTGAGTTGGTGGATTAGCATATGGTTGGGCTAGGTTGTCTGAGCCTACGGATCCTACAGAAAACTGCTGGACGGGCTCACCTGAGCCTTCAGCGAGATCAGAAACATGTGCAGGTACCTGCCGGACACCAGCCACTCCCACCCGAGGAGAAGGTACGGGTGCAGGAGCTAACTGGATCCCGGTCATCCTCACCCTGGGAGCCGGGGCAGGCACAGTCAACGGCTGGGCAGCTGCTGTCTCCACCCGAGGAGCTGGTACAGGTGCAGCGACAGGCAGAGGCTCAGCCAGCCTAGACACCTGAGCAGGGACCAGCTGGACCTCAGCCTCCCTCACCTGAAGCACTGAAACAGGTGCAGGGGAATGCTGGGCCCGAGCTGCCCTGGGAGCAGGAACACAATGGTGCGAAGGAGCAGGCTCAGCAAATACAGACTCCTCTACAATGTTTTTGAACTTTCTACCACCACTACGTCTAACAGTCTTAATAGTCTCAGTCTTAGCAGTGTTCAAATGATTGTTCTTTTCCAGCTCAGAGGAACGAAAGCGATCATAACTCACCACCGGGAGTTGCTCCGCAGATAAAGAGTGGTGACGGTGTGAGCGTCGCCTCCTCCGGGAAGCGGGGGGTGGCAAACTGGGCTGTAAATCCTCCAACGGACCGGGCTGCGAAGAGGAATCAGAGAGTTTATGAAGCTCAGAACGCTGCAGTCCCAAAAACAAAGCAAAGGACTGCAGTGGAGTGAGTCTAACGTCCGGCGTCACGTAATCTTTCTTCCTCCGCCGCTTAACCCTCTTGTCGGACTGGTAATCCAGGGGTGAAGGCGGAGGTGTAGCGACTGGAGAGAAGGAGCACGTGCTCAACCTGATCGCCCGAGGCATAGATACTGGCTCGGCCGTAGCCATGGCAGTTTGGAGGCTGCGGGGCCCTCCCAAAGCCAAACGTGACCCATAGAAGGGTGACTGGAGCTCCTGGGCATGCTCAGCTTCCTCCCTCACGATCTCCTTGAGGAAGACAGAAACTGCAGGTCGCTGATACCACACGGAGTCTGCTGGGTCCATGTTCTGGTCGCGATCTTCTGTTAGGTGTGGCTGTGTGCAGACAGGAATAGGACCCAAGGTGCAGACTCCGGAGACAGAACTTAAACCAAAACAGCTTTAATGCTAAACTCAAACATAACATAACTGGGGAAAAAAGGTCAAAAATAAACTAACACCGGCGGATTGACAAAACACACAGCAAAATAAACGGTAGATCGCGACACGGACACAGAGAAACACAGGGCTTAAATACACAGAGGGAGCAATCAGGGAATGAGTAACAGGAGGGAAACACAGCTGGGGCAAATTAGGCCTAACGAGACAAGGGGAAGCAAAACCAGACACATTAACATCAGACATGGACTTTCAAAGTAAAACAGGAAACACATAACACAAACTGAACAAAGACACAGACTCTCACGCACTGCAACAGAGGGAACAGAGATGTGGGACCAGGGCAGACACAGACACTGACTGGACACGGGGATATAGCCACTAAGGACACACAGAGACGCGAACTAGACAAGGGGATACAGCTGACAGGGGAGACAGAGCAGCTAGAGAAGACAGAGACAAACTATAAGACAGAACTCAAAGAAACCAAAAACTAGAAAGTATAAATAATATCATAAACTCAAAAACCCTGGGTCAACGACCCAGGCATCCTAACAGTACCCCCCCCTTAAGGGCTGGCTTCCAGACAGCCCAAACCAAAACATCAAAACCAAAAAAACCAAAAACAACCGAACCAGGGTGGGCGGCGGGGGAAACAGGATGGAGGGCTCGAAACAAACCAAACAAAGAGCCAGAAACAACAAAACAACAAAAAAAAAAAAAAAAAAAAAAATGCAAACACTGGAGCCCAGAAAGCAACAGAACAAAAAACAGGAACAAAGTCCAAAACAACAGCACCAAGGCCCAGGCAAAGTCCAAAAGCAAACAAACAAAAGAGCTCACGAAAGGCGCAGAGGCCCAGGCAATAGTCTCAAAAAAGTTCAGGGGGGCCGGCCCGGAGGCTAACGGCACAACAGTCCAAACCCGGGCAGGTCAGGGGGGCGGCCCGGAGGCTGATGGTCCAAGAGCCCAGAAAACAGGTTAGGAGGCCGGCCAGGCGGGAGGCACCGGTGGCGACGGAGCAGATCAGGAGGCCGGCCGGGCGGGAGGCACCGACGGCGACCGAGCAGATCAGGAGGCCGGCCGGGCGGGAGGCACCGACGGCGACCGAGCAGATCAGGAGGCCGGCCGGGCGGGAGGCACCGACGGCGACCGAGCAGATCAGGAGGCCGGCCGGGCGGGAGGCACCGACGGCGACCGAGCAGATCAGGAGGCCGGCCGGGCGGGAGGCACCGACGGCGACGTAGTTCAGGGGGCCGTCCATGACAGCAATGACGTCCAGTCATCGGCCGGACGGGACGTGCAGGACGAGCAGGCCGGACGGGACGAGCAGGACGAGCAGGCCGGACGGGACGAGCAGGACGAGCAGGCCGGACGGGACGAGCAGGAACGGACAGCATGGAGACCTCAGGAGCAGACGAAGCTGAACACTCGGAAGCTGGACCAGGCGGAGCTGCAGAGGCTGGGGCCGGACCAGACGGAACTGCAGACTCGGAGGCCGGACCAGACGGAACTGCAGACTCGGAGGCCGGACCAGGCGGTGGAGCCGGTGGTGGCTGAACGGCCTCGCCAGAACCATCAGCAGACACTGGGACGTGCTGGCTGGGTCCTCCCGGACCCCCAGCTGACGAGGCAAGAGGCTGAACGGGCCCCTCGGATCCTCCAGCGGAGACAGGTGGCTGAACGGGCCCCTCGGACCCCCCAGCGGAGACAGGAGGCTGAACTGGCCCCTCGGATCCTCCAGCAGGAAGAGACGGCTGAACTGGCCCCTCGGATCCTCCAGCAGGAAGAGACGGCTGAAGCGATTCCTCGGACCCTCCAGCGGAAACAGGAGGCTGAACTGGCCCCTCGGATCCTCCAGCAGGAAGAGAAGGCTGAAGCGATTCCTCGGACCCTCCAGCGGAGACAGGTGGCTGAAGCGGTTCCTCGGACCCTCCAGCGGAGACAGGTGGCTGAAGCGGTTCCTCGGGCCCTCCAGCGGAGACAGGTGGCTGAAGCGGTTCCTCGGGCCCTCCAGCGGAGACAGGTGGCTGAAGCGGTTCCTCGGGCCCTCCAGCTGACAAGGCGTGAGGCTGAACGGGCTCCTCGGGCCCTCCAGCTGACAAGGCATGAGGCTGAACGGGCTCCTCGGGCCCTCCAGCTGACAAGGCGTGAGGCTGAACGGGCTCCTCGGGCCCTCCAGCTGACAAGGCGTGAGGCTGAACGGGCTCCTCGGGCCCTCCAGCGGAGACAGGTTGCTGAAGCGGTTCCTCGGACCCTCCAGCAGAGACAGGTGACTGAGCAAACAACTGAGACGGAAACTGAGCAGGTGACTGAGCCGATAGGTGAGCTAATGTCTGAGCTATGGAGAGAAGTTTAAGTTGTATTGACTGTTGTAAAGATGGTAGTAACGGTGCGTGAGTTGGTGGATTAGCATATGGTTGGGCTAGGTTGTCTGAGCCTACGGATCCTACAGAAAACTGCTGGACGGGCTCACCTGAGCCTTCAGCGAGATCAGAAACATGTGCAGGTACCTGCCGGACACCAGCCACTCCCACCCGAGGAGAAGGTACGGGTGCAGGAGCTAACTGGATCCCGGTCATCCTCACCCTGGGAGCCGGGGCAGGCACAGTCAACGGCTGGGCAGCTGCTGTCTCCACCCGAGGAGCTGGTACAGGTGCAGCGACAGGCAGAGGCTCAGCCAGCCTAGACACCTGAGCAGGGACCAGCTGGACCTCAGCCTCCCTCACCTGAAGCACTGAAACAGGTGCAGGGGAATGCTGGGCCCGAGCTGCCCTGGGAGCAGGAACACAATGGTGCGAAGGAGCAGGCTCAGCAAATACAGACTCCTCTACAATGTTTTTGAACTTTCTACCACCACTACGTCTAACAGTCTTAATAGTCTCAGTCTTAGCAGTGTTCAAATGATTGTTCTTTTCCAGCTCAGAGGAACGAAAGCGATCATAACTCACCACCGGGAGTTGCTCCGCAGATAAAGAGTGGTGACGGTGTGAGCGTCGCCTCCTCCGGGAAGCGGGGGGTGGCAAACTGGGCTGTAAATCCTCCAACGGACCGGGCTGCGAAGAGGAATCAGAGAGTTTATGAAGCTCAGAACGCTGCAGTCCCAAAAACAAAGCAAAGGACTGCAGTGGAGTGAGTCTAACGTCCGGCGTCACGTAATCTTTCTTCCTCCGCCGCTTAACCCTCTTGTCGGACTGGTAATCCAGGGGTGAAGGCGGAGGTGTAGCGACTGGAGAGAAGGAGCACGTGCTCAACCTGATCGCCCGAGGCATAGATACTGGCTCGGCCGTAGCCATGGCAGTTTGGAGGCTGCGGGGCCCTCCCAAAGCCAAACGTGACCCATAGAAGGGTGACTGGAGCTCCTGGGCATGCTCAGCTTCCTCCCTCACGATCTCCTTGAGGAAGACAGAAACTGCAGGTCGCTGATACCACACGGAGTCTGCTGGGTCCATGTTCTGGTCGCGATCTTCTGTTAGGTGTGGCTGTGTGCAGACAGGAATAGGACCCAAGGTGCAGACTCCGGAGACAGAACTTAAACCAAAACAGCTTTAATGCTAAACTCAAACATAACATAACTGGGGAAAAAAGGTCAAAAATAAACTAACACCGGCGGATTGACAAAACACACAGCAAAATAAACGGTAGATCGCGACACGGACACAGAGAAACACAGGGCTTAAATACACAGAGGGAGCAATCAGGGAATGAGTAACAGGAGGGAAACACAGCTGGGGCAAATTAGGCCTAACGAGACAAGGGGAAGCAAAACCAGACACATTAACATCAGACATGGACTTTCAAAGTAAAACAGGAAACACATAACACAAACTGAACAAAGACACAGACTCTCACGCACTGCAACAGAGGGAACAGAGATGTGGGACCAGGGCAGACACAGACACTGACTGGACACGGGGATATAGCCACTAAGGACACACAGAGACGCGAACTAGACAAGGGGATACAGCTGACAGGGGAGACAGAGCAGCTAGAGAAGACAGAGACAAACTATAAGACAGAACTCAAAGAAACCAAAAACTAGAAAGTATAAATAATATCATAAACTCAAAAACCCTGGGTCAACGACCCAGGCATCCTAACAGGGACAGATCTTCGGCACGCCGCTGTGACGTAATCGGCCTTGAAATGCGGCCTTTAAGGCTGCAGACCCTGAACTGGGATACAGCCATAGACACAGACAAACAGGACACACAGACACAAACATGCATTCCCACCCTCATGCACACATATATCAGTTGGTGTTCGCTCGCTCTGTGGTAGAGTATCACTTCCTGTTCCTGCTCAAACACAGGGGTGTTTCTGAGTAGCTTATCTGCTTAGCAATTTAATTAAAAACTTTTAAATACATTCTTTTTTCATAGTATAATCTTCACGTGCTTCATACGAAGGACACTTTCTGTGTACTCACTACCTAATTTATAGCCAGAGGATTCTCTCACTGTCTCTGTACTGTTTCGCTAGCTTAGCTCGTAGCTGACTAGTTAGCACCATGGCTACTTCACCTGTCCCTCCTGCACTTTCCTGCTCATTGTGTCAGATGTTTAGCTACTCCTCGGCCTCCTTTATCAGTAATGATACCTGTAACAAATGTAGCATATTTGCAGCTCTGGAGGCCAGGATTACTGAATTGGAGACCCAGCTTCGCACCCTTCATTCACCCGTAGCTAGCCAGGCCCCTGTAGCTGGTGCAGACAAAGATAGCGTAGACAACTTTTTTATTAAAAACAAAATTTTATTGTTTTGGGTCCTTTGCTTTGTTAAAACCAAAGAACAAACCTGTCTCAGTATTAAAGTAATTTATTTTCACAATTTCAGTGTCCCACACGGGACTTAAAGAGAAGAGAAAGCAAGCTATAGACTTCGGGTTCTTCAAGGTCAAAACAACAAACAAAAAAGTGTCTCTGACTGAAAAAAAAAAAACAATTCTCAACTAACAAAACAAGAGTGCAATGCCTGAACTCCCTGGCTGGCCAGAATCTAACCACAGAAGTGCTGGGTACACAGGATTACAGTTCACAGCAGCAGAATCACCACCTCACAGATGCCCCACCCACGGCAGTGAATGAGTATGGCTTTTTTTATTCAGGCTTTTAGTCCACTAATAAGGAAGAAGTGACTTAGGCTGTGCATTAAGGTGTGACAGCAGGCCTGCAAACAAACAAGAGAAGAAAAGTAAAACTCCCTCCTAGTAAATAGAGCCCAGTCAGTGGAGGTCAGTGGATGTAACAAAAATCAACATTACAAAAATCGTTTGATAGCTTAATGTGCATATAATGTGCATTATACAAAAGCTGGCCCATGACTGGCATCATGGCCTGGGATCTACGAAGCAATTTGCATGATTTTTTTTCCTTATCCTTTTATTCATAATAGTAAAATAAAATTTCAAAGTCAAATGGGTTTTATTAGCCATGCTGTATTGTGCAAGCACTTTGGCGACAGTGGGAAGAAAAAACTCCCTTCAAGAAACCTCTGGCACAACCAGGCTCAGGGAGGGGCAGCCTGGATTTGAGAAATAGGTGTTTAAATTCAAAGTTTTTAAGAACATATTTAGCGCCATTTTGTGCCAGTACAGACCGTCATATATATATATATATATATATATATATATATATATATATATATATATATATATATATATATATATGTCTACTTTTCCTCTTTGTCTCTTGTTGGTTAGGACTTTATGATTGAGGAATGTGTAAAGAAGAGCCTGTTTGAGTCAGGTGCACCGGTGGGTACTAGACTGACAAGCTAGAGTCAGAGACTCAGATTTTTCTTCATCAGACAGAGACTGAACGTGGACACTATATCCCCAAACTCATTTCTACAGCCAGGGGCAAAACAAAAAGTGATGTGTTTGAAAGCTTTTGGGTTTTACTTTTAGTCTATAGTCTTAAAACTACTTTTCTAAGAAGATAGATCTTCTGCCAAAAATGTGGAATTGAGAAGCCTCCAGGCTGAAAGGGAAGAAATAAGTTATCAGTCAGTCATAAACTGGTCAGATCCTCCAAAAGGCCTGCTGAAAAAATGATTTATTTGGCTTTAATGAAAGGAGAAATTGCTACTGTCTTTTTTCCACTCTTCATAGGACAGCCAAGCTCTTATCCTTAATAAAAACGTACATGCATTCTACACAAAGAGCTATATTAATTCTTTGCTGAAATAGACATGGGCTGAAAGGGTCAGTGGATTGCTTTCCATTTGCACTGACAGATGATTGCCACCAGCTTGGATATTAACATGCGACAAATGGAAGGTGAAGACACTCATGAATAAGAGAAAAAAAACACAGGATTCAGTTTGTATGACTTTGGATACAGCAATATTGCCTCGTGTGGCAGGTAAATTGTCAAACTTAAACTGGATAAAAAAAAGATAATTTGTGGTACATGTTTAGATTTTTCTTAAAAGCTTCACTTGAGATTTTTGTAAAAGAAAATGAGCTGAGGCATATGAAAGCAATGTAGTAGATGTGGTCCACCATTCAAACACATCCTTGCCAGGTTAAATGGCGTGTTTAAATTGCGTGTTGGTGTAAGAACTGAATTACACCAACACGGAGTCGAATTCATATATGCTCTCATTTTCTATTCTAATGGCTTTCTCAAAGCAACTTGGACTACAAGCTACATTTAACGATAAAGTTGACTGTATAACTGTACTGTTCAGCGGTTTATGCTATATTTTTTAAACACTTGATCAGCTTTGCATTCATGGCCAACTTGGTATGACCATTTAACAAAATACACGTTTAACCTTGCGTAATAGAGTGGTGTCTATTAGAAGAAAACGCTACGCCTGAGGTCTGTACTCTAAAGCAAGTTAAACATACCCAGGATATGTTTTCTTTATCTGTGTTTACTTAGCCATACATTAGCAATTTGATTAAACAATGAATGTGAAGGTAATTTCCAACTCAATAAGTCAACCGAGCGTATTCCCAATCTAGCTAAAAGCACATTCATGTGACTTGGTGTTTGCAGCCCGAAACCTGTTAAAAACATGGACGTATCTGCTAGCAGGATTGAAACATACTTCACGAACAAAGAACAAACTTTTATATTAGAAGAATGAAATGAAAGTAATATTTTCTTATGTGTTCTCATAACAACGTCAGGCTTTCATTTCAGCTACAGAGCTTGGGGAATTTAACTAACCTGGGAGCAAATAAAAACAGAAGTGGTAAGCTGATTTAGCTTAGGAGTACAGGGCTTTAATGCTATCAGTCTGGGTTTTTGGTTAAATAATTCTAAAAGACAAATTATAAGTGGTACTGAAATTGCTCACAGCCAACAGGGAGTACAGCCGCACTGATGAGCTGCACTGGTGTACAGTTGAAGGTCATCACTTGATGAAGGGGGTTAAGAGGATGTATTGTCAGGCCCAGGTGGCAGCTCATAAAACAGGTTATGTATACAGAGTATGTGTCAAGCTGATATGTTGCTAACAGAACAACATCAGCTTACACAGAATTCTCATTTAGACAGTCAATACTATGCAGTTTACTTTGCAGTTTATTTTGATTTCACATCCATTCATACATTGTCCCACCGAGAGGTAAAGCTCTCTCTGGGCTACTCACGTATGTCATATGTAGCAGCTTATCATGGAAGAAACACACCCATTTACACTTTTTCTTTCTCAGGAGCAGGCCCTTGATAATGAGACAGCGTCTTATCTGCTATATATACATAACAATTTTAATTAGTTTTGATTTTGCCCATCTTAGGTTGTCAAAGTGTGGATACTTGGCTGCAATTTGAAGTTGTTATGGTTGTGTTCTGCAACTGCTTCAAGGGCTCAATTCCTCCTACCGGCATGGTAATTTTGGAGGAGGAGTCAGTGTCATCACCATGCCTACATAGAGTTTTTGGTGACATTTGAACCTTTCTTTAAAAAAAAAAAATCACATTACTTAGTAAATAGTCAAACAACTGTGCTGTGCATCTTTCAGTTTAAAGCAGACATTATGAATAATTTATTCAAGGGAACTGTGGGAACTACATAGTGGGAACCATAAACTCAGTACCAAATTAAATAAATAAAAACAATAAAGACATAAATAATAATAACAAATTAAACTTGATTTGGAGAATCTTGAGCTTGAAATCTAGTTCAATGCCATTATTTGCTTAAATGTAAAACAAATATTTCTCAAGTTTTCAGAACAAGCCCTTTTTCTTTGATTAAGAAAAACATTACGGTTTGATGGCTTCTCTTGTGGCTCTGCTGGTGAAGTGTTGCAGGGTTGTGGGGTTAATAACATGTTGGAGTTGTTGGAAGACAGGTGGGGCTTGTTCATTTGCTATTGTGGAGCACGACACACACAGAAGTCTATGGAGTGCCAGGACTGCCATAATGCATTAATTAAATACACCATTAAATAATTAATTAAATGTGGCAATAATTAATTAAAATTGGAATTAATTAATTAAATAAATAGTTATGACACATGTAATTAATTAATTATTGACACATTTAATTAATTATTTATGTATTTCACATTTTAATTAATTATTGACACATTTAAATAATTATTGACACATTTAATTAGTTATTTAATGATATATTTATTTATTTCATTTTGGCAGTCATGGCGCCTGGCTCTCATCATGAAATAATTTTATCTGTCAGCCTCACCCATCAAACTCAGGGGGCGGGGTTAACGCTGCCCATGCAGCTTCTCTAACATTTGATTGGTTGCCGTGCAAAGTAAGTCAAAACAGGTCGATCCTAGATAATCGATTGCTTGTGTAGACTTGGGGCAGCCAGGTATCCCAGAATGCAGATCAAATCACAGGCAGCAACGGTGGTGGTGTAGTTTTAAAATACCCCGTTTTTCTGTCACCAGCTACACTTTTAACAGTGTTTTAGCCGCGAATGTCGCGACGTATGTCTGGTCAGGTTGTCAACATAGAACATGTTTGCAAAAGTGCTCAGATGTTTTCAGAGATTTCACTAGCTCTGCTAACAGTCAGCATGCAGAGTGCACCCAGGGGGTTACGTTAACCGGTTTGTTTACATATTCCACTCTCCGTGTTCCACATGTTGCATTCGCAGATTCTCATTTTCACCGAACGATCGTCTCTTTCCGCCTGGTCTTGTGTCTCTGTGCTTCTGTAACATAAAGAACGAGCTGACATTTTTCTCACAAAACCAGCGATCAGCTCAACAGACCCTCAGTTTACCTGCATGCATCCTCCTCCTCATCTGTCAGCTGTTTAACACCTGCTGCTAATTAAAGAAACACGCCTACGTTACCTGGTGATAGTCACAGTTTAACCGGGCAGCCGGTACTTGATATAAAGCAATGTCAGCGCATTTTTCTGCACAAGATAAGTAAATATAGTGTTTTCCCCGAGCGCAGAGCTGCTGGAGCTTGTTTCCTTACAGAGCACTTTATAGGCGAAGCAGCTTCATCAGCGGCTGATGTCCAATCACTGGCACACAGCTTTGAAACCTCAGCTGAGTTTTAGCTCTCAGTGGTTAAACGCTGGACTTCATTCACTCAGGTTCTGTCTGTCGGGTCACGTTTACTTCGCTGTTTTATTTACAACTGAGCAAATCGGTTTGGCTGAGGTTAAAGTTACGTTTCATAACTGCATAGTTTCACAGACGTTTAATAGTTCACTGGCACATGTGTTAGACTGAACTATCATCTAAATATCATCTGTTTTTTAATAGTTATTCAACTGTATTCTAAGCACCAGCTGTCTGTTAGAATGTGATTTTTTTCTCTCTCTGTTGGCAGAGGTATAAAAAATGCGCAGGAAAATCTGACGTGCATGGCAAACTTCACCGATGATATTTAGGGAGGAATAAACACACATCAAACATAAATGAACCATTTGCCTGTCTCCATAATTGAGAGCATTTTCTCTTCTTATGTCAACACTCTCTCTCTTTTTTTTTCTTTTTATTTCTTTTTCGGTCATGTTATGTTTACCTGTCAAAGGCTTGTTACAAACTATGAAACACATGGTGCAGACTTCTGGATGTTAGAAGAAAACTAATACTGCTCATGAAGGAGACTAATTAAGGCAGGAAGGTGTCCTTTAAAACTAAACATGTTAATAGGACCTCCCTATTTATATCATAGTTTATGATATAGCACGTGTATTTCAGTAATAGCCTGCTGATTTCAGGTGAACAGTCGCTCACGTAGGCGTTATCTGTGATACTCCTTAACTATAATTTATCCAAGTTAACTTCAGTTAACCATTCAGACAGTTGTTTTGCAATGAAAAATATAAACACCCATGCTGCCGGTAGGTTTCCTCAGTGCCAGCTGTTAACATTATAGCTGCTTATGCAGTAACCATGGTAACCACGGACTCTGAGCGGCTGGATCTACGGAGGTCAGACAACAATTTTACATGTATGATCTTAAAACAGGACACAGCCACTATACGTGCTGGCCTCATATCAAATGTGAAGGCAGACTGAGTCTATGTTTGACGTTTTTTATATCTAATCTTCCTTTTCAAACATTTAAACAGCAGCGAGTCTGCGGCTGAGGGAATACAAACTCAAATTGTCGGAACAGGTTTGCTCGTTTCTTGGATTCATTTGGTGATTTATTAAATGTATAACTGTTATTCTAATCTGCTGCCGAGTCTCTTACACTTTTCTTTATGCTGTATATTTTCACGTCTCTGGAATAGTTGGCAGTTAGATAGTCAGCTGGGAAACTTTGTGTTAACTCATGGAGCTGAGGATATCGTGGATATGCTGACCTCGCTCCGTGGTGTACAGGGCCGTTTACCCTCATGATTAATATTCACTATAAAAATATTAGCCGAACATCATGAAGTCTGTATGTGTTTCATAGTGTCGAACAATCTTTGTACAGTTAAAGCCAGCAGTTACTACATGACAGAAACACCAACGTTATCTCTTTTATGCGTTTATCCACAGGTCACGCTGATTACTGAACAAAAACCCAAAGATCAGATGTTAAACAGATTTATTTGCTCTCTCTCCTCCTTAAACATGTTTTTAATGTTAGTTATAATTCAGAATTATACTGAAACACGTAGGACACATACGAACATCAGGAAATAAAACCCCGATAAATATAACCTCAGTAAAAGAAGTCAGCGGGGGTTACTACAGCTGTGTACCGGGGCCTGCGCTTTGTCGGTGGGATTGCTTGCGAGGCGAGCGGGTCTATCCCACGCTTTGCCGTGAGACTGGGCAGACATCTCCGAAATCATCGAAGCACTTTTGCAAAGAGGCTGTATCTTGACAAACCGACCAGACACATGAAGATTAAACCACTACATTCTCGGCTAAAAAATATTAAAACAGTATTTGGTGACACACAAACAGGGTTTTTCAAAGTTCAGTTCTGTTAGCTTCCACATGCCGGTTGTTGTGTGCTAGAAACAATGGCCACCAGGCCAAAGCAATGGTTTTGACTCGATCAGCGTTAACCCCGCCCCCTGAGTTTGATGGGTGAGGCTGACAGATAAAATTATTTCATGATGAGAGCCAGGCGCCATGACTGCCAAAATGAAATAAATAAATATATCATTAAATAATTAATTAAATGTGTCAATAATTAATTAAATGTGTCAATAATTAATTAAAATGTGAAATACATAAATAATTAATTAAATGTGTCAATAATTAATTAATTAAATGTGTCAATAATTAATTAAAATGTGAAATACATAAATAATTAATTAAATGTGTCAATAATTAATTAATTACATGTGTCATAACTATTTATTTAATTAATTAATTCCAATTTTAATTAATTATTGACACATTTAATTAATTATTTAATGGTGTATTTAATTAATGCATTATGGCAGTCCTGGCACTCCATAGAAGTCAGCCAGCAGGCCTGTTCTGGGGATTCTCTAAGACTACGTAGGGAACTAAAGCAAGCGTTCAGCATGTAAAATGTCGCTTTTATCCTGGCCTTGGTTATGACAGGGGCTACAGTGAATCCATTTTGAGACCCAACAGGGTAATTAAAAATCTCTGTCATGCATACCTCTGTGTCTCTGCAGCACTCCACTGAACAAATCTGAAAATATAAAGGAGCATAGCCATGATCAGCATAATATTTTGTAAAAGGAACTTACCAAAATATGCAATGAAGTTGCGATGCTTTTTGTTTGTTGCTAATTTGTTGTAAAGTAGAAAACACATGTAACACCCCTTTCAATAGGATACAGATTATAATATTTACATGGGTACTGAACCAACTGCTAAGGTTCAACTGTTAGAGCAAAGTGGTTGACTAATGAAACACGCTCAGAGAACTTGGTTTGATGAATTCTATTCACTTGTAATTTTTTTTTGTCAATTTCAACATGAATAACCATTTACAGAAAAAGACAACAGCATTACATGAAAGGAAAAATGGGACAGAATCATGGAAAATAATAAACAAAATACACCCATGTAGGATTTGACTTGACTTGGGATTTGTGTCTCTAGTGTCAGCCCACACCTTTAAGTTGTGTGAGTCCAGCAGTACAGTCTCTCCTTGCAGAATGTGCAAAGGAGCAGTGAAGTGCAACTCTTTCCTACCAGTTAAGTAGAATTTGTAAAGTTCAAAGCTTGCCCAAAGAATTTCAGATTCTTCTCAGATGAGTCATCTCAAAGAATCCTGGACGGTTGGCTCACCGTTTGAACTGGGTCATCAATGAACCGTACACCCAAAAAAACCTAACCCAGAAGAATCACAGCAATAACAAAACTCTCTTCCAACTAAATTATTGTGTAGTTGGAGGACTTGGACTTGGATGCTAAAATTCTAAATGGCTGTTTTGGTCTCCAATCAGCTCGCTGGCTACTACCTAATTCAGTGGAGTGCTTTGGTTTAAACTAAATTAAAAAACATTTTCGACTAGTATGTTTAATTATTTTATTTCAAAATATATAATTTTTAAGACCATTGTTGGTTTTAATCTAGTTTAAACCAAAGCACTCGACTGAATTTAGCTAGTAGCCAGCGAGCTGATTGGAGACCAAAAAAGCCAATCAGAATTTTCTCAGATAAGAAATCTTCACAGAAAGCCAAGGACTCTGTCAGTTGTCTTCCAGTCAATAACTGTGTGGTAGAAAATTAAAGGTTATATAAGGTGTACCTTGTTTTGAATCCTATATCTGAACTCTCAGCGCTGGCAATAGTATAGCTGTATTAACAGATTAACAGATACCCTTGTAAACAGACAAGTCAACACATAGCGAGATGCAGCATTTATTGGAATGAAAGGTGCAAAGAGATCACCGGAAAACATTTTCAAGCTTGATTCTGTAATTATGTGAATGTTCTGCACAAATTTGTAATTTTAGGCCCATTAGTATCCTCCTGTGAAAGGACTCAAATAATTATAGTTGCTCAAAGATTTAAAATGTCATTGTACAGAATGAATACAAATTGTGCTTTGTGATAGCCAATCCATTTCCCATGAAATGACACTTTCTTGCTTTAATTTATCATAATTTTGGCTGGCATCAGTGAATCCAGAGTCTGCGTGACTGTAAGAAAAAACACTAATGTGTTGTTTAACAACATTTTATCTATCGGTATTTATGGTTTGACTTTCATCATCCACTGGAGCACAAACTGGGTATCATCACCATCATCTACAACGCAGAGCAAGCACCATCCCCATAGATACGGCGGCCAGGAAAGCAGAAGAACATCACATCAAAACATCCTTAATAAAGAAGCCACCTAAAAAAAATGCTCCAGACGATCCAGGAGACAAGGACAACTGCTACCTACACGAAAATCTTTTGTGATCCCTCGTCAGAAGTACGGGAGCTGAGCTGCATTTTCTTTAAACACCGTGTCTCTGTGGGTTTCAAACCCCAAAACACACTGCACCAAAAATTGTTCCACCCCAAGGATCCGGTCCCACAGCACAAACAGAGTAATGTAGTGTACGCTGTGAGTTGCCAGGAGGATTGCCATGATTTATACTTCGGGGAAACCAAACACCCCTGGCAAAGAGGATGGCACAACACAGAAGAGTCATGACATATGATCATGAAACTGAACTCATGGCCATTGTTAGTGGTGCTAGCTTCAGTCCTTATGCAAATGTTATGCAAAGCTGTTTATAAGACTGTGGGAACCTGCAGTCAGTTAAAACTGAAGAAGTCACTTGGATGAGTGACGAAACCTTTCTCTCACTGAAAACGCGAGGTCCAGATGAACAAAAACAACTTTTGAGGGTTGTTAGTTCTTCTCCGACAACTATTAAAAGATGGTCATGTAAACAGTAGACTGGACTGGTCAGAAAACATTCATGCTCTGTAGAAAAAGGGCCAAAGTCAGCTCAATCTGCTACACAGAGAGGGATAGGAAACGACTTAATAGACTGGTGAAGAGATCCAGCTCTGTCCTGGAGTCCTGTCCTATCCAGGAGTCTGGGACTCACATAAAATAGCATGTGATTTTCATTGCAAGTGGGTCACACTTAATAAATGTTCTAGTACTGTCTGGACTCTAATCCCATTCACATTTCTTCCCATCTAATCTTACACCATATGTCTGAGTAAATTAGGAAAAATTGAAAGAAAAACACAGCATACAGAATAAGAAGTGAACTAATCCCTACAGTTAATGGATGTCTAGAGCCTTTAGGTCCTTTGTGAGTGAAAGAAAAAACAGTGTTTCCATTGAACTAGCAATTTTTGGCTCTCAGCCCGGATAAATTCCCAGAACTCAAATGAGGTATAA
Organism: Simochromis diagramma; assembly: GCF_900408965.1. Taxonomy (NCBI): domain Eukaryota; kingdom Metazoa; phylum Chordata; class Actinopteri; order Cichliformes; family Cichlidae; genus Simochromis; species Simochromis diagramma. The sequence goes on along the minus strand of NW_024387448.1, from coordinate 4,681,292 downwards.
CTTTTCTTTTTTCCTAGGAAATGTAACATTCATTGTTGGAGCCAGTTCTGATTTCCTGAATCCGAATCTATTCTGCAACATTTAATTAATATGAAGTCATTTTAGCAGGAACAGTAGCTGTTATAATCATGTTCGTCCAGCAAAGACCATCAGACACAATGAAAGAGAAAGTCGAAATGTCAGTCTCTGCATACATTCTCACTCTCACACACTCACGCTGTTCTCGCTATCTGGCCATCATCCATAGTGTGTCAGTCATGGAGACAACTTAATTATTTTTATCAGCAAATCCTGCTGCTTCAATAATTTTAAAGGACTCAGCTTTTTTTGGTGGTGGTAGTTGGGGGCTTGTGATACAAAGATTGTGGTATCAGAAAAATGTTGCTTAAATTTAAATGAAACGTATAGCTTTATTTCAACTTTGTTAAAAAGAATGAGACAAAGGCAGATATATCACACATCCAAATTTGCAAGAAGTTTTATGTGAAATAGTCTGGAAATACTGCTCATCTCAAAAGCTAGTATTTAACCGGCTTAACCGAAAAACCAACACCTGATAAAGCTTCCCATTCAGAGGGAGTGACAATAATGTAAGCCATCACCCGCATTATGTGCAAAAACATGCTTCCATAAAACAAAGGCTTTTGTTAAATGCTCAAAAAACTGGAATGCATGACTGTGACACAGTCGTTACAATTTTTGGTTTTGGTTTTCACAGACACAACTAAGCCACAGTCTGAGGCACACAGAGGTGCCCAGATTCTAAAGAGGCCAATAGTCAGGTGCAGCTCTCAGGCGCTGCTGCTGCTGCCTGGTTAACTACTTAGTCACTTCTCTATGCAGGTCCTCTAAGATGGCATTCATCTTCAAAAGTACACACAGCTTTCCAAAAGGTCTTCATATGAGTGACCTTGATTATTTATTATATATTATTTGGATATTGTGTTTATTCATTGTTATTGTGTGATTATGTTCAGCTGCCTCTTTACAGAGGTTACTCCTGAAAACGACATTTTTAATCTCAATGCCATTTATACCAGGATAAATAAATTATTATAATAGTATAACGTGGTTATATTAGCAACATGTTTATGTGCTAATTTTATTACAACAATTATGCCATACGGTTATTAATTAAAAGCTACTTATACTACTGTGTATGTTAAAAGTTGAAATGTATTTTTTACAAGAAGATAGTATTATTGTCAGAAAATCAGGTCAAAGCTGTCAAATTAAGGTAATGCAAGATAATAAATACTTATTTATCACATATTTGGAAAATAATTTTCAGCTGAAGTAATAATAGCACTAGCAGGGCAATGCAGTGGTACAGTGGTTATCACTTTTGCAGCAAGAAGTTCCAAGGTTCAAACCCCAGTTGCGGTCTCTCTGCATAGGGCTTGCATATTGTCTCCATGCCTATCTGAGCCCTCTTTGGATACCCTTCCTTTTTCTTTGCAGTCCAAACCATTTGTTAGTTTATTCCATTATCTAATATGAATAACAGTTTATTCAGCGCTGAGATCCAAAATTGGCCGTTGGTATCAAGATTTGCCGATGCTGCAACTGTCAGCCGCCCGGTAAAAGTGGCCAGTGCCGACCCTGGAACAGTCACCTGATCAGCAAGCCAATCTGCCACAGCCTTACACCACTGCTCCAGAGCAATCTGCTGCTATTGTCAGGCAAAAAGCTTGTAATTTTGGTGGGTCAGCCTCTCTGTAAACATTTTGTTTGTACACAGGATACAAGGTGTGATGACCGTTTTTGTCATGCAAATCTGCAAGTGTCAGTCGGAGCCAGTTAAAGTTTACCTTCTTGTGCGTTAAAGTCTAAAATAATGTATTTGAAGTTTCTTTTGAAATATTTTGTTGCAGTCAGTGTGATTTAAGCATAGACGATGCGGCCAGTTTTACTTCCAGTTCCTGAAGATGCCAAGACTTTCAATGGGAGTGTCCACAATGGACAGAATGGGTAGTGCCTGAAAGAATGATATTGGAGATACTAAGCAGGGAAAAAGAGTTTCCGTAAAAGGGTGGCTGGGCTCTTTCTTAGAGATAGGATGAGGAGCTAAGCCATTTAAGAAGATCTTGGAATAGAGCTTCTGTTCCTCCACATCACAAGGAGCCAATTGAGGTGATCGAGGTATGTTCCGAGGCCCCAAGGCACTTTTTGGAGAGATGTCTTGGCTGACTTAGAAACAACTCTGTGTCCCTCCAGATGAGCTGGAAGAGAGCCAGAGGGAGGTAAGTCTGGGCTTCTCTGCTTAGACAGCGTCACCTGCTACCTAAACAAGGATGAGTGATCGAAAATTGGATGTTTGGTTGTCATATTGTTATTTTAAAATTCCTACTATATTTTTCACTTTATGGCTGTGTGTGGTATAAAGTGGTATAAACCAACATCTGAAAACAAACTATTTTAAGCATCTTCTCAGTCTGATTGTGTATGTTTACCGTGTACCTGAGGTAGCAAGACAGACATCTTTACTTAAGATGAGATACGTTGTAAAAAAAAATTCAGGTAAAAGTTGAAAAAAGTATTCTGTTCATTTACTCTGTAAGTCAAGAAAGTTTTCTATACTGAGAAAAATGTCCCTGAAATGTATTCAAAATAAGAAAGCTTTAAAGGACATTTCTACCAGCTATTATTGTGCCAAGCTAACTTGACCTCATCCTATATTAGTATATTGCACACTGCTAGTATTAGTTATTAATTAAATTATTGCTCACAATAATATCAGCTGATTTTAGTTGTCTACAGGCTGTGGTTAGCTAACCTGTGCTGCTGTTGTTACTGTAATGAACTATTCCCTACCTCTTTAGACCAGCTACTCCCACCTGTCATCTTCTCCCACCTGCTGCATCACCTTCTCCTCCGCTCACCTGCATCTACTCTCGTAATCAACCCCCTGAGTGTATTTCCCCTCAGCTCATTATATACTTACCAGATGCCACTGCTTGCTTGGTTTCTGCTTCTTTGGTCTTGAATTTACTCTGCCTTTTGCCTCAGCCTGTTCCTTATCTACATAGTTTGAACTTGAAAGCTCACTTCTACTTTTTCTAGCCAACCTCTTGAGTTATGCTGTAGAGTCCTCTGAGCAGAACCCTGGATTTTTGAAAAATAGACAATAGAGAATACACTGATGATTTGTTATTACAGAGCTAACCGAGGAAGCTACAGTCTTAATAATCACTCTGACTACTACCTGAAAAGGTAGTAACTTATTCAGTCTCAGCTGACTGCAGGTTTCCCCAATCTATCTAATCTGCAGGGGAAACCTGCAGTCAGCTGAGACTGAAGAAGTCACTTTGATGAGTGATGAAACATTTCTCTCACAAAACGCTACGTCCAGATGAATAGAATCAACTTTTGGAGGTTAGAGAAGGAAGCAAGCTGCAGATGGCACAGACCAATAAACGACCAATGAGGAGCAATTCTGTGATAAGGATGATAGCAAGCCTGTTGTTACAATTAAATTAAAGAATTGGAATTTATCCCCACCTGAGAATAAAGTTGGGCTTTAAGCTGAAAATGTCATCAGGACCTAGAAAATATGCCGTATCCTGAAGTTCACCAAACCATAGTGGTAAACTTGACCACCTTAGAGGGTAAACAGGTTTACAAAGGTTTGCTGGAAGGAGGTATCCCAGAAAGACTGATTTTGAGTGGTGTGTACAGATACAGAAATGATTCTACCAGCAATTCATGGGATGCAGAGTCTAGAGAGTCAATAAATTTTACATGTTGTTAGGGGTGATTCACTTTGACAACTGTGATACAAGACAAGGCCATCAACAACAAGGGAAATTGGCAATGTTCAGAGTGATTTGGAACAGGTCTCTCTTGGAAATGAGATTTTTAATCTCAATGAGATTTTTTACCTGGATAAATAAAGGACTAAAAACAAGCCACTCATGTCATGGTCCTGGGCCGTGTTGGCCCAGTATTCTTAGTTTTTGTGTGTTTTGTATTTTGTTCCCTATTTATGCCTTGGTTCCTAGGTTATTTAGTTAAGATGTTCCTTATTTGGTTACCTCCTGTGTGCCCCTGTGTATCTGTGAGCCCTCGTCTCTCCTTGTGTTTTATTCCATGTTTTCCCCAGCCCGTTATGTCTGTGTTCTCCCCGTGCTCTCTCTCCTCCTGTCTGAACCTCCGTGTACTTCCTGTTTTACTTTGACAGTCTCTTGTCAGTATGCGTCATGTTGTGTTCACTCCTGCCCTGTCTCGTTATGGTTATCTGTGTCAGCTGTGTTCCCACTTCCCTCGTTAACCCTCTGTGTATTTATGTCTGCGTCTCCCTCAGTTTGGTGTCGCGTTCTCCCTCATGACTGTGTGCCCTGCCGTGTGTTTCCTCGTAAGTCAGTTCTTAGTACTTCCCAGTTTAGTTTCATGTTATTTTGTATCGCTGTTATCTTTCGTCAGCAATAAAGCTGTATTTTGAGTTCAGTCCTGTTTTCCCGTGAGTTTGCATTTGGGTCCTCATCCTGCCTGCACACAGCCACAATCATGACAACTCATCTATGTCCCAAGTCCAAAAGTCACAGCGGATGAGCATCTGGGGGCTTTTCAAACAGAATAAGCCAAGCAAACAGTCTAAATATGGCATATGGCAAGTGCCAGGACAAGTTAAAGCTGGAAAATGCAGGTTTGGAAAACATGCAGATAGTGTTCCTGATAAGAACAAAGGAAGGTTTGTGGTTCTGGAGATGAAGCAAGTGTAATTTGGGAATAATTTCACTCGTACACAAAATAATACCAGAAAAATATTCCCAGTTACTTTTAGAGTCCCTTAGGGAGAACAAAGGTGTTACTTTAAGTGATAGAATTTTTTAAAATTGTTTCAAAACAAATGCTCGTGGTAATTTTGACCCAAAGTAGTCGGTAATAAACAGTATTTTATGTTTGATCTGTTTATTTTTTATAATCAAAAAAATTCGGAAATTATTTTCTAGAGCTCGACATCAAGACAAATAAGCTCAGATTAATGAGATTTACAGGCCATAAATGACAAATAATAATCTTCGCAAGAATTTATTATGGCTATATCATAAAAAAATCCTTATTACTACCTTTTATAATTATCAATAATAATTCACTGTTAATCAACACTTAGAACAAAAAACAGAAAACTGCTTATTGTAAACTAGTCTGTGCATTCACAGCAGTGGTAGGAAACCTTGCCTGTGTGAGACTTTCCCTGTTTCCCACGCTCACTGGAAGTTCAGTCTTACGAATCTCCAACGACTGTTTTAACTCTCAGTTAGTTTGATCTCAGTTAGCTTAGAATAAATTGATTCTACTGCGCGAATGTATGTCACAGCATTCAGATGCTCCGCAGACAGAGCTCTGTCACTGCGCTTTGCTCGATGGAGCAGCAAACCATTCGTGTGTGATGCAAGCAACAGGAAATATTGGCTTTCAGAGTGCTATGTTGCCATTGAGGCTGTGTAAGTGAAGGGCTCTTTATGCTGTTTTTTCCCTGTTTTGAGATGCCCCGTGATCTTTCAAAGACCAACAATGTTCTGTCTGTGTAGGAACCTGGGAAAATGTGGTTGGGCAGTTCTCAAGACTGTGTCAAGATCTCCCTTGAACTCTCACAGTCCCATAAAGCAAACATAAACCATCATTTCACTTGATTTTAACCACACTTGTGGATCTAAATGTATTTCAATAGATGGGGGTCAAATCTAATCCGGACAGCCTCAGGGTAAAAGCATTTGTAGCTCCTGTACAGTGGTTTAAATTTTAAAATGAATTTAAAAATATTTTGATATTTTGACATACTTTAGAAAAAGTTTTCATGCTAAAAGAATGATATTTACTGCTGTCAAAAAATATCAACAGATCAAATGTCACCTGAACAGCATGCAAGGGTTAAAACTTTATATTTTCTAAGAAAAACAATGTATGACTGTAAGAATACAAGAATACAACTGCATAGAATAGATTTTTGTGTTGTCCTGATTTACTGTCAAGTCTGTCTTCACAATGTTGCCAATGAAGCAGAAAACATGTAATATAAAATCTACATTTATTTCACTTATATTTGGTCAAACCTTTTTCATGATTTCTTTAGAGGACGCTGTCAAACTTGGATGCACATGTATGATGTCCATATTTAAGAGTATTATTACAGAACACTGTCTGTATTATTACAGGGTCTGGCTTACAATATAAAGGCGACTGTTGTTGTGATTTGGCGCTGTATAAATAAACTGAATTGAACTGAACTGAGTTTTAATGTCCCGCTATCCCATGAAACATAAACAGCACTAGAGAGTGCCATAAAATATATTTGCAATCTCGGTCAATCAGTTTTTTTGTGGTTTGCATTTTGGGGGAGGTGTTTGAGGGGTTTTGTTTGTTTTTTTGTCAGCACTCTTGTCTTGTCTTGTTAGCAGAATCAGTATCCTGACTGGGGTAGGCGAACAATCAAATTATATGTCAGAGAATTAAAGAAGGTTAATAACCAAAATCATGATTTCTTCGACTGGGATTTTAAGTTTTCTCAAACTGGCTGATGTAAAGAAAGCCTAGCACATTGGCATTTTACCACATAGTTCTGAAACTGTGTATGGGTTAGTGGGAACTGTTAACTGTGTGATTGGCGAGGTGGTACACAAAACTTGCAGAAAATGGAGTGAGGGATGTGAGTAAATAAAGAGTGACGTGGAAGCGTAAGAAACCATCAAATGGAATAAACCAAGCACAGCAATCAGAACAATTTAAACCCATTTTCTGAAAGATGTAACAATGTACATGTTCTCACTTTCATTAGAATTTTGTTTATCAAAAGGTCTGACATAGGTGAGCTGGTAAATGCAAATAACAGCATTCTCATCACTTATTTCTTCAATACAATATGCATGTCCTTCATTCATCACTTTGTGGAACTTCAACGCACTTCTGCTCTCCCCCATATTCCACCTTCATATTCACAGCATATTCTGTGTGGAGATTGATTAAAAATTAGTTGACACTAATTAATTGCACAAATAATCCGGTAATCATTTGCAGCACATTAAAAAAAAAAGGAATCATTTTTGAGCCATTACTTGTGTAAAGTATTTTCCCAAAAGACAAGGACACAGGCAACAGGTAATACTGAACTAAATGTAAAACCTCAACCTTTTTCATTTTTTTTTTTTCTTTTTTGTGTCCCGTTTGGATCTTTAGCCATCAGAATTGTTGTCTTAAGGCCAAGAAAGATGCCAAGCGGACGAAAGATGCCAAGCGGAAACCTTAACCTTAAACCTTTTTCATTTTTACCTAAACCGTGTGCACAAAACTCTGGAGGGATCTAAATGCTAACGTAGAAACCAGTCAGGACATCTGCTACTGCTGTTTGCTCGTTTTTTTTTTTTATGGGAGATCATTTTCAGGCTTCAAGTAGCACCATTATACCAACATTTCACATTCTAGACATTGTTTTAGGTGTATTTGACCAAAAATTTGACTGAAAATTCACATGCAAGCTTTTTTTCAAGGCTGTGGTATTTGCCCGCAAACAATACCTTTCAGCTAGCTAAAACAGAATATTATGCTATCACTGAGCAACATGGCTAATGCCTTTCACACAGCTTTGTCTCAACTCCAAAGAGCCACAGAAGTAAAAGCTAATAATAATAATTGAAACAATCTTTGAAAAAATGACTTACCAAGCATGGCAAACAACTCAAATATGTAGAGCAAAATGTTCTGAAACGGCTTCACTTCAGCTTCGATTGGAGCCTATGGTGCTGGGGGCGGAGTCTGTGAATTTACTCTATTAATGTCATAGCCCCTGTAGGAGTTCAGAGTTAAGAGGTCAAGAGTTAATGTTTCCATTGTAACACCTTCAGATTTGACATAGAAACACTCATTTTTAACACTTGATTTTAACTACTATCATTTTACACCTCAGAGTTACAATAAAAGAATGTAACTCTACTTAGAGTAAAATTAACTCTACTTTTGCAAGAAGACTACTAACACCAAAACATTTAACACTTTTGAATTTGCTGTGTACAAAGGGATATGAAGAACACCATATGAAACATTAAAATCACAAGTGGGAAACAAATCCACAACAAAAGACAAGCATAAAGGTCATGAAGTCATTTTTCTCTTCTGAGATCCTGAGTATTTTCTTCAGCTGTGAAATAACTAAGAACACTTTCTCTTTCGATTCCTGTCTTCCTCCCTTGTTGAAGGGTTGGAATGCCAATAAGCAATTCTCTGTTGTTTCATAACCTGACTGTAGCTTATGTACAAATGTTGTGCAGAAAATCAGACGAAATAAGTACTGCAGAAACTTCAGTGTGTTCTGAATCTGTTGCCAGACTTTCAAAATATCTGCTGAAAGACTTTGCTAGATGGGTCTAAAGCTCACCAAGAATAACAATGTCCTGAAATTAACCAATTAGCCATCAGCTGATTTTCTTTATTCAGCTCCTGTTCCTTCAATTCTTCTGCTGATCTGATTCTACAATGGAGAGCTCCCAGTTGCCATAGAAACCTTCTGTCTTCCATAATCATGTGGTTGTGTTCATGTTACTTTCCTCATACAAGCTGTATTTGCAGTGGAAACAGTTTCTCAGTGTGCTTTGTATGCTTATAGCAATACTGTGACAAAATGTTTTACTGTCAGCATTAAAGTCAGATCAAAGTCTCTGTGCTATCCTGTAGACTGACCTTTTCAAGTTTTCTGTCTTTAGTAAGTCTGTCTTCCTCTCTATCAAATATATGTATTAGGGTATGTATCTTCATGAAGAACCTAGATATCATATTCATCTTTACTGCTTTCCTGTGTGTAGAGAAGTGTGTAGTTCCAAACCGACAATAAAATGAATGAAGCCCGCAATCCAGCTGGAACTGTTATGAAGTGAAAATAATAATAATAGTTGGAGAGATCCTTGTCTTGGCTTTGATCCCAGACTGAAAGAATCAGCATTTCTTTTTTCTGACAGATTCTCTCTTCAGAAAAAAAATAAGAAAAAACAGCAGGTTTAGCAATCTGTCTTCTCTTTTTTAATCCCATTCTGTCTTTTTCAAAAGCTACCAAGTGTTTGTCTATGACAATTTGTGAGACAAGTATATGAATATCTACATATGAAAAAATTATTATAATTATATATGTTTATGTTGAGTATACCTTATAATGTTAAAGGACTTGGTTTTTTTTGGTTTGGTAGATAATTGCAAATGTAATGTTTGAGACAGAGCTCATGGGACTGTCAACTCTCAATCTGCTGTCAAAAACAAAAGAATAAAAGTTCAAACAAGCAGACAACTTAAGAAGGTATTACTGAAAGTTAGCAGTGAAAGAAATAGCTCAAGTTGTTTATTTCTTCCGACTGTTTTAATTCACGAGATGCCAGCAGCCTCAGGATACATATATGACAATTACAATACAATGACAGTAAATAGTTATAACATCAAGCGTGATGTGTAATAATCATATTCAGTATATGTTATCTGTTTATAACAAAGAGAGGTAACATGATCACAATGAATGAATATATATTATTGTCGCTATTATTGACCAGAACTATTTAGGAAGTCATCAAAATAAATAGGTAGAGAATAATGATAATAAATAAGTAAAAACTAGAACTTTGTGAGCTGATAAAAATGAATGCATTGTTTGTTGGTTTCTAAATCTAATAACTGGTTATGCCACCCTTAGCAGCAAGAACTTCAATCTGCAAGTAATAACTGTGAATGAGTCTTTCACATCTCTCTGACTGAATTTTGGCCCACTTGTCTTTGCAGAATTGTTTTATTTACTCTTTTTAAAGTCATGCCAAAACATGTCAATCGAATCAGTCTGAACTTTGACTAGGCCACTCCAAAACCTATTTTATGTCAAACATATAAACACGCTGCTTTTTACTTGTCTCTCTCTCTCTCACTCACACACACACACACACACACACACACACACACAGTAAATGTTAAAAAAAAAATCTAAGTAAGAAAATAAAGAATGAAAATATATCTCAAACTTTTAATTAGTTCTTTAAAACCCATCAAAATGTCACATTCCCTGTTAGCTGATATCATATTTATGAATATACAAAGGATGTAACTTCAGAATCCACAAGCCGAGTGTAGATACATGCCCCATATCATCAGTTTACTGACACCTGATACAAATGTTTGAGTCAACAAGCCTATGAAACATCATCAGACAATTTGATGGTCAGGCTTGTATTTTTTCTTAAAGTTACACTGTGTACAAACTCTTGATGTCTTTTATCGTAGCCTGCAGTCAACTCAGATTTGTTTACTTACCCTTCCCGATTCAAATACATAATCCTAATTACAGGGGCCGCTGTATTACAAACAATCCTAGCAGCCATTGTTGTTTATCCAGCTATCGTCACCTGCCCGGACACGGGAGGGTTCCATGTGTAATAAGTAATTGCAACAATATTGGGAATAAATAAGCATGTTTTTGCTCAAGAGGACTTCTTCTCAGATGATAAGTCTAAGGTATGATCCTCCGTGTTTCAGTCTGAAGGTGCAGACACAAATTAAAATTTGCCTCCACAGCATGTGAACTCCTACAAGTTCTTTTTTCCTTCGCCTTTAGTCTACAACATACATGGGTGGTCGCCAGCCACATACATAAAACATGATTAAGCAGAACAGCCGTGTCCATTTTGGCCACTTTATTCAAGATGGCGGGGCAACATAGCAGCTTCCAATAACCAGTGCCCGCTCCTGTGAGTTTTTAATACACAGGAGTGGAAGGTGAAGACAGTTTGTTGTAAGACATAATTAACTGACTGTACCTTTAAGTAGTTACTTGTTTGAAAAACTATCCTCATGTTAAAGTAGTGTGAAAGTGTTTGTCCCCTTCATAATTTCCTAGTGTTTTTTTTTTTTAATTTGTCACACTTAAATTGTTGTTGTCAAACTAATTTTAATATTAGACAAAGACAACCCAAGAAAATACAAAATTCCGTTTTTAATTGATGATTTCATTGATTAAGGGAGAAAGTTTCCTCTTTTTGTGTCACTTGTGTGAGTTTGTATTAAAAAACTAAATCAGGGTAATCTGTAATAAAACATGCTGGGCCATTTGTTTGTGACCTCAAGCTGAAGCACACTTGGGTCTACCCCTGAATGTCTTGAGAAAAACAAAACGAAGACTTTGAAATGGCCTATTCAAAGTCCTGACCTGAATCTGATTGAGATTCCAGAGCATGACCTTACAAAGACGTTTCATGCTCGAAAACCCTCCAATATGGCTGAATTACAACAATTCTGCAAAGATGAGTGAGCCAAAGTTTCTACAAAGTGTTTATTTGTGTTATCTATGTGTAATATTTAAATGTGCTTGATGTTCGTAAACATTTAAGTGTAACAAGCATACAAAAAATAGGAACTCAGGAAGGGGGGCAAATATGTTTTCACACCACTGTATGTCTTAAATAAGAAATACAAAATTCTCTTTCTATTGTTCTGTTTTTCTGCATCGTAATCAGAGGTGAGTCGAGTATCCAAAAATTGTACTCAAGTAAGAGTAGCATTACTTTAAAATATTATTACTCAAGTAAAAGTGACAAGTAGTCTTCAAAAAAGTTACTCGAGTAAGAGTAAAAAAGGACTTGGTGAAAAGACTACTCAAGTAGCGAGTAACTGTTTGAAATGTCTGATTTATTTTATAAATAAATGCTATCAGACAAACAAAAATAAACAAATATACAAATTTTAGTATTTTCAACAGGAATATATGTAAAAACATCAACAAAATAAGGCACAACAATTCTGATTTCAGATTTTCACAACATTTTTCAAACAAGCTTTTTTCACCAATACCTACAGTAAATAATATAAATATATAAACAGTGCAAACAATTTCCAGTGACAAGATATGCTGTAAACTTTATATTCATTTTTGCTCCAAATGGCACAGCAGCCTCAGAGAAAACAGAACGAGGCATCTTCAACGTATGTACATACAAGGCAGCTCAGTTTACCATAAATTGTATGGGTGTGCATTTATTTCTGCACATTCTGCAAAAATGTGCCATTTCTTCACTCAGTGAGGTGATGGTTAAGTTTCAGCAGCAGTTTGCTCTCAAGGTTCTTTCTGTGAAGCTGTAACTGTTTAGCAGTGAACAGGAGTCCTGCATGACTGAGAAGGCCTTCACAAGCTCCAAATGCAGGAAGAGCTGTATTGATTTTGATCAACAGCTTCTTGATGTGAGGACCGCCATGCAATATATCCACACCTCCAGTGAATGGACATGAACACTTTTCTATTTTTCTTTTGCCTGGGTGGCAGCTCTATGCTTCCGTATCCAAGGCTTTTCAATGTGGCCTCACAAAATTATCACAACTACAACAACCATGAAAAGAGTTGGATGGACATTGCTGCTCAATCACAGCTGCCTGGTCAATGTTTTTCATTAGTAATATAGCAAAGTTGACGGTGGTGGTGTGTGTGTGTGTCTGTGTGAGTGTGTGAAAGACAGAGGGAGAGCGAGAGACAGATTTTGTATGATAAGCTTCATGTTATGAACGCAATGAGCACTCAGGTCGCATCAGAGCATCAGGCCGTATAGTGTGAGACCCTGCATCGTGACCTATTAACTTCTAACCCCTGAGATTCAGTTGTACAGTTTGAGCAGGAGCTGAATAACGCGACTGAAAAAAAATCGCACAGTGTTTGCCCAGCTTAATGCAGACTGTTTAAACTAAACAAGCTGCTTTTTCACATAATAAACCCTGTCACCCGCAGTATTGCCTTCTGTTTTAACAGTTAAAGCAGTAGAGCTGTTTACATGTGCGTTGAACTCTAGTGTCATTAATCAGGCTAGCTGTTAGCTTATAGCTCATGCTAGCTAACCAACGAGCAGTTAAAAGGACAGCCGAAGCTGCACAAAACACCCACAAACTTATCTCACTACAACGTAGAGCCGAAAATATGACTCGCAGCTCGAGCTACACACAGCTGCTGTAACATAAGACTGACATCCAGCTAACCACAGCTAAAAAGATATTTAGAGAAAACTTACCGTTTCCTCAGGTTACACGAGCTGAGTTTTTTCACGCTGAAAAGTTGTTGTTTTGGCTCTCACTGAAGACACCGACACTGAAGACATAGCTGTTCTTTTGTACTGCTTTTAAGCGAAACATTCTTTGTATGTGAGGCCAAGGGTGTTCATCCTCTTCAGCTCTGCCATGTTTTCATGTTTCTTCTTTCCGTGTGTCCGCTACTTTGAAACGCTTGGGCCGCTCTACCCGCCACAGTTTCAAACTGGTCATGTGACTGCATGGCCACATCTGATTGGTAAAAAGGTTACCGGAAACTCCACTGGCGGCATGTTATCTAATGTGTTAAACTAATTATTTTTTAAAAAGTAACGAGTCAAATTTTGCAAATGTAGCGGAGTAAAAGTACCGTTTCTTCTTCACAAATGTACTCAAGTAAAACTAAAAAGTATCGTGCAAAAAAGGTACTTTAAAAGTACATTTTTTTCAAAAACTTACTCAAGTAAATGTAACGGAGTAAATGGAACTCGTTACTACCCACCTCTGATCGTAATCACCTCCTCCTCTCTTTCCTAGGAACTTCATAATCCCACTACCAGTGTCAGGTAGCATGATCAGAGTCGTTCAGCTTGAAGCACATGTATTTTCTCCTTTTTTGTATTTTTTACAAAAGAAAAAAATCATGCAGGCAAATAGATAAATATTGGGTAGGGTGACTATAAGTGTATTCTGGTCAAACTGACTCAGTCTTTGGGAGGTCAATAGAGTTTAATACAGACCAAGGAGTTCAATTTACTCTAATTTATTTTTTCTTTCCTTCTCTCTATGTCACTTGTGTGAGTATGTATTAAAAAATTAAATCAGGCTAATCTGTAATAAAACAATAAGTTGTATCTGCCCTTTCTCAAGGAGGATAAAAATGTGTGGGAAATAATATTACACAACAATAAACTATTCAATACAGGAGGACACTGGCATTAACCCTTGTGCGCCCGCCTGTTCTCGGGGCGTGGGTTGTGGAGACCCCCCGAGGTGCGTGTGTGTTATTATGGTGATGATGATGATGATGATGATGATGCTGATGATGATGGTGATAGGGCGGGGGGTCGTTAGGACCCCCCTCGGGGCATATCTGTTATGATGATGTTAGGGTGGGGGTCGCTAGGACCCCCTCAGGGCGTGTGTGTTATGATGATGGGACGGGGGTCGCTAGGACCCCCCTCGGGGCATGTGTGTTATGATGATGATTAGGGTGGGGGGTCTCTAGGACCCCCTCGGGGCATATGTGTTACGACGATGATTAGGGTGGGGGGTCTCTAGGACCCCCTCGGGGCATATGTGTTATGACGATGATTAGGGTGGGGGGGTCGCTAGGACCCCCGAGGGGCATATGTGTTATGACGATGATTAGGGTGGGGGGTCTCTAGGACCCCCGAGGGGCGCTTGTGTTATTACGACGTCGGCGGCGTCTGGGAAGCGGCGGTGCGTGGAGCGGCGGTGCGGGAAGAAGCGGCGCAGTTGGGACAGTACGTGACGGCGCAGTTGGTGCACACGTGCACTCGGCACTCGTGGCACAGGATCTTGGTCTTGACGTCTTTGCTCCTGGGACACACGCGGCACCTTCGCCTCTTGACCAGAGAGGAGTCGCGTGGCGTAGCGTTAGAGACGGCGGCGGTGGTACGATTAGTACGAGCGGCAGTAGCAGCATCGGCATCAGCATCATCAGCCCCAGTAGCAGTACCTCGGGCCGCGACTCGGCCATCTCCTTCTCCTCCTCCCCGTCCTCGCGCTAACGCCCTGGCCTCGAGCATGGGGCGCGCGAGCACTTTGCCCAGTCGCTCGAGGAAGAGCCATCGTTTGTTGAGCTTGCCCGCCATCCAGTCAGAGTGAATTTCCCTCCACAGCACGAACGCGTTGTAGGCCGCCACGTCGACCATGTTGTGGAAAAGGGCCACTGGCCACCTGCAGGTCTTTCTCCTGCAGCTGTACGTGCTCACGACCTTGTCCAGGTTGTCGACGCCTCCCTTGGTGCGGTTGTAATGCAGCACCAAGGGAGGTTTTCCGCCGCTGCTACTGCGGCGGCTAGGCCGGGGTTCGGGATCGGAACGGTGGTGGTAACGAGGAGCGGTGGTGAGGAGCAGCACGTTCTTGTTCTTCTTGGCCATGTAGGAGAGGATGATCGTGTCGAGCCCTCTTCCTCCTCCTTGTCCTCATCCCGCGGAGCCGCCGAGTACTACGGATTCGACGGAGCCCACGGCCCTGCCCTTGACGCAACGCAGCTCTCTGGGGATCTCGGGTCTGTTCGATCGCAGAGTGCCCAGCACGGTGTGGCCTCTTTCGCGATAGAGCCTGTCGGCGAGCTCGCACGAGGTGAAAAAGTTGTCGCACGTGACGTTGCGTCCCGGCGTCAATCCCTCGGTGAGGTCCACGACCACTCGAGTGGCCAGGTGCTTTTCGCGACCCCCGCATATTCCCTCCTCCCATCCCCTTGGGGTAGGGGGATTTCGCGACCCCCCGCCTTTCTTCTCTCTCTCTCTCTCTCTCTCTCTCTCTCTCTCTCTCTCTCCCCCATCCCCTCGGGGGATCTCGCGACCCCAACCTCCTCCCTCCGCGGGGGACCCGCATCCCCCGACCCCACCGCTCTCCCCCTGGCGGGTGCATCAGGGTTAACGATTAAATGAATAATCCAATATTTTCTATGGCTCTGTCAGTAATTTCAAGTGAAAACATTTTTCAACAGACTCACAGACAAAAACAAACTTCCTTGAAAGAAAAATCACATGTCCTGTACATTAAATGAATAAAGCAATATTTTCTGATGGCTCTGTCAGTTATTTCGAAAGAAAACATTTTCAACAGGCAAACAGCAAAAAGGTAAATGTCATTCATAAACAAAATATCCTCCTTAATATCAAGATAAATGCATAAATGAAATTGCATGCATTATAAACTGAAAGTGCAATATTGTGCTGCTCTATGATCCTACCAATTACTGCTTTCCAATAGTAAAAAGAGAAAATTGAAAAAAAATAATCAAATCAATTGTATTCATTCTCATGGCTCTTATCTTGCAATTTTCCCTGAGTCTATTAACTGAAAAATAAATATAAATAAATAAAATACAATAAGATAAAATACAAAAATCTATGGCACACAGACAAAGCAATACTTCCTTCAAAGAAAAATCATGTCTTGTAGAAACAAATGTAAAAAATTTAACTGAATTAAAAACTAAAAATACGTAAATGTTCTGCAATGCTCACTTGTCTGAGACTGAGCCTGATACTTGGTGGTGTCTCATCTTTTGTACGAGTTCATCAATGTTCGGGGTCAGGCTCTGGGCTGAGGAAATCCTCAGGATTGAGTCAAGGTGTTTATCAGTAAGACGGCTCCGGTGTGATGTTTTGTTTAGCTTCATCAAAGAGAACAATTGTTCACACAGGTATGTGCTGCCAAACATGGAGAGCGTCTGAGCAGCTTGGATGCGCAGCTGAGGCATTGTGTTGGGGATGAAACGTGCAAACTCAGCGGCACCCACTCTCTCATATTTTTCCTCAGTATGTCATTGCACTGGAGCTCAATCAACTCCATTTGGAGGTTTGGTGGTGTGCTTTCATCAACTCCAAAAGGATTGGCAAGTAGTTCAAACCTGCTTTTTTTGAGCTTCAAAGTCAGCAAATCGGCGTCGGAACTTGGCGGCAAGTATGTTGAGTTTATCGGCAAACTGTGCACTTGGGAACACAGCAGTAGAGAGCTTCTCTTTCATGGTCTGGCAGCTGGGGAAGTGGCTCAAGTTTTCTTTCTGCATCTGCATCTCCCACAGACTCAGCGTTGGTTTTAAATGCCTTCACAGTACTGTACATATCAGAGATGACACACCCCCGTCTCTGCAGTTGCAGGTTCATCACATTCAGATGGCTTGTGATGTCGCACAGAAACACCATTTCACACATAAATGTTTCATCTCGAAGCTCTGTTGTGTCTTTCCCTTTGCTTTCCATGAACAGACAGATCTCCTCATGAAGCTCGAAACATCTTTGCAGCACCTTTCCCTGGATTAGCCATCGCACATCTGTGTGATAGGGCAAGTCACCATACTCTGTATCTAACTCACCCAGAAATGCCTTGAACTGGCAGTGATTTAAACCTTTGGCTCTGATGAAGTTAACTGCACGCGTTATGATGGTCATTACATGTTCCATTTTCAAGGCTTTGCCACATAATGACTCTTGGTGTATTATGCAGTGATAAGCTGTCAGCTCCTCTGTGACATTTTCGTCCCGCATCCTCTCACGTATCCTTGCCACCAATCCACTCCTGTGTCCACACATCGCGGGTTCTCCGTCTGTTGTCAATCCCACGAGTTTTTCCCAAGGCAGTCCCATCTCATTTACACATCTGGATACTTCTTCATACAGATCTTGTCCTGTAGTCGTGCCATGCATCGGACGTAACGCCAAAAACTCTTCTGTTACGGTCAGGCTGGAGTCCACTCCACGAATGAAAATTGACAACTGGGCAATGTCAGTGCTCTCATCCACAGCAAGGGAATATGCAATGAAATCTTTTCCACAAGCTGTTCTTTTAGATTGGTGGACAGCTGGTCTACACGTTCAGCAACGGTGTTTCTGCTCAGGCACACATTTGAAAATAGCTGCCTTTTGTCTGGGCACACTGCGTCACAAACTTTAAGCATACAGTTTTTGATAAACTTTCCCTCTCTAAATGGTCGGGCTGATTTTGCAACTTCTTCTGCCACAAGAAAACTCCCCCTGACAGCAGCCTCGCTTTGTGATTTTGATTTGGTGAACAGAGCCTGCTGGGACTTAAGACCTCGTTTTAATTCTTCCACCTTCTGTAGCCTTTGTTCCGTGTCCATATTCTTGTCTTTGTCTTTGTGTTTCTTAGAGGTTTCATAGTGCCTATTCTTTCATTACAGCCACACTTTCTCCACACAGAAGACAAACAGGTTTGCCTTTTACCTCCGTGAACATGTACTCTGCCTCCCACCTGGCTTGAAATTCCCTGTGCTCACCGTCCACCCAGTGTTGCCAACTCCTCAGTAAGGAAAATCACTATTGGTTGTCCTAAAAGTCACTAGAAGTCGCTAAATGACGTCATCGCCTAATTTGCATAATTGGTCATGCTAATCTAATTGTAACCTATGTTGTTGGAGAGAGAAATAACATCGTGGAAGAGACATAAAGTGAGTAAAAAACGTCCTAAATGCATTTAGAGTTTATTTAGAACTACAAATTAAATTTCTTTTAGCAATTATTGTTTTTTTAAATGTCACAATTCCAACCCTGCTCCTTTACCCGGGCTTGGACCGGCAAAAGTGACCCGAAATTGGCACTCTGGTGGAGTTACTTTGTGTGTGTGTGTGTTTATAAGTAGTTTTAAACCTTGTGATCCACAAAACAGCATAAGAGTAAAAGAAGAACTGACTGCGTTACAGCACCCGCTGCTTCTTGAGAGTAAAAGCGATACGCGCTTTCACGTCTTCTTTACGTCTTTCACGTCTTAAGGGGTCTGAAAACTTGCTAAATATAGCGACAAGGTCGCTAAGTTGGCAACACTGCGTCCACCTTCTGTTTAGCCATTATTGGGGAGGGGAGTTGCTGAACGTTGACATCTGCTCTGAATGCTGATGAATAATGAATGAATAATGAAGCCGATCCCCGCTTCTGGCGCTGCAGTGAGTTCGGGGGCTTCCATTGCATTGTGGGGAATGGAGTATTGGTGCGTGCAAAACCCCAGCAGGCAGCTGTGACCTGCGGGCCGATTCTAATACTAATCAAATATCATCCCGGGGGCCACAATTTGGCCCGCGGGCCTTGATTTTGACACGTGTTGTACGTGTTTCGTTTCTAGGGGCCCCCATAAATATTTATATATATGAACATACATAAAGAAAACTAAGGGTTTTTTTACATTCCTTTTGTGCATAATTTTATATTGTTGTTGGTAATTAATTAATTAAAGCAACAAAACAACCTGAAGAGCCGGCTCTTTTTAGTGAGCCGAGCCGAAAGAGCCAGTTCTCTAAAAAGAGCCGGAAATCCCATCACTAGTAAAGACCAGCTACTAAAACTGAAAATGCTTCACCCCCTCTTGGAAAATTAAAAGAAAAAGGTTGGTCATATTATTTCTCTAAAAACCCTCAGCAATTCTCCTCTCAGGTACACTTCCTCCGGACCTCCAAACATGTGTTCAGGAATAAAATCAGTTTAATCATCATGTTAAATCTTTTGAACTCCTGGCTCCATTTAGAGCTGCCTAGAAACAAAAACTATGTGTTAACATTAACTTCATTTTTTAAAACTCAATTTTCCCACTTATAATGCAATCTGTGTTATAACAAAACTTAAGACAGAACCGTTATCAGTCATGTTCTTCATACAAAATTTCCATATTTTTGATTTCATGTTGCTCCTCTTAACGTAATGGTACATTTTAATTTTACTTTATCAAACTCAACCAAAATATCTATGCTTTCCTTACTTTGCTCCTGTCTCCCTCCAGTACCATCTAGTCTCACATATCCTTATCGCTCATGCTCTTTTAATAATTTAGTATTTTAAAGGGAAAAACCTTGGTCACTTGGAAAAGTGTTTGCTATTCTATAACTGTATTTTTATATGAAAAGTCTAGCAATCCCCTATGTGACTCATAAATATTACTTTGGTTGTAACTATTTTCTCTATGGAATTTAATTGACTTCTACAGTGGCCTGCTTTTGTTAATAGAAACATGAGTAACGTCCAACATTTTCTCCCCTTTAGCATTTGGCATTTTCCCCACTATATAATGTACTACCGTAATCTAAACCCAGTCAATAAAACAGAATTTTCTTAAACCAGACATCAGTGACCCAAAAAAGTCTGCAGCTCCACACTCATATGAACCTCCAGTCTCCCTCTCCGTTCTCCTCCTGCCTCTGCCAAAAGCAAAACAAAGCAAAGCAAAGCATCCCCCTCTCGTTCCGGCATTGTGAATTGTTTGTCAGCATTTATTCATCCTAACCTTGGTCCAGTCATTGTCTCCGTGTCAAGTCAGTCAAACCTTTACTTTCAATCCAGTCACACACATTCACTCACACGCATTCACTCACACGCATTCACTCAAAAGAAAAAACAATTGTTTGTCATTTTTGGTCTGGATTGACACGCGGCAATCCTTTCAGACAGGAACTCCCAGGTTCCCACAGATGGCTTTTCCTCAGCCCATTGTAATCTGGAAAAGCTCACGTTATATTTGCTCTCCCAAAAATTTTACAGCGCTGTTAATTCAATCTTGCAGGCCTGCTTAGAACAAAAATGAGAAAAAGAGAGCTGATTAGTAGCTCATCAAAACACAAAACATAATCCCCTGACAGGTTTTCTCTAAGTCCACTGTTACAATTTTAAAGGGCCCAGTTATAAACATGTCCATGATTAGTAAAACTCCCTCTATTGAAACGGACAGAATCAACCTATCACTAAAACAGCAACCCCAAAAATCTTAATCACAGAAAAGTTTTGTTTATTAATCTATTAATATGTTGTGAGGATTAGAACTTCAGGGCCACAAAAGTTTTGAGAGACACGAAAATATCACGAAAGCCAACTATGAAGTGGCTATGTTAATAGCTAAACATGGCAAACCTTTCACTGAAGGTACCTTTGTCAAAGACTGTGTCATGAAAATGGTGGAGAACATTTGCCCCGAGAAGAAGCAAGAATTTCTGAATGCTGTGGCACGAAGAGTTGAGGATATATCGTCAGACATTCACAGACAGCTGCGGGACAGAGGAGTGGATTTTGATTATTTCTCATTAGCCTGCATCTGACACTGCGCAACTGCTGATTTATTTACGAGGAGTCGACGACAAGATGAACGTGACAGAGGAGCTGCTGGATCTCAAAAGCCTTAAGGGCCAAACCAGAGGAATGGATTTATTCATTTCTGTTTGTGGAGCTGTTGATGATATGAAGCTACCATGGAGTAAAGTTTCTGGGATCATTACTCATGGTGCACCTGCCATGGCTGGTGAGCGAAGCGGATTGTCCACACTGATCTGCAATAAAGTCAGCGAAGAAGCAGCTAACGCTGTTAAACTTCACTGTATCATTCATCAGCAGGCTCTTTGTGCCAAACATCTCAAATTTGATGATGTTATAAAACCAGTAGCAAAGACAATCAACTGTATTCGCTCTAAAGCTCTGTACCACCGACAATTTCAGTAGTTTCTGCACGACATCCAGGCTGAATATGGTGATGTAATTTATTACAATGATGTGAGGTGGCTAAGTCGGGGGTCTGCACTACAGCGATTTTTCTCTCTCAGAGAGGAAATCAGACAATTTTTAGATGAGAAGAGACAACCAATGGAAGAACTGTCTGATCCTGTATGGCTGGCAAATCTGGCTTTTTTGGTTGACATTACGAAGCATCTGAATGCGCTGAATGTTAATCTTCAAGGAAAAGACGCAGTGGTGAGCCAACTATACGCTCACATCAAGGCCTTTGGAACCAAACTGCAACTTTTCCAAAGACACTTGTCCCTAACAGAGCCCTGTACCGCACACTTCCCAGCTTCGAAAGAGGTTATTGACAGTTTCCCAGTGGACATTAATGTCCAAATGAAGAGGTACGCAACAGCTATTGCGTCTCTTTCTGGAGAATTTAATAAACGCTTTCAGGACTTTGCAGCTATTGAAAAAGACATGCTGCTTTTCTCATCTCCCTTCTCCGTGGACCCTGATGATGCTCCTCCGCAGCTTCAGCTGGAGCTCATTGAGCTGCAGTGTGACGATGAGTGCCGCGGAAAACACCGGCAGTGTTCTCTTGTTGACTTTTATCGGCAGCTAGACAAAGACAGGTTTCCTGAAGTGCGATCTCTTGCTAAGAAAATGCTGAGCTTATTTGGTTCCACATATTTGTGTGAGCAAACATTCTCTGTCATGAACTTAAACAAGAACCGATTGAAATCAAGGATGAGTGACTCCCACTTGCGTGATATTTTACGCATCTCAACCACTGCCCTCAAACCAGACTTAATTGCTTTACTAAAATCTAGATCTCTGTATCACCCCTCTCATTAGTCCAGGGATGCCCAAATTCTGTACTGGAGAGCTGCTGTGCATGTTTTAGTTCTTTCTGGTTTAGCACAGTTGAATCAAATGAAGAGCAGGCCTCCAGGAGTGACATCCCTGCATTACTCATGTGTTCCTGAACAGTAAAAAGCATAAGGCATGCTAATGCAATACACAAAAGGAAACGTATTTTGTTAAACTCTTAAGATTTGGTTTTAATTGTTGATGTTATGCTCTTAATTCATAGTTGAGTGTGTTGTGTACATATTATGTAAATTTACAAATGTGTTTATTTCTTGCGGCAAGTGAACTTCCAGTTGTGCAATCTTCCAGTAGATGTGAAAAACTTTGGCTTCCTGAAAGGTCTTGTAAAAGTCAAAGGGTGAAATTCACTTTAAAAAAAAAAACTTTATTGATAACAGAACACTTTTCATTACTTATAACTCCTGTTTAAATGTCCATTAGGCAAAGATATTGCAAACTCATGGAAATTTAGGGTATTCTATACAGTTTGTTCAATGTTGTCTGACTCTCCAGATATAAATGAAAGGCGGAATTGTGTCTTTAGAGTTGTAAATGCTTGCCTGAGTGTCTTTTATTTAGGTACATTTATATTTTAAAAATAAAGGTAATTTTGACTATTAAAATTGTTCTTCATTATATTTTCATGTAACTTTGTTATGAAAAAAAAAGTCAAAACGAACCATTGGCCCCCAGGCATCTTCACTTTATAAAATTTGGCCCTCTTTGCAAAAAGTTTGGACACCCCTGATCTAAACAAAAGGCACTTAGCCTAAAACTGACATAGCTACGTTTATCCTACCATAAAACAATAAGAGAAGGTATGCCCTTTCCCATGCTCCCAGGATGTAGGTGTGAATGCCAGAACACTCTGGAATGCACACCAAGCCTTTGCAGACTATTAAGGATCAAACCTCTACCAACATGACATTGATTATAACACTCTAAGCATATATGAGTAGATATTTCTAAGCATAAATGACAATCAACAATACAAATCTAACAGGTACACCTAACTTTTCGACTAATTTAAAAGCCTGTAAGCCGAGGTCTAACCTTGCTGGTCAATCAACCCGCTTCAAGAACGCCCTCACCGATAGCGGTCAAATTTCTAGGCCCTAATTAATTTATAAGTGGTCCCCGTGGGTTGACCGGAAACCCCACTCCTAGGCGCTTCTGAATCCCGTCTGCGCCTAAATCTTTTCTTAAGGTTTACCTGTCAATCACGTTCAAACGGGACCACCCGAGTCCAACTCTGTCGGTTAAATGGTGCAAGAAAAGTGGTGCTTGACCACTGACTATGACTGTCCCTACCTGTCGCGGGTATCACCCGAATTAAGCCTCTCGCCGGAGGAAATTGCTGCGTGTCCGCCGCAAGATGGAGTCATAACTCTCAGAACATTTTGCACCCCTAAAAGTCCAACTTTCATCCTAAAATATTAAATACATTTAAAAGCACCACTGTGGGGATTCCACAGTTAAATTACCTGGTGCCCGAGTCCAACTCCGCTACTCAATACAGGTATAAATTCCTTAACCAAATATCCTAACCTAATATCTCTTTTCATAGCTAACGTCACACTCAACAAACATAACACATCAACTTAAACACGCATCACATCAACTTAAAATGCACCACAGCAAATTTTATCAATCAAATGTTTCCCAAAATCTTGCTTTTTATTTATCACAAATTACCCAAAATTATCATGGACATGTCACCTAAAATCTACTTAACAGATTTTATAATTTAGTTTAATTTCACCACCACTGAGCCAATTTAACGGTTACGATCATCAACTCGACGGACAAATAATTTAGAATTCATCCAATATGCATAAATTTGCTTTGAACAGGCTTGTGCCTACCTTTAAATTTTTTAGACCGGTCTGTTGTCCGCCTCATATCAGATCATACCCTAAGGTCCGAATTAGTCCTCTCAGCCGCAAAAGAATCCGGGTCACTGGCACCAAGTATTAAACTGCCTGCCATCTATGGCTACGTTTACACTGCAGGCAAAAGCGCATGAAATCCGATTTTTTTGACCCTATGCGACCCATATCCAATCATGGTATGACAGTGTGAACGGCACAAATCCGATATTTTCAAATCCGATCTGGGTCACTTTCGTATGTGGTACTGAATCCGATACATATCCGATGTTTTAGAAAGCGACTGCTGTTTGAACGCATTAAATCCGTCTTTTACGTCACTGACACAAGACAGACCCCAATTATCAGC
This sequence comes from Simochromis diagramma, assembly GCF_900408965.1. NCBI lineage: Eukaryota > Metazoa > Chordata > Actinopteri > Cichliformes > Cichlidae > Simochromis > Simochromis diagramma. Next base: position 4,656,966 of record NW_024387448.1, on the reverse strand, counting down.
GCCAGATAAGACATCGCGAACGCTTCCTGGCCATCCAGTGTAGATGTTAGTGAAACTGTTGGGAAGACAACGTGAACATTTTATTTGTACTGTATAATCTCCAGATTTTGACAGAAATCTGCAACTATTCTTTGAAGCACCGCTCCTCTCTAAAACAGCAATAAGGATAATTATTAGATTATTTACATTATTATGTAAATAACAAAATAACTTAAAGCAAAAATTGGGAAACGTAAAGTCCGAAGTCTTTATATTAAGGGCCATCAGTAAAACAATATTGTTTGCTCTGGGTCTAAACAGCGCGTTGTGTGTGACGTCTTCTTTTGCGCATGCGGGCCGCTTTGAGCGTTCACACTAGAGCGCGTTTGCTGTCGCGTTTTATTTGCAGTGTGAACAAGCAGACAAAAAAAATCGGATTTCATCAAAAGATCGGAATTGAGCATTAAGACCTGCAGTGTGAACGTAGCCTATAATCCAGTTTTGAGATCCCTTCCCAGACGCCTTAAAGCCCACTCACATCCTGGGCCATTTGACCTCAGGGAATCACGTGATAGCATTGTGCTAGGTTTCACAATGGGTTCACCTGAAACCTTGGCTGATTGTGACCCACACCCGTTTTCACACCTTGGCTCGTGTGATTAGGTAGAGGATCAAGTGTCGGGACACATAGGGTTTAAAATCTGGGACTCTCCACTCTTAGAACTGAAGAAGTTTCTTGGATGAAAAGTCTTCAAGGAAATTTAAGTCCAGATGCTTCTCTTTCCAAGCTCCTTAGACCACGATGACCTGGATGACTGAGAACCTTCACAGACATACTGTAGTTGCATCGTTTTAAAACGTGAGCTTTAAAACGTGCTTCCGATGATTAGTGGTAATAAAAACTGAGAGAGGCCGACAGTAATCACTGACCTTCTTTAGGGGCTTGTTCAGATTAAATAGAACAAGATACAAAGCATTAAAAAATGTTAAAAACACAACAGCCTTAATAAACGCAGAGTAGTTTGGACCCGGAAGCAGGGTTAATACTTCATCCCTTAACAACCGGATCTCACTAAGTGCTAACGGTACATGCATTAAGGCCTCTAAACAATTTTTTGGGCTGTCAAAACATGGTGATATGTTGGGCGTTTGAGAGAAAACTACAAGAAAAACAGCAATATTTGGAAAAGTATTGTATAAAATAGAAACTAATAATGAGAAAAGTCTGGGCTTTGGCTCTGCAGTGAGAAATGCCACTCCAAGCAATGCAGCAAAACACAAAAATGTCATGTGTGTTCATAAACAATCTCGAGAACCAGCATACACACACACAGGCAATCTTTATTTCCTACAATGTTGTTTGCCTGAGATAGTCATGAGCTTCTTTTGTTTGCGAAACAGCAATCTCTCTTTGCTTGTCTGGCGATGTTATGTATCCAGATAAACACTTGAAATCTTCACTTCAGGTGGGTAAACAGAGAATTTGACCATGATGTGAAGACAGATGGAACTGATGATATGTTAGCAGTGATAATATTACACTTACTAGATATTTATGATAAATTCATTTTTGCACTTTGCACTTGCCTTCTTTTTCTGCTGTAATTACATCATGGTCCTTTCTGTTATATGATGTCCCTGAGTTTAAATCATTAAACTCAGGGACAGACTGGCTACTGGGAATGCCAGGAGTTTTCCAGGTAGGCCAAAGACTCATTTAGAAGGAGAAAGACAAAGCTGTGAGCAGCCCAAGCAAGTCAGCTACGGCGTGGTTCTGGTTATCCCTCTCTCATTTGTTTCCATTATCCTTCCCCAGCAGTGCCCTCAGCTTCAGTCACCTGTCTGGGCCCGACAGTTACACCAGTCCCCTTACCATATCTTAGGTTTTCGGTGATTGTTTTTATGTTCCTTAATAATCCAATTCAGTTTTATTTATATACACTCACACATACTGGGGATAATTTATCTGAATTAATTAATGTTTACACCATCTGCCATTGTCTACTAGAAAGATGAACAAATCTATGAGAAAGACGTCCAAGCTAGTGAAATAGTAATTTAAAATCATTAATTAAAATTAATGAGACAGAAGCTAAGCTCGTTGCAACATGGCAACTGCCTCAACGCTACCCGAAATTGAACTTCCCCCACCCTCATTCAGATCTGGCGTTTGGAACTATTTTGGTTTTCATGTGACGTATGACCCTGATGGTAAGCGTGTCATGGACAAAAGTAAAACAGTATGTCGGATGTGCCACGCAATGCTGAATTACATTGGTGGGAACTAGTGCATTAGCGCAGTTAGCTCGTTAACGTGTTGACGCCGTCCAGCCCCACGCACGGGCGATCCGCGGTAACTCGTTAAGGGAGATTTGCCGTGTTATGGCGTTAACGTCATTTTAACGAGATTAACGCTGACAGCGCTAGTGGGAACACAATGAATATGACTGCACATTTATGCCGACATCATCCTAGTGCAAAGACAAGTGGAAGCAGACAAAAACAAGCACGCATGCTACAAACTTTACTGTCGTTTAGACAGCCATTAGCACATGATTCTCCTCATGGGGACCTGATATGTTTAATATGCTGCTGAGAGTATACCCCAGAAGAAGCGTATAGTATAGCTTTTATTTTGGAAAGAGACATTTCTCTACAATAAACTCTCTTTTCCAAAGATGAGTGATTTCTCAATCAGATAGAATTATTTATTTTTATTATTTTCTTGTTTCAGCAACATTAAATTTAAAAGTTAAAATATATATTTATAATTTTAATAAATGACAAATTAAAAAGGAAAAAATATCGAACCGTGACACCAAAGTATCAAACCGAACTGAACCGAACCGAACCGTGAATTTTGTGTATCGTTGCATCCCTAATAAATATATAAAATAGCCGTATTCTATTATTACAGATGTGACAGTGTTCAATATATATTATACATTAAGGATTCTTTCACTAAAATTAGCAAAATTAGACCAATGTAAAGATACTGTCATGGTCCTGCGGCCACGACTCAGTGACTTTGTGTTTGTGTTCTTTATTGTTATTACTTTCATTATTATTCATGGCTGTTTTGGGATTTTAGATACTGGGTTCTGGGTTTGTGCTCCCTCTATTGGTCCCTGGTGTTAGTGTCCCCCTGTCTCGTCAGGTTAATCAGGTCCAGCTGTGTCCCCCACCTGTGTGTGATTTCCCAGTGTTTCTCTGTGTACTTATAGTGTGTGTTTTCCTCTGCTCCTCGTCACGTCGTCTGTGTTCATACCCGGTGAATTCCCCTGCGTGCTCTCCCTGCTGTTCCCCCTTCATGTTCAGGTTAGCCACTCCTTTGTGTAGTTTCTCCCAGTTTAGTTCGTCCTTAGTTCAGTTTTGCCATCTCCACTTTATGTTTGGTATTGTCAATAAATCACCCTTCACGTCTGAAATAGTGCTGCGTTTGAGTCCTCCTTCCACTCTTCACACGGCCACTGACCCGGACCGTGACAGATACTGCACAGTTCCTTTAATCAAATGAAGACAGCAAGGACAACAAATTTGATCTGAAATGCAAGAGTGAATCGTGTTCAAAGTCATCCTCCTTCCTCTGATCTTTTGAGTCTAGTCATTAAAATATCAACACATACAAAAACCTCATCAGTGCTGTGCAGCAGCCTGTCAACCATACAGGGATCAAGTCCAGTGTGAGCAGAGTGGGATATCTGGCTACTGCACACCCTTGTAGTGCCACTCCACTGTTCCAGCATGGCCAGCCGAAGCACCTCGTTGCTGCATCCAGATTCATTCCCTTTTGGACTGATACAATAAACTAACTCTGGCTTTGGCTCCTAAAAGAAAGAAAAGAAGAAAAAAAAACAAAATTTAAAATCAATGGACCAGTGTCTGCATTACATTTTAGAGGTACTTTGTTGAGGCATCAGATCTAAGCCTATCAAATCTGCAAACACATCAGTCATGGAAACTCCAATTTGCAACTCACAGGACCCACAGGATCCCTCAATAAACCACAAAGGTGGATATTTATATAGCTATAGATAGTATAGACTGATTAGGTAAATCGCACAATTACACTGATGGTATTTCCTCTGTAACACAGGCTTATTGTTGACAATTAGTCTTACAATACAGAATAGTATTACCAAAAAAGTTTTTGTTTATTTGTGTTTGTTAAGCTTTATTTGCCTGCCTCTTCTACATTTAACTCAGTAAGTACAACATGTTTATACCTCCATCTGTCAAATGTAACTGTGTTGAGCTACATCTGACAGCTGTAAATTTGACACCTTTGACAGTTGTGGTCAGTGTCATTTATAGCAAGTCATTGCAACATTTGCTCATTTAGAAGTAGCCACCCCTCCTACTCACCTTTTCACTGCTGTATCTCCCTCAATTTTATCTTCATATTAGACGTTGATGGTTTTGCAGGGAAGCTGTGGATGAGCACTGTTGACAATCAGTTGGGTCTTCATGCCAGAACTGCCCCCTCAATTTCAAAAGCATTGTAGATTTCACACAGTCATACTCATCTTATACACCCCATACACTCACATAAGCCAACAGATGCTCCCAGTGTATTGCCTAAGTGTAGAAGCCATTATACACCAAGCATGTGTGAAAAAACGACACAAAATTCCACATTTTCCAGATCTGAATCTCTCATGTAACATAACACAGAATGTGTCACGTTTTGTGGAAATTTTTCCCTCACAAAACAAGATTCTGTCAGCTGGGTCGGAGTGACCCAGGATCCCTGAGCAGTTATGAATTATATTATTATTGTATGTATATTTGGTGTTGCTGTCCTTCTCCCTGTTTGCGCGTGTGTGTGTATATGTGTTTCTGCGGGCTCCTTCAGGCCTGGTGGGTGTGGCCCTGCTGGCGGACTGGCCACACCCGAAGCCACACACCTGCTGCTGATCAGGCCTCATTGGGGGAGCTACTTAAGAGAGTCTTGGAGCTCCCACCGGCGCTAGTTAGTGTGTGTGTGCGCGGGTGCGGGCGCGCACGCCCGCGCACGCGCCCGCGCCCGCGGTTGTATGTGTCCTGACGGCTGCTTCTATTGGTGTGGAGCACCAGACAGCAGCCAGCACGAGGAGTGCTGAGACACGGGAGCGGAGAGCACTGAGACACGGACTGTTCACAGAGAGACACGACACGGGAGTCAGGGGAAACCACGGGGATTTATTGTTGTTATTTCCACACACTGTAAATAAACGCACTGTTTATACACAGAGCACCGCGCCTGGGTCCTCCATCCCCACATCCCCACGGTTTGGCATGGCAGACCGTGACAGATTCAGTCAACATCAAGCAATTCTGAGGTGGTCCTGATGTTTCTAAACAGGAAGAAAAGGAGATTGTGGGTTTATCCACTCTCACAAGAAGGCAGCTGCAGGGAGAATTCCTTTGTTTGATCCAGGAGTTGAAGCTGTATCTCAACCACTTTCGCACATGTTTCAGGATGTCGTGGGGCAGTTTGAACTCTTGTTGGCAGAGTTGAGACCTTGTTTGAGGAGATAGAGAAATAATTTCAGAGAGCTGATTGACCCGGTGCAGTGTCTAGCAGTGTATCCGAGGTATTAATTTACTATTTCCATATCATTGTATATTCCATACCAGTGCAACTTTTGAGCTATGAGCTCATGTTTTGGCAAATGCAATCTGATTGGTCGCATCTGTTTATTCACATCTGAGAAATCTGAAAAATCAAGCATGGTTCAAAAAAATAATGCTGTCCAGCTAAATTACGTGGCCGGTGTGAATGTCTGCATTAAGAACAAGTGAATCTGACCTGGGTGGCATTGTGGCTTCAGTGTGGTGAATTTCATGACAAAGTTACATACACAGACACACTCTCTCTCTCTCTCTCTCTCTCTCTCTCACACACACACACACACACACACACACACACACACACACACACACACACACACACACACACACACACACAAACAAACAACACAGGGAAATTGCAGATTTATGTATCTGTGCATTTATATATTTTGCTGTTCCAGGTGTTATATCTTTTCTTACAGGTGCACCTGTTCCTTTTTTTTCCTGCCAGTCAGCTGACAACAATGCAATACCCTGGATACAAAGCAGTTACTTTTTGTGCATCCCTGTGTACTGACTGATTTTTTTTATTGAATAATACGTTGTTTTGGGAAAGGGTTAAGACCATTTCACACCATTAGCGTTCTTTACAGTGTTTTTGTTTGCTGTGTGTCACGGTCACAGTGGCAGACCGTGTGGAGAGTGTGTTGAGGACCCAGGTGCGAACACAAGTGAGGATACGGGAGTGAACTTAAACAAAAGCGAGCCTTTTATTGTGGCTGATGATCACGAAAGAAACAAACAAGAATGAGGGCAGCACAAGAGCAGTAACTAAACAAACCTAAACTGGGAACAAACTGCTATGGCTGGGGATACAAAAGACTGGGCATGGAAACACGGAGGGTGGGAACACAGACGACGCGACACAGACTACATGAAACACAGAGACTAAATACACAAGAGGGATGATCAGGGGAAGTGGCCACATATGGGAGCACAGCTGACACAGATAAACATAACAAGACATGGCAGGAGTAAACAACACTGACGGGAGACTGTCAAAGTAAAACAGGAAGTACACAGAGGTGCAGACAGGAGGAGAGAGAGAGCACGGGCATAGTGGGCTGGGGAAACATGGAATGAAACACAAGGAGGGGAGACGAGGGCTCACAGATACATAGAGGGGCACACAGGGGATAAAAGTCACAAGGGGAAATCAAATAAGGAACAATACACAAAAAGACATGAATACTAAGACTGCTGGGCCAACATGGCCCAGGATCATGACACTGTGTCAGACCACCACATTTTCATTTTGTTAACTATAGCAGTAAAAAGTAATGCTTTTTGGAATCTGTATCATTTCTACGTTCTGTTTTACGGAATCTCATCAGCACAAAGAAATAATGATAACAGCAAGAACAAATATTATACAAATATTAATCCTTCTCAAATTTCTGTCAGGACGTCATTCAGTCATTCTGCCATTTCTTTCTCTGATACTGTAATTTTAAAGCCAAACACTTCCACTTGCTGATTCAAGTCATCTGAGTGTGTGTTCCGTCAGCACTCCAGCCTTCTTTTGAATCCAGCCTAATTTACCTTTACCTGTAAATTTAAACAGGGGTTCTATTAAGTGGGTTAAAGCTCATTTAGTGCTCCAGGAGAGTAGAAAAGTGTAGTATAAGAATCAGTCCATTTACCATTTAATTTATGTACAACACAATTTTTCACACCTGTGACACCCTGGGACACCTTGTGCCCAAATAACTATAAAATAACAGCCAAAATAACTACCAGGACAGTGTTACACAATTTTAATAAGAAAACAGGAGAGACTTTTTCTTCCCACCACCTCTGGTATTCATCCTAGCTCAGACATAGGAAAAACTAATGAATAATTTTAACCTCCTCTGCAATCCACTTTACATTCTAGTGCACCTTTTAAGATAAGAACTTATTGTGTACTTATTCATTACTCTTAACCCTCCTATTGTGTTCACCCCCACCCCTTTACTTCAGTGTTCCGGTCACAATTGACCAGTCTGTTTTAACTTTCTATGGTGACCACTTTTGACCTGGAACACCACAGATGTAACAAAGCTGATTAAAACACTCAAAAGTCAACGAAAGAGGTCGTCATCACTTTTATATGTTCAAGTGCATAGTGTAGAGGATGTCATAAGGCCACGAGGCAATTGCATGTAATAATAACTACTAAGGATCAGGTGGTCCCTGTTACCTGCTTGGATAAAATGGGCCCCAGACCTCTGTTTGAGGCATTTGTCTGCAGGGTGGGAAAAGTTAGTCTCTGTGGGGAGCAAGTTTTTTTTTCACCTGCACAAACGACACCTGGCACCCCTCCATCCACTGGACCAGATCCTTTTGGGTCAAGTCAGTTAAGGGTCTGGTCAGGTCCGCGAAACCATTGGTAGTAGCCAGCCATCCCCAGGAACCGCCTCACTTCCTTTTTGGCCTTGTGACATGGGCAGGATGCAATGGCGGCCGTTTTCTCTACCTTTGCATGCACCTGCCCGCCTCCAGCTGCACACTTCTTCGGGTTGGCTGTGAGCTTCGCCTTCCACAGGGACTCCAGGACCACGGCCACCCGCTGCACATGCTTCACCCAGGTGTCACTGTAGATCATCCAGTTAGGCGGCAGCATATGCATCATGAGGACGCAGCACTGGGTCCATGAGGCGTTGAAATGTGGCCGGAGCTCCAAACAAGCCAGACGGAAGTGTGACAAATTGGTGCACACCATATGGAGTGGAGCAGGCCATTTTTTCCTTGGACTCTGCAGTCAAGGGAATCTGGGAGTAGCCCTTGGTTAAACCCAGTGTCGTAAAAAAGCGAGCAGTGCCAAGCGATAAGCATCAAACTGTCACACCTCATTCACCTTGTGGCAGTCAACACAAAATGGTGCTCTATGAGAATCATGGACTTTAACATCTGACTCAGCTGCTCCACCAGCCCATGAGTCTGAGGGTGGTAGACGTCCGAAAAGATTTAATGCCCAATAACTCATACAGTTCCTTTAGTATGCCAGACATGAACAATGTACTCTGATCAGTCAGTATCTCTTTCAGGATGCCGACTCAGGAGATGACCTGAAACAGCACCTGTGCCACACTCTTTGCATAGATGGTGCACAGCAACACTGCTTCTGAGTATCACATTGCATAATCCACCAGAACTAACAGAAAGCGATAGCACCAACCTTCTGATCAGTAGATGCCCTGCTCTACCTCCTGAGCTACAGCCTAATCCCATTCTAAATTGCCCATAGTGCATGCAAATGGTTGTCTGACTTTTTGTGTTAGCCATTGCAACAGATTGAAGATTTGTCCAGGGTGTAACCAGCATTTCGCCCCATTGCAGCTGGGATAGGCTCCAGCCCCTCACCCCCCAACCCTGAATTAGATAAGCGGAAGAAAATGGATGGATGGATGAACTAGAGATTCTGAAAGTAGAATGAGAGGGGGAGCATTCAGCTATCAGATCTCTCATGTGGATCCTGCTCTGTTTGGATTCAAGAGACAGATATCCTTTCTACTTTTAAGATTAGGGTTGTAGTAAGGGTTGGATCATGGATTAATCCCTTAATTATGCTGTTACAGGCACAAGCTGCTCGGGAGTTTCTACGATGCGCTGAGCACTTCAATCTTTTTTTCATTGTGTGGCTTTATTCCCTTATTGCATGTCATTATCTTGCCTACTTACTTCTGTACTTTGTGTTTTCTCCTGTTTAATGCTGTGCTTCACTTCTCTTTTCTTTCACCCCTCAACTGATTGCAGCAGAGGCTTGTCCTTCCTTGTGCCCAGTTCAGCTAGAGGTTTTTTCCTATTAAAAGGGAGTTCTTCCTCCAAAGATAAATCAACATTCAAGGTGGCAAAAAGAGTAGGGGTCACAAACTGACAAAAACCATGTTAAATATGGAGATAGGATGAGGTGGGGGAAGTGAATGAAGGGAATCTAATGATTTCAAGTTTTAAGATTATTAAGTTTTAAGATTTAAAATGCTTCAAACAAAGAGAGGACAGATTCTGAAATCTGATAAAAGGACAGTAGTTGCAGCTGTCAGCACATTGATCATTGTAACAGCCCAGAGCTGCATTCCTGACTGATCCACCGTTCAATAAAAAACAATGTCCCTGTCTCTGATGTTCCCCAGCTGTTGAATAGAAACTGGAGGGGGGAAAAACCCTCCAATTTACTCCCCTCGTGAGAGTAGGTGTTCTTTCTCTTGATATCTGTGTCTAGCCTGTGTGTCCATATTTTTCTTTATGCATATGTCAGTTGAAGGTGATTCACATCTTGACATCATTGCCTTTTGTCATCACACAGACTTCACACATCTACGGGCATTGCGGCGCGTTGTGTTTGATTGCACTTCAAAACAAAAGACTAAACGTGTCACTGTACAGCTGAAAAAGCTGCAAACAAGAATGGGAAAGGACACGAGAAAGTGAGAAGCTGGGAAAGTAGAGCAAACTTGAATTGTAGTTTTTGGCACACAGATGAAGTTATTCTTGTATAAGATGGTAAAGTAACACAAGGTATGTTACCTTGGGAAAGCATTATTTGGCTTAATGACTATGTTGCGATGTAGTGTTATTTTTTTTATACCCTGTCATGCATTTATGACAGGGTATGTACAGGGAGTGCAGAATTATTAGGCAAGTTGTATTTTTGAGGAATAATTTTATTATTGAACAACAACCATGTTCTCAATGAACCCAAAAAACTCATTAATATCAAAGCTGAATGTTTTTGGAAGTAGTTTTTAATTTGTTTTTAGTTTTAGCTATTTTAGGGGGATATCTGTGTGTGCAGGTGACTATTACTGTGCATAATTATTAGGCAACTTAACAAAAAACAAATATATACCCATTTCAATTATTTATTTTTACCAGTGAAACCAATATAACATCTCCACATTCACAAATATACATTTCTGACATTCAAAAACAAAACAAAAACAAATCAGCGACCAATATAGCCACCTTTCTTTGCAAGGACACTCAAAAGCCTGCCATCCATGGATTCTGTCAGTGTTTTGATCTGTTCACCATCAACATTGCGTGCAGCAGCAACCACAGCCTCCCAGACACTGTTCAGAGAGGTGTACTGTTTTCCCTCCTTGTAAATCTCACATTTGATGATGGACCACAGGTTCTCAATGGGGTTCAGATCAGGTGAACAAGGAGGCCATGTCATTAGTTTTTCTTCTTTTATAGCCTTTCTTGCCAGCCACGCTGTGGAGTACTTGGACGCGTGTGATGGAGCATTGTCCTGCATGAGAATCATGTTTTTCTTGAAGGATGCAGACTTCTTCCTGTACCACTGCTTGAAGAAGGTGTCTTCCAGAAACTGGCAGTAGGACTGGGAGTTGAGCTTGACTCCATCCTCAACCCGAAAAGGCCCCACAAGCTCATCTTTGATGATACCAGCCCAAACCAGTACTCCACCTCCACCTTGCTGCCGTCTGAGTCGGACTGGAGCTCTCTGCCCTTTACCAATCCAGCCACGGGCCCATCCATCTGGCCCATCAAGACTCACTCTCATTTCATCAGTCCATAAAACCTTAGAAAAACCAGTCTTGAGATATTTCTTGGCCCAGTCTTGACGTTTCAGCTTGTGTGTCTTGTTCAGTGGTGGTCGTCTTTCAGCCTTTCTTACCTTGGCCATGTCTCTGAGTATTGCACACCTTGTGCTTTTGGGCACTCCAGTGATGTTGCAGCTCTGAAATATGGCCAAACTGGTGGCAAGTGGCATCTTGGCAGCTGCACGCTTGACTTTTCTCAGTTCATGGGCAGTTATTTTGCGCCTTAGTTTTTCCACACGCTTCTTGCGACCCTGTTGACTATTTTGAATGAAACGCTTGATTGTTCGATGATCACGCTTCAGAAGCTTTGCAATTTTGAGACTGCTGCATCCCTCTGCAAGATATCTCACTATTTTTGACTTTTCTGAGCCTGTCAAGTCCTTCTTTTGACCCATTTTGCCAAAGGAAAGGAAGTTGCCTAATAATTATGCACACCTGATATAGGGTGTTGATGTCATTAGACCACACCCCTTCTCATTACAGAGATGCACATCACCTAATATGCTTCATTGGTAGTAGGCTTTCGAGCCTATACAGCTTGGAGTAAGACAACATGCATGAAGAGGATGATGTGGACAAAATACTCATTTGCCTAATAATTCTGCACTCCCTGTATTTCATGTATTATTTATTTGTTTTGTTTTTGTACAAATCTGGTTATAGCATCACCACCATCACCAATTCAACACCCAGTGACATTTGAATTATAGTCACAAACTCTATGGGCAGCACTGCCTTGCTTTCATTGCTCTCCCATTGCTTTCTCTGGCATCAGATGCACCCACATGGAGGCTGTGCATTCAGAACAAAGGGTAAGAAAGATTATAACCCAGCATACATTTCTACATGGAGTACCCCTTCAAATGTTAGTCTTTTCTCAGTGTGGTCGAAAAGAACACTTGAAATCTACCGGATGTCCTTTTTAGATCCTAGATTTTATATCTAGCATAGAGAAGGTTGTATAAAAGAAATGTTTATATTATCCTTGCAGCAAATTTTTACAACATATAGTACAATATACAGTATAGACAAAATCACAGTAAAATCATTGTCTTATGAGTATACTTATTTTTTCACACAGCATCCATCCATCCATTTTCTTAGCCATTTCTCCTTTCATAGCATGAAAGATGGGGTACAATCTCGTCACCCTGGTGGCCAGTCTATCTCAGCGCTAAGCCAGAGACCAAGTTCGCCTTTCAGAGAGATAGCCCATCCAGGCAAAAGGAGAACCTGCAAACTCCACACATTAGGGCCCCTTCTTCCAGGCCCTTAAGGCCTGGAATTCGACACCCCTGGTGTAGGCGCAATTAAAAAATGCATAATCTGAAAGTGTTTGGGCCATTCACAATGACGACTTATTGCTTAAAAAGGAGGATATGGGTGATGCTTTACTTATGTCTTCTAACGCTACGTCTTCTATAGAGCCAGCTGGAAAATGAAAGCAAAGTGCATTTTAAAACAGCTTTTGGAGCTAATGTTAGTTTAATTAGCTGTCTAGCTACAAAACTACAGCTGTAAAACTGATGAGAGCCAACAATCAAAGAAAAACAATCTCAAAGCAGAAGAAATACCAGGAATTATTATTATTATTAGATAATGAATCTGCCACTACTGCATTACTACTGCATGCATATTGGGACCGGATTTTTATGGATATGTTTACTAGTTACTTACTTCAGTCTCTTACATATTAGACATAGGTTTGTCTTTTCCTTGCTGTATGTGAAAAAGATGTCACCAGATAAAAGGGATTCCTGTTTTAGCTTCTCTCAACTTTCTCTTTCTCTAAACCTTTGATCAGTCTGTTTTATCTCCTACTCCCAAAGTTCATAGTTAATTTTTCCATTGCTTAATCACAATGTTCCAAACATGTGCAAATATGATTTCTGTTGTCAAAGCAAACATTAGACTTGAATTTCAAATTCATCTGCAAAGTTTTCACTTCGTGTGTGTGCACCTGTGTTTCGATTGAAGTTGCAAAGGTGGTGAATGAAAAATGTGAGAAAATCCACTTCTCAGTACAGCTGGGTGACAAAAACAGCAAACAACATGCCATTTCAAATGTGCCTACGCACACACACACACGCGCGCACATTGACACACGCAAAGGTAAAATATCATGTACTGACTATTTAACATCCCCCACTTCATAAAAAAAGAGTGTGTTATGCTCAGAGGTGATTTACACAGCTGTTATATCTCAAAACACTCATACACATCCCAGAAACCTGAGACACATGTGCGCCTAAGCATTTGAGAGCTGGTCTGTTCTACTTATTCTTATTTAAATTCTCACAAACATAGTTTTTAGAGCTAATTTCACTCTCCTGCATTCATATCCTAGAGACCCACCCTAAACTAAAGCAAACCTTGATAATTTAGTTCAATTCAGTTTTATTTATATAGGGCCAAATGACGACAGCAGTCACCTCAGTATGACATGCTAAAATAATAGAGAGAAAACCACAAATAATGTGATGACCCCCTGTGAGCAATTGTCCTTTGACTGTGGGAGCAAGCCGAGAGAGATGCAAATTCTACACACGAAGACTCCAGTATGCCAACAAATTTCACCCCAGACTCTTCTCTACTTTCATGATTAGGCTTTCCTTTTAGATAACACCTATAGTCATGCTTTCATGTCGTTTACACCAAATTCTGACTGAATTACTACTTAAGCCAAATTCTCAGAAACTGAGACTCATCAAACCAGACAATGTTTTTCCAGTCTCCCTTTTTTTTTTCCAATTTCGGTAAGTTTGTGTAAATTGTAGCCTCAATTTTCAGAGCAGGGGCGCCTCCAGAATTTTATCATATGGGGGCCACCAAAAATATTGGGTTGGTACACCAAAACAGAACAGTACAGGGGTCCAGCGTAGGGGAGGGGGTGATGATGGCTAATCAAGGGGGACATATAAAGTGACACAATACCAAAGACAAAAACTGTATATGCAGGAATAAGTAACAAGTTAATGTTTCGAGTTATTGTAGGGTGTCTTTCTCTCTTTTGTGCTCATTTTTATTAAAATTATTACCAACATATGAGTCTTGCCAGGGAGGGCACTGGGAGACAACTATTATTGGGGGGTAGCCAGTCCACACCTGGACAGGACTGGCTTCCAGTGTGACCTTCTGCTGGTTCGACATGTTGTCCATTCAGAGACGCTCTTCTGCATAGTTTAGTTATAATATACAGTTATTTGAGTTATTGTTGCCTTCCTATCAGCTTGAAGCACCATATCTTAAGAAATTGTGTGAATTTTAGTGGTCTGTCTTTAATATACTTTTAAGTATAAAGTGTCTTGAGATGACTGTTGTAAATTAGAGCTTTGGAAATAACCTTTGGGGATATGCATGCACTGATAAAGGCTTGTCTGTTCTTAGATTATTTATTTTTTCGAGAGGGGTTGTTTTATCATTTAACTGTTTTTTTATACCATGTGACCTAAATAAACTGTAATCCAGACCTATGATACCTCTAGTCTGTGCTTTTTCATGACTGTTTTTGTCCTCTACCTCTTAGTTTAGTTTATTGCCAATTGCTTTCTTGTATTAACTCAGTGTTTAAAGTTTTGTTTGTTGTGCTTTTAAAAGCTTTTTTTGACCTGCGATTAAGTCTTCTCCACTTTGGACTGAAACCTTTCAACCGCCTTTAATTTGGAAAAAGGTGAGTTAGAGGACCTCCAGCAATTTTAGCAAAATACTATAATAATGATATTATATCACTAAGATTTATCCTTACCCAACACGAAACCTGAATGTAGCATAAGCCTAAGGCCAAAAAGCCCCCAGTCCGCCAAGATGTAAGACAAACTGGTTCATGCACAGATACACTGATTAATCAGCACACCTGTTCACCATTAAGCTCTATTTTCACTTCACATTTGCAATTCGCTTAGATGGTTCGGAGTTTTCAAGGACACAAATAACACTTTTTTAGGCATTACCATGGAAACTGATAAAGTCTTCAGACTTTAGAATGAACATATTTTTCTGTGACAAGTCATCAGAATCAGAGAGGCAGACAGAAGGCCACACACAGATCTCAATCAGTTTCAAGGATTGTCCGGTTACAACATTACATAAGCTTCTATATTTTTTTTATCTAAAAGTTCAATTGCATTTCCATTATCTACTTTTATGTTGCATGATTGGAATCTTTCCCTTTGGAGTGGTTTAGTCTTGCATAAGTCAACTATTGTAATAATCTAGCAAAGAAAGCCAGTCACACAAAGTACGCCCCACACAGACACGGGAGGTAAAAAGCAAAACTAACTAAGACAAACACAAAGCCTCAGAACCATCTCGGGCCACAAAGGTCAGAACTCTCTGCCTGGGAGGGATGTGAGGTGGGCAAATGAACTGAATCATTTCTTTAACAGATTTGATTCAGCCATGAGGCAGTCTTCAACATCGGCTGCAGACTCACCCACCCCCACTACTGCTGTCTCACCTCTGACACCTCAGACACTTCACACCTCCTCTACTCACCCTGCTCACTCCTCCCCACCACCAACAACAGTTGGCTGGGAAGAGTCCCACAGCTCTGGAAAACCTCCTGTGTTGTACCAGTGCCAAAGACTTCACGCCCCAAGGACCTCAACTCCTACAGGCCGGTGGCTCTGACATCCCACCTGATGAAGACCCTGGAGCGGCTGGTCCTAGCTCAGGCATTTCCAGTGGAAATTGGCCGACATATCCTCAGCATAACCATGTATAATATCCACAAAACTTAAAAAGAGGTTATACACACACAATACGGTAATTGAAGCACAGTACGTATCACTCCGCGAGGCGCCTGCCTACGATAGCCGTAATGCTCCGACAATCCATCAAGCGGTGCGGGTTTGTAGCTTAGCAAAGTCGTACTAAAACATTTGACAGATTTTCGAGCGCCGTGTACCACATAAAATCGTTTCGAGGTCAGTAAACACAACCAGAATTCATACATAAGGCACACGGGATTATAAGGGGCACTATCGATTTTCAGAAAAATCAAAGGATTGATTATAAGTGTGCAGTATTTTCCAAACAACACGGTAATAACAACGGCCCGCTAGCATGCTCTACCAAAAATAGTGCTTTGTTGTGTATCTGACGGACGAAAGCTAAACCAGTTCCACACCACTGAAGTTGCAGCATTTTTACAAACCAATTCTGGTTCATCCGTTTCATTTACCGATCCACTTTTGCTCTTCTCATTCTGCGTCGCCGCCATGTGCGTATGTAAACATAGGCACTGCGCATGTGCATTTTACCCATATTCTATTGCGATATTTCATTTTCCTATCGTTGCCCAAAATTACACCGGTATTACCGTGAACGGTATGATATAGCCCAGCCCTACTGCAGACTTCTCCCACAACTCCACCCAGTGCTTCCTGCAGAAGTTCTCTGATGACTCTGCAATAGTCGGCCTCATCACTGATGGGGACGACAAGGAGTACAGAGAACTGACCCAAGACTTTGTGGACTGGTGCCAGCTGAACTACCTCCAGATCAACACTAGTAAAACCAAGGAGCTGGTGGTAGACTTCCGCAGGCACAAACATCCTCCACTACAACCACTGAACATCCAAGGTATGGACATTGAGGCTGTAGACAGCTACAGGTACCTTGGTGTTCATCTGAACAATAAACTGGACTGCACTCATAATTCAGAAGCCCTCTACAGGAAAGGGCAGAGCAGGCTGTACCTGCTGCGGAGACTCAGGTCTTTTGGAGTGAAGGGCCCACTCCTGAAGACCTTCTATGACTCTGTGGTGGCCTCAGCCATCTTTTATTGTGTGGTCTGCTGGGGTGGCAGCATCTCTGCTGGGGACAGGAAGAGACTGAACAGGCTGATCCGAAGGGCCAGCTCTGTTCTGGGATGCCCTCTGGACCCAGAGGAGGTGGTGAGTGACAGGAGAATGGTGGCTAAGCTGTCATCCCTGTTGGACAACATCTCCCACCCCATGCAGGAGACTCTGACAACACTGAGCAGCTCCTTCAGTGGCAGGCTGCGGCACCCACGATGTGGGATGGAGAGTTTTCGCAGGTCTTTCCTACCCACTGCTGTCAGACTCTACAACAAAGACTTTTGCAGCTGATCAAACCCACACATGTGCAATAAGGCTGCTATATGTGCAATTCTTTTTCTGACAAAGTTGTACTTTTGTATTTTCTTACTCAGTTGTATATAGCATTGGTATTCTATTTTATTCTATTGTACATATTATTCTATTTTATTCTATTGTATATAGTATTTTATTTTATTTTATTGTATTCCAGTGTTTTCTAATTTCTGCTACAAAACTTTGCACTTTTGCTGTAACGAAACAAATTTCCCACCTGTGGGACTAATAAAGGTCATCTTATCTTGTCTTATCTTATTTACATTGTGGTAGCTTATATTCAGCTGCAGTGCATGCTAATGTTTTGTGTGTTGCCTTCAGGGACATCTTCCCCAAATACATTTACAAAAATTATAAACACAGCATAATGTGTGCAGCTCTGAAATGGGCTGTTCTACATAATGATTGCTTTCACTAAAGGTACCTTTGGGATATTTTGATGTTAAACCTTGTGTTTGATTTTGAATGCAGTATTCACCTGCAAATATTACTAGCATTGCAAAAAAAATGTTCGATACAAATTAATTTTCTTTCATTTCATGCATGATGATCTGTTCGCCTGGTTCATGTGTGTGAGATATGTATTATTCAAGTTTGTTGAGGGTGTACTCAGAGTAATATGTATTGAAAAATCTGTATTAATATAGGATTTTCGATTCAATTCAATTCATTTCAATTTTATTTATATAGCGCCAAATCACAACAAAAGTCGCCTCAAGGCGCTTCATAGATACAGAGAAAAACCCAACAATCATATGACCCCCTATGAGCAAGCACTTTGGCGACAGTGGGAAGGAAAAGCTCCCTTTTAACAGGAAGAAACCTCCGGCAGAACCAGGCTCAGGGAGGGGCGGGGCCATCTGCTGTGACCGGTTGGGGTGAGAGAAGGAAGACAGGATAAAAGACATGCTGTGGAAGAGAGACAGAGGTTAATAACAGATATGATTCAATGCAGAGAGGTCTGTTAATACATAGTGAGTGAGAAAAGTGACTGGAAAGGAAAAACTCAATGCATCATGGGAATCCCCAGCAGCCTACGTCTATTGCAGCATAACTAAGGGAGGATTCAGGGTCACCTGCTCCAGCCCTAACTATATGCTTTAGCAAAAAGGAAAGTTTTAAGCCTAATCTTGAAAGTAGAGATAGTGTCTGTCTCCCGAATCCAAACTGGAAGCTGGTTCCACAGAAGAGGGGCCTGAAAACTGAAGGCTCTCCCTCCCATTCTACTTTTAAATACTCTAGGAACAACAAGTAGGCCTGCAGTGCGAGAGCGAAGTGCTCTAATAGGGTGATATGGTACTACAAGGTCATTAAGATAAGATGGGGCCTGATTATTTAAGACCTTGTATGTGAGGAGAAGGATTTTGAATTCAATTCTGGATTTAACAGGAAGCCAATGAAGGGAAGCCAAAACAGGAGAAATATGCTCTCTCTTTCTAGTCCCTGTCAGGACTCTTGCTGCAGCATTTTGGATTAGCTGAAGGCTTTTCAGCGAGTTTTTAGGACATCCTGATAATAATGAATTGCAGTAGTCCAGCCTGGAAGTAATAAATGCATGAACTAGTTTTTCAGCGTCACTCTGAGACAGGATATTTCTAACTTTAGAGATGTTGTGCAAATGGAAGAACGCAGTCTTACATATTTGTTTAATATGTGCATTGAAGGACATGTCCTGGTCAAAAATGACTCCAAGGTTCCTCACAGCGTTACTGGAGGCCAAGGTAATGCCATCCAGAGTAAGAATCTGGTTAGATACCATATTTCTAGGCTTTTCAGGGCCGAGTACAATAACCTCAGTTTTATCTGAATTAAGAAGCAGAAAGTTAGCGGCCATCCAGGTCTTTATGTCTTTAAGACATTCCTGCAGTTTAACTAATTGGTGTGTGTTATCTGGCTTCATGGACAGTGTTAGAGATTTTCTACATTATTCAATATAACCAAATCTCTATAATACAATATAATCAAGTAAGCCTTATATTCTAACCAAGTATGCCTTATATTGTATGTGTGTGTTCATATATTTTCACACGGGCAACGCTTATTGTTAAAGAGAACATAATGCATTCCTTACTTAAGTGTTTGAGATGTTTGACAAGTCATGATATACTTTGTATTTCTCACCTCAGTATGTGATGTCAGATAAGCATGATATACTTCTATGTTGTTATTTTCAGTATATGTGTGCAAGGTTAGATAAGCTGAGATAATGCCTGACCTCTCCCCTGACAGTTAAAAGAGGAAGTACTATGTAACCCATTTTTGCCTTATAAATAAAGCAAGCAGCCTGTGCTCGAGGTGTGTGTTCTCAGAGACGCTCACCCGTGTACACGTTCTTAAACTCTCTGACTTGGTCTACAGTGTGTCATTTTCTCTCTTACTGTGTTTGAACAAATGTCAACCCCTGACAGACAGATAGAGCTGGGTGTCATCTGTATAGCAGTGAAAATGTATGCTATGTCTTCTAATGATGCTGCCTAAGGGAAGCATGTATAATGTAAACAGAATTGGTCCTAGCACTGAACCCTGTGGAACTCCATAATTAACCTCAGTGTGTGAAGAGGACTCTCCATTTACATGGACAAATTGGAGTCTATTAGATAGATATGATACAAACCACTGCAGTGCAGTACCTGTAATACCTACAGCATGTTGTAATCGCTCTAATAGTCAACAGTATCGAACGCTGCACTAAGGTCTAGCAGGACAAGCACAGAGATGAGTCCACTGTCAGAGGCCATAAGAAGATCATTTGTAACCTTCACTAAAGCTGTTTCTGTGCTGTGATGAGCTCTGAAACCTGACTGAAACTCTTCAAATAAGCCATTCCTCTGCAGATGATCTGTTAGCTGTTTGACAACTACTCTTTCAAGGATTTCTGATATGAAAGGAAGGTTGGAGATTGGCCTATAATTAGCTAAGACTGCTGGGTCTAGAGATGGCTTTTTGAGTAAAGGTTTAACTACAGCTAGCTTGAAGGCCTGTGGTACATAGCCGATCATTAGAGATAGGTTGATCATATTTAAGATCAAAGAATTAATTAATGGCAGGACTTCTTTGAGCAGTTTTGTAGGAATGGGGTCTAAAAGACACGTTGATGGTTTGGAGGAAGTAATTATTGAAGTTAACTCAGAAAGATCAATTAGAGAAAAAGAGTCTAACTTAACATCAATGGTACTAAGAGTAGCTGTAGATAATATTACATCTGTGGGATGATTGTTGGTAATTTTTTCTCTAATGATAAAAATTTTATTTGTGAAGAGGTTCATGAAGTCATTACTAGTTAACGTTAAAGGGATTGTTGGCTCAAAAGAGCTCTGACTTTTTGTCAGCCTGGCTACAGTGCTGAAGAGAAACCTGGGGTTGTTCTTATTTTCTTCAATCAGTGATGAATAGTACGATGTTCTGGCTTTGCGGAGGGCTTTCTTATAAAGCAGCAAACTATTTCTCCAGGCTAAATGATGATCCTCTAAATTTGTGACACGCCATTTCCTCTCCAGATTACGAGTCATTTGCTTTAGGGTACGTGTTTGAGAATTATACCACGGAGTCAGGTACTTCTGATTAGAGACCTTAGTTTTCACAGGAGCTACAGTATCCAGAGTCGTACGTAGTGAGGAGGTGAAATCTATCTGAGTAACTGTTACACAGATAGTGAACTGTTAATGTGTAGGTTCCATTTTTGTGTCCAGCACCCAGTTTTATGCTGCATCAATACTTAATTATTATGATACAACACTGCACTGATCATTGGGAGGTGATGCATATAAAAACTCAATTTACAAATTACCTTTTACAGTAAACTGCTGCTTCTTATGTGGAAAGTATAGTGAGTGTCTTTTCACTCTGTTTTTTCTTTCTCTTTGTGTAAACATTGCCAGAGGGCACATTGCATAAGGGTCATGACCACTTACTTTAAGGGAAACTAAACACTAGCACATTGCAGACCATCTGGACGCTTGCACAGTGCAGTGAACCTGTTTTTATCTTCAGAGTTTCTTATTATTCCAAAGTCCATCATTTTCTTTTGACCATTTCAGCCTGTTGACATCAGAGACATTGCAAACCCAATGGCAAAGCAGAGATTGTTAAGTGTGATGGTTCACAGGGTCTAAATGTTGTGGAAGTTTTCTGTTAGTAACACTGCTTTGAATTTTATCCATTTTCTGTACAAACCGGCATTGCATCCTTTATTTCATCCCTAAAAGGAGTTTGTTTGACTTTTCTTAAGCCTATAAGACCACAGTGTCATGGTCCTGAACTGTGAGTTTGTTTTCTGAGTTCCTGGACATTTCCATACAATCTGTTTGGTTTTGGTCCAAGGTGACTGTGTGATTTTGACTTTTCTGATTATTCTTCAGTCTTTTGTGCCTTTTGTGACATTTTTCTTAATCTTTCAGGCCAGCTCCATACCTGGCCCATTGGAGGTTCTGCCATGAGGAAGCGGAGTTCTAGCCCTCACCCATCCTTGTGGTGTCTCACATGAGACTGCTCCATACAGGATCTCTTTAGAGACTGAGCTAGCTCCATTTGAGTCTTGACAGGCTTCCTTAGAGACTATGCCCCAGCCACAACGGAGCAAAAAAGATGTTTTGGTGGCCTTGCCCTGAGACTGTTAGCAGAGGCTGTTAATCCTATGTATTCTATCCTGAGCCCCTGAATCCAGAGGGGCCTGAACTAATGATGCCAAATCCAGAGACCCAGCCCAAAACCAAAATACGTTACTGCCCATAGATTACCATTTTAACATGCTAGATATTTTAGAATCAAAAGTACTGTTACAAAACCTTGCTTAGGATTCTGTCTTTTCTGTCAAAAACAGCCAAAATGATTCACCATTCAGGCTTCAGATTTCTGTTTTCCAAAATCTGTGTAATGTTACAATACATCCATCTTTATATACATTGGATGGCTTAAACATTTTTACACAAAACAGCAGAAAGCATTTATCGATGCAATACCAAAACAGTGTGTGTGTAGGGAGACAAATACAGATGTGTAACATCAATTAAGTAAGCTTAGAGGAGTTTTGCTCAAACCTGTACAAGAAGTGACAAAACTTGATGTACAGGATTTATTAGGATGTGTCTGATCAATCAGACCAGACACACCCTAATGTTTAATAGATCTACTAAAAGATAAAAGATTATATTGCAGGCATCACAGGGAACATCCAACACATAATGCCTAAATACTTAAACCTAAATCTTATTGATGTGTCAAAATGAAGTAGTTGCTCAAAGGATAGAAGCGTTAGACAAACTCATGGTTTACATGCATCTCGAGTGCAACTGTCAGAAAAGGTGTGAAAACATAACAATAAGATGATATGAAATCTTAGAGTAATTTACGCCTACTTATTGCTAAGCTTTTTTATAGGCTTTGAATCATGATTCATTATTTCTGTGTAGCTCTAAATGCATCTTGATCTCTGAATGTCTGTCTCAGAATAAAGTCTGTCATTTAAAAGAGAGCAGCATTGCAAAGGCATTCAGCAACATTAAAGCTAAACAGAACAAAAGAGCGAAAAATGATATAAAGAAAGGAAACTTGTTATTCTTGCAGCTCTTCTGCTACACAGCTCATGTCCCTTAGGCACGACTTTAAGTCACCTAGTCCATCTGCTGTAATGGTTTCGCAATTTCCATCATATCTTTGATGGCTCTTGTAACCCACCTATACACAGAGCTATGATCATAGAAGTGTTCCTCAGGCTCACATCAGCCATGAAATCGAGTCCTGCCATTCCATGGTGGGAGGCATCTTTAAGGTATGAATGATATTGTTGGCAGACATGCCATCCTGAGTGGGCTTACACACTGATGCAGCATCATATCAAACCTTAAAAAGATCAAATGAGAGTGTGGGAGGTGCTGACATGTTAAAAAGATGTGATAGAATCAAGGACCTTCTTATTTAACGGAAATATTTTCCTGATAGACTCTGGAAATTCATGCGTCGCTGAGCATTTCTGTCTGCACAGAAGCAGAAGCTGTCTGCTTCTGTTTGGGTGAAAATACAGTCAGTGGTGCAGACAAATGGCCTGGACAAATAGATGGCAATTTTTGGGAGCAAGGGATAATTTGTTTTAAAAGTTAAAGAAACCAATCCTCCCCATCCCCGGCTGCCTCCCTCTTCCCGCTCCAACACACCCACCCACACAAGTAGGGCCTTGGGGTGCGGGTGTGTCACCAGGGTGCAGGGGAGGCATCCCCCCCGTCCCCTTCTGGCCACCTGTGCCTCAATTTTATTCCACAACTTAGACATCCACATTACTCATACTCTCATAACACATACGTATAGGGCTTTGAGGGTGGGCACGTTAACGGCATCCAGTGGACGGTCTGTGTATTCAACCCCACCTCTGGCGCCAGTGCCCACCTCTCAATTTTAAATCCATGTAGACATTGAGATTTCTCGGGAGGGGCCATGCTAACACCTGCTGCTCTCTGGCAGCAGCACCATGCTCTCCCGTGTTTTAAATGCACCTTAGAACAACACGCAACAACACTGCACATGAGCAAGAGGAGGGAGGTTTGGGGTCTTCACACACCCCTGTTCTCTGCTGGCCATCGGGGCGGGGGGGGCTGGAAGGAGGTGTTGGTCGTCCGATTGGGATCTGGGATGCGGGGCCTCCCTGCTGCTGCGGAGCCTCGGGCGGTCTGCTTGCCTCCACCCCGGGGGAAAGGGTAACATCTCCTGGGTCTAGGTGCCGTTTCCCCCTCCAGGGGCGAGGGTACCTGGACCTGGGGTATAGAGTTTGTTTGGGGAGTGTGATTGTGTGTACAGTGTCCATGTATGTCTATCCCTACGTTGGGTGAGTGCTGAGTATTTGTATATGTGTGCATGAGGGTGGGAATGCATGTTTGTGTCTGTGTGTGCCTGTTTGTCTGTGCCTATATGTCAGGTCGGGTCTTACACTCCACCTCTCTGGAAACTCTCAGGCCCTCCAAAGGCCTATCTCCCCTCACCACACTCCCTGCTGGTAACTGATGCCCTCAGGGGTCGGTGCATTGGTGTCATGTGACGGCTGTGTGCAGGCAGGAAAAGGACCTAAAGTGCAGACTCCGGAGACAGACGTGAACTCAAAAAACAGCTTTAATGCTGAACTCAAAGTAACAAACTTCCAAAGTACAAACATTAACGCAGGCAGGAAAACCAAAACACGCAGGCAGGAAAACCAAAACACGCAGGCAGGAAAACCAAAACACGCAGGCAGGAAAACCAAAACACGCAGGCAGGAAAACCAAAACACGCAGGCAGGAAAACCAAAACACGCAGGCAGGAAAACCAAAACACGCAGGCAGGAAAACCAAAACACGCAGGCAGGAAAACCAAAACACGCAGGCAGGAAAACCAAAACACGCAGGCAGGAAAACCAAAACACGCAGCATACGTGAGGGTAGATAAGAGTAGATCACGACACCAGCAAACTGAAACACAGGGCTTAAATACATAGAGGGAGCAATCAGGAAATGGGCAACAGGAGGGAAACACAGCTGGGGCAAATCAGGCCTAACGAAACAGGGGAAGCAAAACCAGATACATTAACATAAGACATGGACCTTCAAAATAAAACAGGAAACATAACACAGACTGAACTTACAGACACAGACTCAGACTCACAGGCAGGCACTACAACAGAGGGAACAGAGACGTGGGACCAGGGCAGACACAGACACTGACTGGACACGGGGATATAGCAGACAGGGGAGACAGCAACTAAGGATTACACAGAGACATAAACCATAAGACAGAACTCTTAGAAACCAAAGACTAGAAATGATAAATAATATAATAAACTCAAAACCCTGGGTCAACGACCCAGGCATCCTAACAGTTGGTGGTTCTTGGTGTCCGGGGCTGGGCGCTCAGATATGTACCAGCTCACTCCCGGTGACTACTTGGCGGGGCCTGGTGCCTGTTGCTCGGTCAGGCCTCTTCCGGGGCAAAGGGGGCCCTCGGGCCTCCGGCCTCTGGGCCTGCGGCTCGGTTCACTCTGGCACAGCTGGCTGCCGGCAGAGCCGGCGGGCACACCACTGCAGCCCCCTCTGACTTCTGCTCTGTGGCTACTGGGTGACCCCTCATCTGGGGCTCTCCTCAGCTCTTCCCAGGAGGGTGGCACGGATGCCCCTCCGGTGGTCCTCCTTGGGCTCTCGCACTCTGGGGCCTCTGGATGTCTGGGGCCTGGATCTCCTCCATGCCTGCTTCATGCCCTGGGGGACAGGGCTATGGCTCCCTACACCCTGTAGCAGACCGTTACATGGGGAAACCTTTTGAATACAACTGCGCTGATCCACACAGGTGTGCACACGGGTGTTCACTGTTCATAGACATAAACTACACCTCTATTGGCTGCTATTTCCAAGCACATTGTGCGCTGTCGGTCCTGCTTGCTACACAACAACATTCAATATTTAGTATTTACTGCTGTTTACACTTAGCTAGATTAACGTGATGGTGTTGTGTTTAGTATGGGTTTTTTTGCTTGTTTTCTCTTCTTTTTCTCTCAACAGGTGATCCAGGAGATTTTTTTTATTCTCTTCTTTCTCTTTTTAAGTGCCCTTTCTCACTGTCCCTCTTCCATTCTGTTTTTTTTTCCTTCATCTTTCTTTCTCCCTTTCCTATCCCTCAGTCATGTCTGTCCCGTCTGTAACAACTGAAAATAAAATAAAATAAATAATAACAACAAAGGTCGATCAAATGGACCAATACGGCAAGGGCGTGATGATCCATTTGGCAAAGTAAATCCATTGGGTATCCTTGTTGGTCTTCAGACAACAATTCTGACGGCTAAAGAACCAAATGGGACAGGCAAAAAAAAAAAAAAGATACAAATCCATCAAACACATTCTTATTTCTTTCTACAAAGCAATCAGTCTCATTGTTTGAGGCTTACCTATTAGTATTAGAATACCTTATATGCTCCCACACATGTGAGCTGGATTGCCAGATTGGTGAGAATTCTCACAATAAATCAATGGCAATTACTTGGAATTCAGTAAAACACATAGAAGCAGATGCACAGTCCTAGTAAAATGTAGTTATTGTGCTCAAGGGCAATACTGCCATCTAGTGTATGAATGTTGTAGCAAATCGTCAAACAAATTGAGAATTTTCTCACTTGCTTAAGCAAATATTTTTGAAGTACTCAGCTTGAAAGATGCATTTCCCAATGTATGCAGCATGAAATCTCTGCTACGGGTTTGCAAAGCACTGAGACTTCATCCAACAGCATATTTCATTATTAGTATTGTTACACTATACCAGGGGTCCCCAATCCCAGTCCTCGAGGGCCAGTGTCCCTGCAGGTTTTAGATCTCACCCTGGGTCAACACACCTGAATCACATAATTAGTTCATTACCAGGCCTCTGGAGAACTTTAAGACATGTTGAGGAGGTCATTTATCCATTTAAATCAGCTGTGATGGATCAAGGACACATCTAAAACCTGCAGGGACACTGGCCCTCGTGGACTGGGATTGGGGACCCCTGCACTATACAGTCAACATACAGTTGACTGTATGTACACTATACAGAAAATTGTCTTTATAACAGTTTGTAACTGTTTCCAAAAGAAAAACATCTGTCAGGTAAACAAAGCTGAAGGTTAAATAGCCTCCTGTCATTTATCTACCCATTTTCTTGGGGAAAACATCTTTTTTTAGTCAGAATTCGTTGTATCATAGTTTTTCTTAGTCAGTGCATCAAATGTACTTCGATACCTAAACTAAGCCTAACTACTTGGTTTATCTCAAATCTAATGCTGTGAAACAGCCCAAAAAACCTGACACCTTACACCTGTGTAATTAACTTGTCATTACTGGCTGTTTGTTGGCTATTCCACAGACACTATACCTGAACCCGGCTGCATCTTTTTTTTTTTCTTTAATGATACGATTTGCTAATTGCATGAATGAACAGGAGTGCTACCCTACAAACAAAAGACTGTACTTTTAATTGGTGAAATACTACAGTGTGTGCTTTCTGGAGTCCTCCTTGTTAGATATTATAATTGAGTTACGGTGGAAGTGTTAGTGCACTTGTCTATAAAAAGAAATTACTCTTTGCTCTAAGGTGCTTGTCCTTAAAAAAAAATTAATTTAAAAAAATGCAGCAAATAGCAAATATGATTCAAACTGAAACTCATATATGCAAATTAATTTTGAATTATTTTTCAATAAATGCTCCAATATCAAACTATTTGAGTTTTCTGGCAATTATTTCATGGTTTAGGCTTCAAAGGGGAATGACAGTTTTATTTGTTATTCACAACCAGCATTAAAAATGGAAATGCATGAGATCATCTTGTTATAAAACTAGTTTCTTTGGCTAGTATAATGAAATTATGAATTGACAAAATTTTTGTGCAAATGGTATATAAGAATTCAAATTACTTAAGTGTAAATATAAAATATTGCTATCACTGCTAATATTGATTAATAAAGTGGGTCCATGGACTTATTTAGCACTTTTCTACCCTGAGCACTCTAAGCACTTTTTTCTACAAGCATCATTCACACATGCACTCATATTTATACCCGCAGTTTTTTTCTGTATCTAAGCACCTAGATGGATGCATTGGGCCAGCTCAGGGCTCAGTATCTTACCCAAAGATACTTCTACATGCAGACTGGAGGAGCTGGGAAATGAATCACCAAACTTTCAAATGGTAAATGACCCTGTGCCCCCTGATGTATTCGTGTGTGAGAGATAAGTATGTTTAAATAATAAAGAGGTGTGTGAATGGGTAAATGAAGCCTGGGAAAAGGGCTTTGGGTGGATAGAAAAACTCAAAATGTGCAAATACCGATCCATTTACTTTTAGAAATAATATATGTATATACTGTAAACAAATTATAAAATTTGTTCCTATCCTAAACCTAAAGTCTTTTGCAAATTAAACAGAGAACTTTGCTGCTGTGTGCTCTGTCCTTACCCAGCTGAGCTTCTCAGGTGTTTTAGATGAAGAATTGTCAGTGCTATCAATTTGGGCACATGCACACTTTTTCCTTTCTAAACGGCAAAAGAGAGGCATCAGATTGTCAGGTTATTGCAACCGCCTCTTACCTCTTAATGCTCACTGAAATGCAGTTCCATGAGTTCAGAAGTCATATTTATGATGTGTGAAACAGCCTGTCATTTTGCCTCCGACTGTTTCCAGTATCACAGGTAGAAGTAAAGAAATGGAATGTTAAACAGTGTGAATGAACCCCAAATGCAAATGTACTCACAAAGCAAATTTAAGTCAGGGACTTTCAGGGGCTGCTTTTGTCTCCAGTATCAGTTACATAATAATGACATTGTTGTTTCCCACAGCCGCCACAGTTCTCCATTGATCTTCTCACTGCAGGGAGTGTTTTCTGTTGTGAACGAGGCAGGTCTCCAGCACGTTTCTTTTTGTCTATTTTGTGTCTCCTCGTTCTCCTGCCTGTGACCCAGAAATGTATCTGGAGGACAGAGGAGAGAGGAGGCTTGTTGACTAAGGATGCACAGGTGTATCCTTTTCAGGATACTCCTACTTTACTTGGACTTTGAACAATTGCTGGAGCAGACATGCAGAAATAAATGTGAATTTCCCACCCAACATATTTGTGTTTAATCAAGTTCCCTTTCTGTAAATTCAAACATTATACCATGATGTGAATTTTATTAACAGACAACATAAAATGTCATGAACAGTGTTATAACAGGCATCGGAAAAGTGAACGGACAAGTGAAGCACAAATGCCTGAAGATATTTTGAAACAAATAAGGTGAAAAATGCAATTATGTATTACATCGAAGAGTCATTTCATTTGGGGAATGTAATATTCAATTCAATTCAACTCAATTCCATTTTATTTATATAGCGCCAAATCACAACAACAGTCGCATCAGGTGCTTTATATTGTAAGCTAGACCCTACAATAATACATACAGAGAAAAACCCAACAATCACATGACCCCCTATGAGCAAGCACTTTGGCGACAGTGGGAAGGAAAAATTCCCTTTTAACAGGAAGAAACCTCCGGCAGAACCAGGCTCAGGGAAGGGCGGGGTCATCTGCCGAGACTGGCAAATATGAAAATTAAGAGATTAAAAAGTGCAATAGAAAAACAAAACATCTTTGTAATATTTTCTAAATAATTAATTGTTATATTTTATGTTAATTTAATGTCACATTAGTCTATTGAATGATTTATTTCTCTTTATATTTTGTGATCAAGGGTGTTTTCGACCTTTTTGTTCGTCACACTTCCAGGTGCATTTGTTTGCACAGTTTGCTTCTTTCTTGTTCATTTTTAACAACAAAGGGGAAAAAAGCCAACACCAAAGAAGCAAACATCCATCCTATTATCCAATTCAGGGTTGCAGAGGGGTCAAAGATAAAGCTTGTCAAACCTTCTTAGCTCTATGAGTTTAAAATTAAAAAAAACACACAAAGGCTCAACTCACATTTGCCAAAACACATCTTGATGGTCTCTTTTAGGAAAATATTCTATGGTTTGACGACACAAAATTTGAACTTTTTGGGAGGTTTGCATCCCTTACACCTTAAACCTAACACAGCATTTCATAAAAAAGAACAGTTAAACATGGTGGTGGTGTGAGGGTCTGAGGCTGCTTTGCTGCTTCAGGACCTGGATGATCCAACATAATTGATGAAACCATGAATTCTGCTCTCTGCCAGAAAATCCTAAAGGAGAATGTCCATCAGTTCTTGCCTGATAAAAAGTGTACTTGGGTTACACAGCAAGACAAAACTCACTAGCAAGTCCACATCATGTCAAGACAATGAAAATAAGGTTAAGGTTTAAGAGTGACCTAATCCAAGTCCAGATTTAAATGTGAATAAAATGTTCTAGAATCACCTTAAACAGATTGTACATGTTTGAAAACCTTCCAGTGTGGCTAAATTAAACACTTTTAGAAAGGAGAGTGGGCCAGAATTCCTCCACAGCAATGTGACAGCCTCATCATTAGTTATTGCAAATGCTCTATTGTAGTCCCTAGGTTTAGGTAGCGATTACTTATCACATAGTGACAGGTACGGTTAGACAGCTTTATCTTTTTTTACCTTAATAAATGAAACCATTATTTAAAAAAAATGATTTTATCATAACTCGGGCTATCTTAGGACTAATATTATTTTTTTTTTTTTTTTTTTTTTTTTGGATGACCCCTAAACACGTAAGCATGATAAATTTAACAGGAAACAGTGAAACTGTGCAAATACTTTTTCACAGCACTGTATGTGTATTTTTTTTTTACATAAACACAAATAGAAATATGAACTGAATATGTGATCAGCTAATTATCTTCATACACCAACTGTGGCAAAGGCACTCCAGCTTTACTGATATAAGGAAAGATAACTCATACTGTATGTGTGCACATCCTTCATCTTTCTTCATGATGCTTGCCATGTTGAAGCGCCTTGAGGCGACTTTTGTTGTGATTTG
Source organism: Simochromis diagramma (assembly GCF_900408965.1). Taxonomy (NCBI): domain Eukaryota; kingdom Metazoa; phylum Chordata; class Actinopteri; order Cichliformes; family Cichlidae; genus Simochromis; species Simochromis diagramma. The sequence goes on along the minus strand of NW_024387448.1, from coordinate 4,626,266 downwards.
GCGCTATATAAATAAAATTGAATTGAATTGAATTGGTGTTTTCTTAATATTCCCACTAGGGAGCAGCATTGAGAGGAAAAATGTTCAGCCATACATACACAGATCCATAAAAATGTAGAAAGTATTATAATAGCAGTTTTATTTGCAAATGTATACTGAGACCTGTAATTGTAATTCCATTCAAGAAATGTACTTTCTTATTCTTTATCATGAGTGAACACTGATTGTTTTGTCCCTAAGCCAAGAAACACTGATCATTATTTACTTACATCTATGCAGGTAACTATAATTTTTTATCAATGCCCTGCAGTGCCTCAGAAAATAAAGACTGCATTGCTGCAGAAAAATTGCAACCACTTCAGCATTAACAATCAATACTCACATCTGACCCCTGAATTTTGATGCACTGATGACCTCAGCAGGTTTAAATCTATTTCATGAAAAGGTGACTACATGGGAATTAGCTAGTTTTCCCTGTTAATTATTCACAAAGTGATTTGATCTTCATCTAAATCTATAGACAGCATTAAGCTCAAAATGTTGGTGTACAACATTTGGGGGAAAATTTGGTTCTACAGTCAGAATTTGCTCAGCATTGCCACATTTGCAGGATATGAGATGTGATGTGCCACTGTTAAAGACATGAGTTGCAATCTGGGCTTTAACTTGGCCAAACTCTAACATTTCCCTGCAACATGACTTGATAGATGACCCTAGCTGAACTTATTTTATTCCTAAGCCAAAGTGTTCTTTTGTAAACTTCAAGTAACATTTTTTGTCATATCTGGTCTTTGGGCAGCTCGTATGTATTAGACTTCTGGACATCTAATAACTTATTTTAGCCGTTAGCTATTTCCTTTGGAGTCATCTTAGCTGGTTTCCAATAGAGAACAGACACAGTACCAATACATCTTCTTCGCCTTCCCCTGCTCTCTCTGGTAGCTTTCATTTTCACACTCCACTGTTTTGTCATAAAAGCTAAAAAAAAAAAAAAAAAAAGGCCCAAAACTGAGATATTCTGAATGTCTGTAAGTGTTTTCATCAATGATGACAAAACCTCAGATGGTTGAGTGACAATACAGTGTTTTTGATAAGTTAAAGCAGCACCAACCCTTTGCAGCTGTCCTCTTCATCCATATCCACCAAATGGTTGTAAATCAAGAGGAATGACTAAAGCTGGGCAGCGAGATGACCATTAAGCAGAGGTGACACACTTGGGACACCACACGTCGCTGTTGAGCAGTCTGGAGTGTTTGTTGGATTAAATTAACGACACGCTGACGATGAACAGTGCCCACCTGACAATCAAACTCCTTTCAAACTCACTCAAGACATCAGGCAAGAGGCAGTGCTTTTAGGTATGGGATGATACCATCAAGTCCTGTCAGCTCTTGAGACACACCTGGCAGTTTTCAGGAAGTTATTTTGAAATAATTTCTAAATTACACAAAAACTGCACAGATACAATTACCAACCAAATGTCATGAGTTTAAAAAATGCCACATTTTACATTTTTACCGCAACCTAAGTAGCAAGATGGTGGCTATCAGTTCAAGATTCTTTTAGTTTGATCACTTTGTGGCAGCTGTATCGGGAGGTAGAGTTTTAGTGACACAAACCCCATCTTGTACAGTCTGCATGTGGAAGTGTCCTCGGGCAAAATAACGCCTAATTTTCCCCAGAGCCATGGATTAGAATCTGAGTGATGGTTAAAGAAGCTTGCACTGTAGCTTGCACTGAGCTGAAGCCCGACAAATGAAGCAGTGTTTCCCTTTAAAAAGATCAATCTGACGTAACGTGACGCAGATGCTTCCGTCCATATACCCTTGTGCCTCTCCTCCTCACGCGGCAGCCATCCAGTGCATCTCCCTGCATCCCTCCTGACTCAGCCCCCTCTCTCCCTCCTCCCCACGCCTCCTCGGACTCCATCAGGCGGAGCTCTTGGTGGAAGAAATGAGGGACACAACAACAACCATGGCGATGGAACTGTGGACGGACTAACAGCGGTATACGGGAAGCCGGGCACAGGTAAGCGGGGCCGGGTCAAGCCCGTTTATGGAAATCATCGGTGCCATCCGTGGATGCTGCAGAGCTCTCTCAGTGCGGAGAAAGAGTCTGCGTGTAGTGAACCGAGTGGCTCACAACAGCGGTTAGAAATAATAAGTGAATGGAGCCCCCGTGCAGGGAATTTGTGGAGAGTAAAGCTCTTGGTTGTCGGGTCAGGCTGTTTTCTGGCCTGTCTGTTTGTTTTGGTGCAGCTGATGGAGGCATGATGATGATGATGTTGATGCGCAGTGCGCTTCCTCCGGCAGATGTTTTCGCGTCTGGTCATCCTGCGCGTCCATGTTTGAACTCTCACGGGCCTTTGGGCGTCAGATATAGTACACACTGTCCACGCAGCGTCACAGCAGACAGTTTTTAAAACCCCTGGCTCCGCATGCACAAGCAGCTCACACTCAAAGTGAGTGTCATCCATGTTTGCAGGCGGCAGAGTCGTGACGGGCTGCCTGGCGCTGCAGTTTGACCTTGCAGCATTCCTGTTTTTCCACTAACGTAACGTCCTGCCTGACAGATGACAGAGCCAGAGCTCTTTTTTCATGTCCACATGGCTTTTACTCTGATCATATCACAGAACAGTCTAGTTTCCGTGAGCAAATTCATTTGCGCACAGTTTTCTTTTACGGGTTTTCTGTCAGGCTTAAGCCTGATTTTAATAGAGTGGCAGAGAAGCGTAGTCAGTGAATGGATGGAGTTATGAAAGGAGTTTGATTGAAGATTCTGGCGCAAGGATCTCCCTGAATATTCTTGGCACAGAAAGCATATTGTGCATTTCTGTGCCAGTGCTGGCTGAAAGAACACTTCCTCCACTTTGTCATCATAAATGCTCAACGTTTTTTACAGTTAAGCAGGTAGACACCGAGAAGTACATGTGTGCAAGCAAAGACTGTTAAATACATTTGGACACAAATGCACTATGAGACACTGAGCCCATTTTCTTTCATCTCTAGCAGCTTTTGCATTTTTTGTGTTGCCATGTTACATGTCTTGGTAGTGATTGTCTTTTAGATTTGAGTTTTCTACTTTTGTGTATAACTGTTTTCAGTCTCTGTTTATAGGCTTTTGATCTTTATATGTAAGAAATGTTATTTTTGTTGTTCTCTGTCTCTTTGCCTCTACTTTTGTTTAATTTGCATATTTGTGGAATGGTTTTGGGTGTTGTTTTATTGGATCTTTCATAGTTGTTTTGGGTCTTTGTAATTGTTTTGAATCGTTTGTTGCCTTTTTAAGGAAATGTGTGTATTTGTGCACTTAATTTTAAAGCCATTCCATTTCCGTTGCCATTTTAAGTTCTATTTTCATGTTTAAATTGTTTGTTGTTGAGTCTCTTTTATCCTTTCATTTTGAATCTCTTTTTAGATACCCTTCAGAAAGGGGCTACCAGACCCAGGCACCCAAGGAGTCACAGGGGCTCTTGGGCATCTGAGCCTGTTCCTTTAGGACTGTTCAGTTCTCCAGCCACACTTATGAACCTTAATTAATTTATGAGGCCACATACGGTCAGTACGCTGTCTGAAACAGAAGTCCAATGCATTGCTGCAAGCTGTAAGACTGAGCTGTCCTTTGCAGCATTGCCATCTTGTCAGCAGCAGGCTCCTTCCTTCATCCTGTTCTTCAGCGCACCCAGCCAATAGCCACTCTCCTTCTGGTCACGTTCCAAACAAGTGGCGGACTGACCGTTGCCATGGTGACGTAGTCACCAGGCAAAAATGTGTGCCATTTATCCAGATGCACTCATGGAGAGTAAATTTTAGGAACAACAAGCAGAATTATTGATCCTTCAAGTGTGGCACTGCTCTGGTGGTCTCTCAGTATATGAAATGCTCTTTGTTCTATTTGTTGTAGTGTCAATCAAACCTTCAAATCCATGAATGCTGCAAAGGAAGAAAGGGTATTCCCTTTTAGTATAGGTATAGCCCACATGTGCAGTAAAACATGTCACTTTGAATTCCAGTTGTTTGCACAATATTTCTACAGTAACTGGAGATAAGGTTTAGTGGCTATAAAGAAGAAAGAGCAGGGGAAATAGCAGAAAGCTTAATTTTACACACAAATACACATACGTACGTACGGCGTGTCTGCGGCCCTCGGATCTCTAGAGAAGAATGTGTACTCCCTGAGCAGATAGTGATTTGTAGCTGAAGGTTGCTGGTAGTCTTTGGTAGCAGTTGTTAGGTGAACCTGGTCGTAAAGTCAGTACTGCACAAGCAACCTTCATATAATTGGTTTGGCTGCTAGATTGCTGCAGTCACCTGTTATGTGCATGGAAGATGATGACTTGCTTGCAGACTGGGGTGGCTGTAGCTCAGGAGGTAGAGCAGGTCATCTGCTAGTCGCAAGGTTGGTGGATCTATTCCTGGCTGTTACTGCTACAGTCATACTCCAGTACATCTGTTGGAGTATGAACTCTGGTACTTCCATCAGAGTGTAGTGTTTTTAGGTAGAAAAACTACATGTATAAATGGATGAATGAGGTAAGTTGTATAAAACACTTTTTAGTGCTCAGGTAGACAATCAGCCCATTTACCAGATACTCGCTAAATAACCACCAAGCAGTAGTGAAACCTGAAAAAGTGCAGCACAAAGTGTCATGGCTACTGAACGGACTCACGCGCAGACAGTTCTTTCAAGGAAACAAAAAGGGGATTTATTTACAATAGGGATCACCTTAGTGCAAAATATATGTACAGTGAGTTGGGAGGGGGTCCAGGGCTCCAGGGAGAGAAGGGGGGGGGAATCCACACACACACGCTTCCTCTTCCACTCAGTCACTGCCACCGCTCCTCCGCACACACGCACTCCTCTTCAGCCGCACTCGCTCCAACACTCCACACACTGCCCCACTTGGACAGGTCCGGTGATTCGGTCCAGAATTCAGGTGGTTCAACGTTCCAGCGGTGAGCTGCTCTGTGCCACTGCCTTAAATAGCAGCTGGGGAAATCAGCCAGATCAGCCGCAGGTGGACACCATCACACGGGTGCGTGGGCCAAGAGTGAGAGCCCGTAATGAGCTCCACCCAGGCAGAGAGGAGGAGGAGAGACAAAAAACCAAAACTAACAACAACAAAACCTGTAGCCAGCGTGGGCCAACCAGAGAGACACGGGGACCGTGACACAAAGAAACTGAGAATGTTTGCTTTAATGCAACGTATGTCTTACTGCTGAAACCAACACATTTCCAAACACTGCAACTTTTACTATGAAGACAAACAGTCTCTCTTTGCATTCACACAAAATTCACCATCACTTAGAGACCAAGACTAGTGATTGGTGGTTGCAAGGGGGTCAACGACCAGCCTCTATGCCTCTGTGACTTACTTTAGCAAAGGACTTAACAGGGAATGGCAGCAACCTCCAGTAACCACTCACCACTGGTTTCTCTAGTGGCCAGTGTTTGCCTGGTCACCAAGTGGTGTTTAGGCCTGTGTAACTGGAAGCTAAATGTTGCTACAGGTAGATAAAGACAACCAATTTAACAAATTGAATCATTATTACAAATTGTTATTTGTAAGGTATTTTCCGTCACTGGGATGACAATCAAGTGTGAGTATGCACCCCTGTTTTTACATTACAAAAACAGAGATTAAAAAAGTCTCGTCTTCACAACATGTTGGTGGAAATACACAAGTGAGATTTCTTATGATCTCATGAAATCTTCCAAGTTGTTCAGCTGAACACAGAAAAAAAAATAAAGGAATAAAAATAATGGTTTGGAACAGCCAAGTTCAAGTCCAAACCTTAAAGTTATGGAAGGAAACTTAGCAACATTAAATTATGTTATAAACTATAAAATGGGCAAAAGATCCTCCAAAGTCGATGCAGGACTCATCAACAGTTATTCAAAAGATTAGCTGCAATTATTGCTGCACAATGAAGTCAAACCAGAGGCTAAAATCAATTTCCTCTCATTTTTTCAGTTTATATGTTTGATTTTGGTCCTGACGATCTTTTTTGTGTTCCATCTCTCGCCCTTTCGTGGCTGTTCACAGTGAAGAATTGAGTACATACGTTACTCAGGAGATGGTGGAGACCAACAGAGAGAAAAAAGAGAGCAGATATTCTTCTATCCATCCAGTGTTCACAAAATTACCACTTCAGATGATACACGCCTGAAATAGGCAGGAGAGATAAGCAATGTCAATCGACAGTGAAAGAGATTCATGTAGGCAGTGCTGAGTTGTACACTGTAATAACGTGATTATTGATTTCCTGCTTTTATCAATGCTCTTTGGTTCACACACGCTATTAGCACGATCATTTAGGCTGCAGCACTCTGGCGTGGTTTCATTTGCTGCTGCTTGGCTCACTAATGACAAACCTATGGTGTATTGGATATTTTGAGCATTTGACCTGATTAAGCTCAGACAGCCCCTTAGAAATCCAGAAGTGCTTTTTAACCAAAGCCAAATGAGGGCAAAAGTCCAATAAATGCCTGATGTAACGAAACTATAAGAGCACCATTAACCCTGGTGAGCTTAAAAGAAAAAAACAGTCTAGTTATTATTGATTGATTATATTTGTTCAAGGATTAGAACATTATTATTTTTTCTTTGTTATGTTAATTAGTAAGAGCACTGCTGTAGCAGCTTTATTGCTGTGCTCTGCTGGACCTTATTCTGCATGCACTGCGGCAATAGGGTGACTCTGCAGGACTGGCCTGATCTGCGTTTGCTGTTTTGACCTCCTTACTGAATGTGTGAATAAGTTTGTATATGCTCATGGCTCATGTTCATGGGGAAAGGCTTGTAAGAAAGAGGAGCTGGTCTTCACGTTGCCATCTGTTTTGAGAAACTGACATTGTGCAGCCTTTACTGCAGTGTGTATTTGCATCACTATCAGCTGCAGCTATAGAGACTCGCTGTGGGTAGGTTTATACCACTTTTTATTGTGAAAGGGCAATAAAAATTGATTCTTTTTAATTGCACCTCTCTGGAAACCTCAATTCAAGATTTTATCGGTCAATAACAGCTATTTGCCAGTGCAAATGCCAGTACCAATTAAAAACGTAAAAAAGAGACAAACACCCTTCATCCATGTAACGAGTGTTTCCATTGCATAGTTTGTTCCCCAGAGTGCACTCTGCAACTTCCCTGTCGGCAACATATGTTTGGAATGCCACAAACATGACAACCAGCTGAGCCAAGCAGAGCTGGGCAGAGCATAAATCAAATAAGTGCTGCACTGGATGCATTTGTATAAAACTTCCACAAAGAAATGCAGAGGATTAGTGACTTCTGTGATTGTTATGAAACAAAGTCCCAAGTGTCTTGTTGTTTTTTCCTTTAGCTGCACTGTAGACTGCAGAGACCAAACCTGACGACGGCTAACAAACAGATCAACCAGCAGATTTTTAGTTATTTCCAGTGTTTTATGTAGTGTTTACATGTAATTTGTCCTTTGTAGGAAAAATCCAGGAAACTAGCACCTCTACCATCAACATCATAACCATGTTTTTTTTTTTCTTGTGTAAGACTGTTGGTATTTATAGCACTTATGGTGGAGGGTCATATTGTTATGTTTCCCCAGGTAGGATGCTACTAGAAGCTGCTGACTGTGCTGTATGTTAAGATAAAAGAATGAGTCATCATCCAGTGCGATAGAGACTGTTTACATCAGAGAGCCGCAGTGTTTCATTCAGTCTACAGATTTATTATTGAAATCAGATGAGGAGTTCACTGCTTGTAAATTCTTCGCCTTCACTAGTTTGGGAATAGTGTAGCAAATAAGACATAATTAACCTTTGACCCCTAACACACGGAATATATCTAATTCTGACACTGTGACGCTGGAGCCAGCATCTGTGTTGGAGAACTTCCTGGTGCCTAAAATATATCCATACATTTCTAATACTTCAAATGGACACAGTGATGGTATTTCATTCATTGTGATCTGCTTTATTTTGCCACCTTTTAATTACATTAAGGTATTATTCCATGAAGAATTGTCATCCATTGAAATGCTAAAGACTTTAATTTAAAATAATTACAGAAAGGATTGCTTGTGTATTAACATGCTCTCTTTTTATGTGTAATAGCAACCCTGACCACAAGCTGAAACACATTAGTAAAGGACTGTGTTCTATATAAGAACACTTGTTGCTGTATATATATATATATATATATATATATATATATATATATATATATATATATATATATATAAGAACACTTGTTGCTGGAGTTTGACCTATATAAAAATATATCTTATATAAAGGATGGATGTCACCACTGTGACATCATCCATTGCATAGCTCGGGCCCAGCTTCTTTTATACTGATAGGCCATCTTATACTATACACTGATTTATCCTGATCTGCACCATTAACTATGACTTCAGTTGTTACTGGAATCAACCAATGGGAGACAGAGGCCTTTTTTATTAATAGACGTCTATGAAACAAAACTGCATTTTAAAACTAAAGGAGCCATTCCTTAGAAAGAATGCAGGTGTAAAGTTCTCCCAAATTGGGTTTCTGTTTAAAACCCAGGAAGCCATCTTTTATTTACAGTCTATGTTTGTCTTTTATTTGATCTTTCTCATTGATCATTGACCCCCTCAAGGGCGGGAGAATTGTTGAATTGTTACAGAACAACCACAGTTGCTTTGTAAGATCAACACTCACCCACAAGCACATCCAAACACACACCAGAGGTGTTGAATGGCTGTTCTGGAATAGCAGCAGTGACTCAGTGTTCAAGACCCTATGGCTATCAAGCAGTTTATGAACCTCTGGTTTCCAGCATTTTCCTGTTTATTAGATAGGCTTGCATTATGCATTCAGGAGGCTCTGGTAACTGGTGTGAGTCACACCTTCACACACACACACACACGCACAGCCTCCAGTCCCCCAAGTCGTGAGTTATGTTACCACTGCAGTCTGCTCGATCTAGATGAAAGACTAAAGGAGGAGTTTAAATGCAGACTTGTGAGTCTGCATTCCTCTCACAAATTATGCTGTGCATCCTGGAGTAAGTCAGATCTTTGTTACTGTTTAGTACTGCCTGTAAGTACTTTCACGTACTGACACTGCAGAACATTTGTTGCAGATGCTCTGAGATTCATCAAGGTCACATCATGGCTGGACAACAAGGACACGCTGTCTTTCATGAGAGACAATGCACTGTGTTCTGCTCCAGACACATGGGGGGGATGAATAATCCTGAGTTTGTGAATGTGTGTGTATGTAATCATGCCATTCCATAGTCCTGTGTGTCCAGAATCATCCTTCTTTCAAACCTCCTTCCTTTCCTCAGTTACCATTCTTCTCGCAACACGTGCTGTCTTCTCCTTTCATCTCATTGGCTCCTCTGTCCTCCTCTCATCCTCACGTTGTCTCTTACCTCCTCTCTTTCCAGTTTTGTGTTTCCATGTCGTCAGCACAGAAGCTGCTTGCCTGTTCAGCACACTCAGGCTGGGTATGGTGTTGCATAACAGGCCTAACTTAATAAATCATCTGCATCATGTGGTCTGGTGTGGTTTGATCTGTGGTGACAGCAACCAAAGCAGGATGACATGCTGACTTGAAGTTAGATATAAGATCGTTAAGACAGCTAAGATTGGTAGATATGAATTATAAGCTAAGTAAATTTTTGCTCTAAAAAGTCAAAAACAGTGAAGTTAAGAGAAAAGGTTTTAATTGTCAAGGATCTTTGCCAAATGGTATAATTTAATGTAGATTAGACACACTTCCATGCTGGTTTCACTTTTCAGATCTACAAGTCACATTCATTATCTAGAGGAGCTTCAGAGTCCAAATACAAAGAAGGTGTCTTACCAGCTAAATTCATTGTTTATATACAAATCTAATAATTACAAATACAAAACTAATAATTAATATAAAAGGTCCAAAGAAAATGGTATCTACTAGCAGAATAAGTTCTCTTGCTTATTTAAACTCAGCTAGTTGAATAAATATCTCTGTAAGCTGAAGCATTAACATTTCTCCTCACTGCGTTGAAGGAGACCAGAAAACAATGCCATAGCATTTTTCTTCCAACACCAAACTGTACAGTTGGCACTCCGGCAGGTAATGTTCTCCTGACATTTGCCAAACCAGACTTGTCCATCATAGTGCCAGATAACGAAATATGATTCATCACACCACAGACCACATTTCCACTGCTCCAGAGTCTAGTGGTGGTGTGCTTCACTCCGCTCCATCTGACACAGCATTGTGCTTGGCAATGTATGTTTACATGTTGCAGCTCAGCCATGAAAACCCATGCCATGAAGCTCCTGGAACATAGTTTTTGTGCTGATGTTGCTGCTGGAGGAGATTTAAACTACATACTACAAAATTTGCATCTGTAATGTTAGATGGGCTGACACTTTGTGTCTATGTTGCCATGGTTCATAAATGCTTCCACTTTGCAATAATACTACCTACAGGTGGGATATCTAGGAGGAAGGAAATGTTGCAATTGTGACATCTAATTACAGTATCACGCTTGAATTCAGTGAGCTCATTAGAACAACCTATTTTTCACAAATCTTTAAAAGGACATACTGTGTGGCTAGGTGTTTGATTTTATACACCAGAATATATTATATGCTTGAATTTAAAGATAACTGTGATCCAGTACTTTTGTCCCTATAGTTGATTTCCAGTTCATGTCACACCATCAGGACCCATCCATCCATTCTCTTCCACTTATCCTTTTCAGGGTCAGGGGGGGGTGCTGGAGCCTATCTCAGAAGTCTTAGGGCGAGAGGCAGGGTACACCCTGAACAGGTCGCCAGTCTGTCACTGGGCTAACACACAGACACAGACAACGATTCACACTCACATGCCCTATGGGCAATTTAGAGTTTCCATTTAACCTATCCCTACTAACTACATGTCTTTGGACTGTGGGAGGAAGCCGGAGTACTACAGTAGATTCTCTGTGGATACATTTTTCTGTGATGTGCTCCTGAGGCTGGCTCTCTGTCTGCTTTGTGTTTATACCAGGGGTCAGCAACCTTTAACACCCAAAGAGCCATTAGGACGCGATTTCCACGCAAAAGAAAACACTGGGAGCCGCAAATACTTTTTGACATCTAAAATGAAGATAACATTGTGTATATATTGTTTTTTACCTTTATGCTTTGTGTGAACAACTAAGGTTTGTTGCTTGTGAAATCCATGAAGTGCTACAGAGAAAATTACATTTTATTTATGTAATTAACATATTTTGAACTCTTAAAGAAATATAACAAAAGGAAAGACACCCAGCTGAACTAAAATGATCCATGTAGCAAACAAAAACTGCTGTGAGCCGCCACCCTTATATCGCCTTTGGGCTTTTGGAGCCTTGACCTGACTTTTAACAAAATAATTGGGATAAAAAGCACTATGCTGCTAAAAACAGAAAAATAGATATTTGCAAAATTCTGCCTAAATATGTATTTTACCTTTTTAATGTGTGTTGCGGGGCGTGGTCTGCTGCGCCGCTGCAGGGGACGCGGACGCACCTGTGCAGCACCCGCAATCACGCCTCGCCGCCTTAACGTCTGTGCCATCTGTGCTGTCGTGTTGGTATGTGTCGGGCTGTGAGCTGAAAAGCTACAGCCGGCTGTATGCGTACAGCAACCGTGTGTGAAAGTGGTCAATAAAGAGATGCTGAAAAGCGTGTTCATGCAAACATCGTCGGGTCTGCCGTGATATGTTTACAATGGGACTTCGGCCCCTGAACCTCTGCACACAGCGTCTGCAAATCGGGGCTGTACGAAGTCACTTAATCTTTACGCAGGGCTGTAAACTGTCATCTGTGAGGTGTGAGCGGTGTTTGTTTTTAACATAGTTCACGGTGGAGAACAGCTGCTGACATAATGTGGATCCGAAGATCCATAATTGGCCTACCTGCTGAAAGTCTCGATAAAGGCATGGCGTTTCGGCGGGTATACCGGCTTCCGCGAGTGTGACGCTTATTTTGAGCGATCAAAAAATAATAGAATATAATTTTATATTTCAATATCACAACACTCCTCCAATTTAGAACTACAGGTTAAAAAAGAAAATAAATAAACATAAATAAAATACAGTTCAGCTAAATACTTAAAAAAAACAAATTTATTTTCCCAAACTACGCGGAGCCGCACTATAAGGACTAAAGAGCCGCATGCGGCTCCGGAGCCGCAGGTTGCCGACCTCTGGTTTATACAAAAACACTATCATAAGGATCGTGTGTGTTTTCATTAGGATAGAGATTTGTGCCACTGCGCGGGTCTGTGGTTTAGTTTGCTCACTGCTAACTATGCAACAATACATCTTAGACCAGCTTTAAAATCATGATAGAGAGCCGAGGAACAATGGAAGAGGATTTAAAGTTAGAGCTCAGATGTGGATGAGGTTCTACAGTAGGTAGATTATTAGTATCGACAGGATTTGACTGAAAAACTGTCTTTCATTCAGCTTTGTTCACTGACTTTAGAAGCAGAAGAGAATATGAGCAAGGCAGTCATGGTTGATAGGAAAACAACACAGCAGAGAGGTGTTAATGCAGGAAGCTGACTGACAGCAGGCGTCCTGCGTTTCCACACATACAGAAACCTGCCTCTCAAGGGCCCACCAAATTGTCTGTGGTGTATTATTGATGAGAATAATCCTCCTCTTTCCCCCCTCTAAGTTCTTTTTTCATCCGCTTTTCTCTCTCTTAGCCTGTCTTTCTCTCTCACAATACAACTCAGCAGGATGTTATTTGTAAATATTTTTGGACGTACTTACACTACAGCTGTGGCAGAAACCTTCAACATGTATATATGTGTACATTTACAGATTTATTCCTGCTAAAAGGGAGTTTTTTCTTCCCAGTGTTGCCAGGTGCTTCCTCATAGGGGGCTGTAATATAAAGCGCCTTGAGGTGATTGTTGTTATGATTTGGTGCTATGTAAATAAAACTGAACCAAATCTGTCCAGATGCAGATGCAACTCTCACTTCTCTTTGCTCACCTCTGCCCCTGTTATTTGACCTGGAAACAGACAAAGAAGTGGTGACTGGCTAGTTGTACCACATGATTGCAATGTGATTTGTTGCTGAACGCTGATGTCCACTCTGTGCAAGCTAAGTGTCAGCTTGTGTCAGTAGCACAAGGGAGCCTGATGAAGCCATCTATAGCGGTGCACATGGGCAGTCAGCAAAAATCACGCTTTATTTGAGTGTGTAACAGTCCTCTCTTTCTTTGTGTGACTCTGTGTTCACTCACTGCCTATGTATTTCTGTCAGGCTCCAGGCTCTCAGTATAGAGCTGAAAAACCCAGAGAAAAGGTTAGAGCACAAGAAACCCAAGACGTTGCCTGGCTCCATGTCTGCCCCTGCTCCGCCCAATCAGAGGTCTACATCGGTCTCTCGCCGGTAAGTAGAGTGAATACCTGTTTTGTGATACCAGTGCTCACCGTTGATAATTATGGGATTTCTGTGCACTGCAAGGTAACCATGGTTGAAAAGTCTGCAGGGAATAAGTATGTCATATTGTACTGTAGTGTCTCAGAGCCCTGAGAAATAAGTAGAGAAAAATTCATTTCAGTGATTCATCGTTTCTTAAATACTTTTTGTCTGTAAAATAAAAAAATAAGAAGCAAAAAATGAGATTCATCTGCTAAAAACCAGTAACTTCTTTTTATTGTACTCAATTCGACCACAAGAGTGTCCTGCCTCATGATCTAAACAGAGTAAAAAGTATAAATACTAAACCATCCCTGAGTATTGTGTGGCTTGCAGGCAACATCCAGGCCCAGCCTGGTGAGGTGTGAGGTGTGCATGAAGGTCAAACATAAAGAAGTACACATTTTGCAGTTTATCTCATTTCAGACACCGAACACTCTTCAATAAACTCCTCATCTCCTGTCTTTTGCAATTTTGTGAGAAATCATAATTCAGCTTTTTTGCTTTTACTTTAAAGGCAGCTGCTTTTTTTCCACTACTTTAAAAACCTGTGTGTATGCAATTGAATCCAGCATCACTGTAAATGTTAGTGATAATAGTGTTGGTGCTTTTATTATGCATGTTTCACCTCTTCATTGCCTAACTGTAACATCTACCCTTACCAGTAGCGGATAATAAAGAGATAAAATTAATATTGTGCTGAAATGAGTTCAGCTTATTGGTGCAGTCCTTGCTCTCCAGTTTTTTCATATAAAGCAAAGCTGTATTTCCTTTGCAGGAGCTTTTTGTTGGCCTCTGAGACTCCACACACTCCCTATCAAATTGTGATGGGAGACTTGGGCTTTATATCAATATATACTGATTCCCCTTAAACACAGAACCTGCGCTTACATTGTCGGCTCATTTTTATCCCACTAATTTGATTCTCCTGGTAGATTGCCCTGGTCATTACTGAAATGAACTGGCTTTGTCACCCACAGAACTTTCCACTCCCATCAGTGCATTTTTACAAGTGTGGCATTATGCTCAATTGCTCCGCAGTAAATGTTTTTGTGTAAATAAATAAATAAATTTGGAGTACAAACAAGTGTCAAAGACTGGAATAACTTTTTTCTTCTGTTTCACTGATGAAAAACAGATTACGGGACAGATTATCCTGTCAAAACCCCATTTTGAATTGTTCTTAAATCGTCTTAAGTCAAAAAAGAAAGCTGGATTATCTGTATAAAGTGAATCACATGACCTCACTTGCTTTTCGTGGATGTCATTGATATCTTTGCTGGTTGGTTAAAAAGTTTCCAAAGAGTTTTAACTTAGGACCATCTTTGGGATCTACAAGTTGCGCATTGTTAGTTTAAAACTTTAAGTTTTTCTGTTATCAGAGACCAAAGTCTCGGTCTCTGATAATATGTAGGAACCATCGTGAAATGGAAGGAGAAATAGAAACATGTTCTGTAGAACGATGGATTGGCGAACATATGGTTCCCCAAAAACATGCAGCTTTCCAGCAGTGATAATAATATATACACATATAATAATAATAATAATAATAATAATAATAATAATAATAATAATATACACAGCTAGGACTACATCACAATACATATATCTCAAAATATCACCTTTTTATAATGTTCCTTTCTAATCTTGCTGTCGTATCCAAAATAAGGTCATGCTAAACAAAAAAAAACTTTTTTCTTTGACTTGAAGAAATTTGTTTAACATTTAAACCTATTTTCTGCATATTCCAGCATATAAAATAAAACAATTTTTTGCGTTTACACTCACTCTTTCAAATAGATGCAAGTAAAACACAGCAAAAATAAATAAAATAAATGAATAAATAAACAAGATTCAGCGGCACTAACTCCTGTCGCTCTTAAGTCTGTTTTCACCTGTTTTGCAGGAGTGGGGCTGGTGGAGGTTTGCCCGGTGTCAGTGGGGGGGAATTTCACATCCCCAACAGTGTGTGTGTGTGTGTGTGTGTGTTTATCTTTAACAAATATTCATAGTCAATGTGGTGCCACTTTTTAATAAGTGAGAGAAAATAGGGTGTTTTAAAATTAATTGACAGTTGTTTCAAACAGTAATAAGTAATTTAACTCCATTAATGAGTCTTTTATAAATTCTAAAAATTTTCAGCAGCGATTTAATGACGCGTGGGGTGTGCGCCTTTAAGACTGCAGTGGGAACTGCGAGACTTGAGCTTTTTCCGACACGGTTAGCTGTCAGTATTTATGAAGGATTAAAAAAATATAAATGAAAAGTTAAGGCAACATTTACTGTTACTGTTACGATTTGTAGCAGCAATAATTAAACATATACAAAATTACACCACCAAATGGCAAGCTGGCATTGCAGTTAGCACTGAAACTCAGTTATCAGTACTTTCAGTAAAGAATGTGTAAAAATCTTCTGAATAAACAGTTAATGAAACTGCTGATTGCAAACCAGGAAAAACTGGCATGTGTTACTTTGTATTGTAGCTTTATAATAAGTCAAATTGTAAAAGACCAACATATCATATAAATATATCTGTCTTTATTTAAAAAGTGGCACCATGCTCAGTTTGTTTCTGTACTTCCTGTAAATAACTTGTCTAAGACTTGTTGATGAATAAATGGACCTAAAATTGAGAACTAGAGTGCTATGAAAAGTATTTGCTGCCTTCTTTTTCTTTTTTTTTTTATTTACTACATTTACATGTTAAGATCATCACACATTCCACATTCATTGTGCCCTTTCCAAATGAGGTAGCACTCTGGAATCCCGTCCCACAGTGTCCTTACAATGACAATAAATCTTACAAATTTTAATATTAGACAAAGATAAATACAAAATGCAGTTTTTAGATGATGATTTCATTTATTAAAGGAAATAAGTTATTCAAACCTCCTTGGCCCTACACGGAAAAAGTAATTGTTCTCCCTAATTAAATAATGTATTGAATAGAATAGAATAGAATAGAATAGCTCTTTATTATTTACGAAATTGTTGTGATCAACCACATTGTTCACTTTCACTAGTCCATCCCTCAGCTTGTGTCCTGAACCTTATGCAGCACTAATCCAAAACAGTAAGTCCATCTATAATTTTGGAGTGTTCAAAGTAAGTCTGGATCTAAGTCCAGTTAAGATGTTTTGGCAAATATCTTAACCTCTTTTTTGAATTAAAACATTTCTGTAAAGAAAAGTGGGCCAAAATTCCTCCACGGCGATGTGAATGACTCAGTGTCAGTTATTGCAAACGATAGATTGTAGTTCTTACTGCCAAGGGTGGCGTAACCCGTCATTATTGTTCCACCAAGGCCAGTTAGGTTTAGATAACTTTTTTCTTTTTATATAAACTCAGTCTGTTTGTCTAATTTTAACATTTGTTTGAAGGCTGTGAGTGTGCCAAGAAGAAATTGGGAAGGGGGCAAATACTGTTTTCATAGCAGTGTATGTTCTAAATGCTGTAAATAGCAACCGACTTGAACAGAGTTTATTGAGTATATTGATGTTCTCTCCTCTAGCCACTGGACTAACCTGGCCTGTTTACTGGACACAGGATAAAGGATAAGATGTATTTCTTGTCTGTAGGGACCATTGTTGACTTTTGCACAACCATTAACTTGTTTCGGAATGTGAATGCTGCAGTAATATTGTATGCATAATGTGTTGTTATATACTTAATGCATGAGTGATGGACATTGCTTTTCTTCTGTGGTCCAGTTTGACACTACCAGTACTTTAATACCACAGAAAGCCAATGTGTCGTTTCTGTCAGCTGATGTGTTAAATAGTCTTTGCTGTCATCTAGCTGTTTCTTGCTATGGTGTATGTGTTGGGCACAGACTGATAAATGGTCTCTTAAACTGGAGCCAAGCTGAATCTGTCTGGAGGGTTTAATGTTTTTACAGGAAAAGTTGTGTTACTACAGACGGATCAACGTGTAGTTGTGGTGTCCTCCTCTCTCTTATTTATTTTCCTCAGATTCAACCCTCTGAAGGTGCTGCAGCCCAAACGTCGCTTGCAGCAAATACTGGCGTCCTCGCCCGTGCCGGTACCCAAGCCGGCGTCTGGGTCGGGGACTGCTGTGCCAGCCGCCACAGCACCAGTGGCCATTCCTGTGCCCGCGCCCCCTGCGTGAGACACACTTCAGTTACAGTCTGAGAGAGCATGCTCCATAGCTGTAGCTGTAGCTTTGGCATGCACTGTAGCCACTAAAACCAAAATTGGAAATTAAATGTTGGAAAAATAAACAACAGCACACAGGCAAGTTAAGGTTCTAACCTGTGAATAATGCAGTGAAACGTGGTCAGGTTAGGATTAATCTTTGCAGTCAGGTGTGTGGCTTCTCCTGTCAACATCACCTGTTGCAAAGCTGCACAGCTCACCTTTTAGGGAATTTCAATGTCAACGATCAGGCAAGCGGATGGCACAAAGTAGACTTTTTATTTGAGTCTCCTAATGCTGTGAATCTAGTTAATTTCTCTTTTATTTGGTAGTTTTCATGCTAAAAACATGTATTTGTGAGTTTAATAAAATGTTGGAACAGAACAGATCCTGATCTACCGTAAACGGTGTCATAGGATCACAACTGCCAAAAGTAAAAGTCGATTTTTTATTTGACTGTTGTTTGCACTGAAGACTTTATCTAAGACGCAGTACTGAAACTCAGAAGTTGGGATAAATATTTATCCCCAGCATAGATAAGAATAATTTAGCAGACACAGACATGTATGTGCAGGTAAACTGAAGAGTTTACCATCAGTAGCTAGCTTGTTTAGTTAGCTAACATTACCTCTGGATGCTAGATGGGTACTTGCATGCAATCAATGCTAAAAGACTTATTCTTGTTATACAGCGTAGAGCTAGTTGATGACTTATAAGGTAGTCCTGTTATTCATTAAGATTTAGCTTTAAACTATGTAAAGCAACAAGAGACTTTCAAAAGGAGGTCTATGTATTGAATTTGCCAAAATCTGCTATATTTTCATTTACTTTAGATGATGTTTGCTGCAAGAAAACCTGCACCATGCTACTGTTAACATAAAGGCTAAAGGTTTATGATTAGTTTAGTGCGGAATTAGCATAGTTCTTTATAGTGCATTAAATCTTAAAGCCAAGATTATCCTCCGTTGTGGACACAGACATGGACTGTTGGAGACCCATAGGCCAAGTAGTCATTCCTCTTATACTACTTTGTCACCTGCTTGTTCTTCACCTGGGGAGCATGCCTATTTGGTGCATTGTAATGTAAAAATGTGGTCCCAAAAAAGCAGGCATGCCTGGAGTCTATTATACATAGGGCTATAGCAAAATGACTTCTGTTTGACTTCATGATATCTTTATAAACATTCTTTGATTGGAGTTGTGGCCTCGGTTGCTATTTTCAAGACTTA
Source organism: Simochromis diagramma (assembly GCF_900408965.1). Taxonomy (NCBI): domain Eukaryota; kingdom Metazoa; phylum Chordata; class Actinopteri; order Cichliformes; family Cichlidae; genus Simochromis; species Simochromis diagramma. The sequence continues at coordinate 4,607,460 of NW_024387448.1, read as the reverse complement.
TCCAAAACAACATGATGTACTTTTTAAAATAGATAGATATAGATATAGATAGATAGAAATAGAAATAGATTCAACAATAACATAAATGCCTTGTGTGACTACCATGGATATGATAAATCCTGACTGAAGTGTACAAAAGTCAGAATGGTAATGTGGAAAATGCTCAAACCAAATCAGAGGGTAGTGTCATTGTGGCTACTTTCAACACATGTATACAGTCTGTGGCCTGTAAGGAGCACAGAAAGTGGCAAGAACTGTGTGCGTGTTGTTGTGTCACATCACCTTCGAGTACAGAGTCTGTGATACTATCATGTACTTAAACGCAAGAATTGGTGCTAATCTTTCAAGGATTAGGTTTAGTGGCTACATGCACGGTAGAAATGGCACGTTTAATGTGCATACTGTGATCACTGGTTGACCGCAGCCACTCACTCAACAGCACTGTGTGAAACACTCATGTGCAGCAGCATTGCCTGTAATGCGAATGTGCTTTTGGTTTATCGAGATATTGTTTACTAAATCAGTTTCAGCCTCTTGAGCAAAGTTGCTTTCGTAAAGGAATATCTCTTCACTCCTCTCCACCCACTCATGCTAACACCTGACAACTGGGAAATGCTTGCCTCAAGCAGACAACACCCACACCCCAGACATTAGTTCCATCCCAGCAGATGGCTGGGATGAACTGTCACGCCCTAAACACTGTTGTACTGTGTATTTTCCAGGCTCAGTGTTTCTGCTGCTTCTCTCTCCCCATTTCTGTGCTATCAAGTGTTGAGCTGTCAATATCTGGCTTCCTCCCTAATTATGTAACACAGGACACGGTGACTCAGTTCAGTAGCAAAATATACAGTAAAAAATGGAAACAACAGACGTGCGTTCAATAGTAGTTTAAATATAATGTATCTGTCTATTACAAACTGTCTCCAGCGGTTTATTACATAATCCAGGTGATTAAGGTTTTTGTTCTTCTTACTTGACCTCATGCGTAAAATTACTTTTTGGAAACTTTGCTGAACCTTAGCTGCATGCTCAAATAAACCCTGAGTAAAATTATTATTAATCTTTTACAGGGCACTCAAAATTCAAAATTTCATTTATAATGTTGCAAGAGTTTTTTGTTTGTTTCTTTGTTAGGTCATTTGTTTGTGCACACATGTGCATGCATGATTTCATACACCACTAGTTGGACTTGGTGTATTGCTTAATTTTTTTTTAGAAGTAAATTTAAAAACTTTTCCATAGGTGCTTTGTGACAATAACAGGACAGTAATCAGCTTCTTCTCCGGTAACTTCCTCATTGTGTCGATGGACTTCAGCTCCATTGTCTTAGACGGCAGCAGACCATAGCAGTCCTTGTTCTACTCTAGAGCCCTGGTGGAGTCAGCTTAGCAGCATTAGTTCCAAAAGTCTTTGAAGTTTTGATTAATGTGGCCCTCAAGCTCACAGCTGAACTCTGAGATGATTAAGACAGCCACTTACCAATATCTAATAATTCAGTCGTCAGCTGTTTATCTAGCAACTTCCTCAGTTAGTAAAATCCTGTGACAATTAAAAACAGTCAAACAGTTTTGACCTGCAATTGGCAACCGTGGTCTTCTGGGAGTTCAACATAGCAGCAATTGAACTAGTTCTCCACCAGCTGTGCATTTGGGTTTAGAGTGAACCTCCAGCTTGTTCCAGATCTGCAAGATTAGCATTGTAAGCTGCAGTCCATGATGGTGGAGCTGGAGAAAGAAAAGCTAACAGAAGAAGAAGCTGAGGACCACCCGAACAGTGAGATGGTCACTTTGCCATCATGGAAACATGACATACTTAACAACTGCACTTTCAAAATAGAGTGAAATGAACTCATGAGCAATTAAAAAATTTAGCCAAATTGCAAAAACATTGTGCTTCATTAGTTTTTCTGTGTTGGTGAAATAAGTAAGATACTATATGTATTTCTGGGAAACACTGGCTATCATCAAGTTTGATATATATATTTATATATATACATATATATGACATGAACAGCGAAAAGTTTAAAGACAGAGATGAGTTATATACAAGACTATGTGCATGTTTAGTGTGGAGTTTTCGTGTCCTGTGTCCAATACCATCATGGCTGTTCTGATTGACCCTGCTTGTCCTCCCCTCCCAGTGTGGTGTCCAGTGATTGGGAAACAGTTATGTCCTTGTTAAAGAACAACAGTAACTCAGTTGGTGAACATTCATTATAGACTTTAAAACCACACAGACGCTGACAGAAGTTGCCAATCACAGATAACCCTTTTTTTTTTTTTTATATCTACCACTGATATAATTAAACTGTACTAACAAACTGTGTCATGTTTTGCTGGATAGTAAAAATGCCTAGAGGTGAAAATATATATACACCACCAATTCTACTCTTTGATATTATGTGGTTTTACTTGGTCTCTATAGTGGTTTTGCACAGGTGTCAGTTGTCTTAAAGTTAACTTTTTTTTTATTCACTTGTTTAGCTAAGCTAGTTTGCACTTGTCATCAAAAGTGGGGGGGAATTTCTATAAGTTTGCTGAGATATTTTTGTGAAAGTGTGTTGCGAGTTAAAATGGGGCGTTTATGAATTATTGTTGTTGCCGCTGCTTCCATGTTGCTCTTAGAAGACCTAAAACATTTTATCACTTGTAAATTGTGTTTCAGGATGCAGTGTTAGTTTACATTCCAGTAAAAGCCTCATAGCAGTAAACTGCTCCTATTAGCGGTGCAGTATAGGAAGCCAAACAGAGGAGCCTCAACATTGAAGCATGGCTTTTAGAAAGCAAGCTCTCCTGAGCCACTTCACTGTTTGAGTTCTTACACTTTACAATTATGCTGAGATATGCTAAATGTCAACCAATCTTACCTCCCTTCAGTGTGCAGCAGGCACATTGCCACCCTCTGTGATTTAACACCCTCTTGTCTCTGGTCAGGTTTGACTACTGCAGGTTCATAGAGTTAGACTACGTGCCCATGGAGTCAAGCTGTATGGTGTCAATGCGCCCAACTAAAGGCTATGTATCAACCAAGTCACCGACCAAGGGATACACTTCCACCAAGTCTCCGGATCGCCACGGTCGTTCAACAAACTCTCCCTCTACCCCTCGCTCCCGGTCTGTCCCGACTCGCTCTTCTTTCCTCCCGATCAGTCTTGATCCTTTAAAGCATGGGAATGGCAAGATGTTTTGCACTGCTGTAAATGTTTTGTGACGCCACATTCTAGAAAACATCCTGTCTAGTCTGACTCTCTTCTTCTTTTCTGTCTGATTGCTCTCTTTTAGTTCCCTTCTGGTGAAAACTTTCTTTTTTTATTTGAGTAATGCTAATTTGATGTCCTTTTCAGTTTCAGCACTGTTGTGAGTGCCAAGAGGAGTGTGTGTACTTGTTTCTCAGGCCGACATGCTGAAATATTGTACTCTGTGTATCTGTGTAAACCTGTGTTGTTTAAGCATGGTGGTGGACCTGGATTGAAGTGTTTTTCATTCATTTCTGTTTGCACTGTGGATCTGTTTGTCATGGTTTAGCTTAGCAGCTCACTTAGTGTCTGGACTGTGGTTTCATGGTGTTGCCAGGAACACATTAACATGTCTCCTCTTACTGTGTACCAGGCGCACTCCGGCTGCGGCCAGTAATAGAGATCCCTATGGAAACGCTTCTCTCAGCAGCAGCAGCAACTCAGGCTCATGTAAAGGCAGTGAATGCAGCCCAACCAAAGGGTAAGAGGTGTAGCACATTTCTACTAGCTCTTGTACCAGCGTAGTCCCAATGCTAGAGCTAAATATGTTTGCAATGTGGGCCACCGATTCTGATTCTTCCTACTAATGTTTCCCCAAATTCCAACACTAACATTGCAAAATACTGCAATAATGCACCACTACTGCATTGGTGGAAAAGAGGTATAACGTTAATGCCTTGGGATAGAAAATGAAACTCTTTGTGACTTTGTCAACTCAGTGAAAACAGAACTTAATATGATTTGCTGTCTTATTACCTCAATTAGCTATTTAATTAATATCCGTCTTTCAAAAAAATGAAGAGATATGGCTGCCAATTCACATTTCTGTAATCATTTTTATTAACTATTTTCAGAATTTTAGCGATGATATGACACAAGCAAAAATTATTTACTCCAGTTCGCTTTCCAAAAGTATGAAAGAGCACATTTGCAGTCTCTTCTTTTTTCAGTTTATGCTCATTGGTTGAATATGTGAATGACAATATGGTGAGTGCTGTTAAAAAGGAAAAAAGCCCACATTACTGATAAAACTATTTTGAAGATAAGCAAAAAGTTATTTGTGATATCATCATCACCGATGACTTAGACCTCAGAAGGTTAAGAGTGTTTGAAACTCTTAATTCTTAAAATAGTGATGTTAACTTTCCTTCCATCAATTCTTTCTTAACATCTCAAAAAATGGAAAATATCACTTATTCTTTTCATAAACTGAAGTCCTGTCTTTTTTAGACGCCATCAGAAGTACACGTCATGTACAGACAACCATGGCATTCGGCCTCCTCCACCAGAGCAGTACCTCACACCCCTTCAGCAGAAGGAGGTGTGTATCCGACACCTGCGGGCCAAGCTAAAAGAAACCATCAACACCCTGCAAGACAGGTGAGATACTGAGATAGGATGAGAAACTGACAGGTCCTATAAAGCAGCGGTCCCCAACCTTTTTTGCGCCACGGACCGGTTTATGCCCGACATTATTTTCACGGACTGGCCTTTAAGGTGTCGCGGATAAATACAACAAAATAAAACTAGTACCGGTACCGAAAAAAAGAAGATTTATTCATAACACACGTGAAAAGACCCAGGAAAACCGAGTTAACGATAAAAACGATAACAAAATAATGCTGAAAACCGATAAAAACCCCGAAAACCATACATTTCACACCTGAGCCTCAACTCTCGCGGCCCGGTACCAAAAGACTCACGGACCGGTACCAGTCCGAGGCCCGGGGGTTGGGGACCGCTGCTATAAAGCAAGGTTTTATGCTAGTTCTTCTTAGATCTTTTATATTGGTCTGTGCTTCTTATCGTCAAAGGTTCTAACCCTTTCTCTGTTGTCATCCTCTTAGGGACACGGAAATAGATGAGTTGAGAGGCCGGCTTTACAGAATGCAGGAGGACTGGGTTGAAGAAGAGTGCCACCGCGTAGAGGCTCAGCTGGCCCTGAAGGAGGCGCGTCAGGAAATCCAGCAGCTCAAACAGGCTGTGGATACTGTTCGTGCCAGGCTGAGCGATGCCGGAGGCCTCAGTGGAGATGTAGGGGTCCAGAAGTACTTTCAGGATATCAACGCTCAGAACCACAAGCTGGAGAACCTTTTGCTGAGTATGGAGTTGGCCCAGGCTGGATTAGCGAAGGAGGCGGAGGCTATGCCAGGCTGTCGGACCCGCGTTGGGGGTTCAGCACCAGCATCTGTTTCAGGAGAAAGTCCTGGCGGAGTACCCAAACTTACTGTAGGAGGAAGAGGGTCTTGCTCTTGTGATGGCTCCCCAGCCCGGTCTTTAACTCGGAGTTCCACCTACACAAAGCTGAGTGATCAGGCACTGGCGGACCGCAATGACAACGGGTCGGACTTTCCTTGTCTCTCAGGAGACGGCACCCAGGACAGCGGCTTTGTGTGCTGTGGGGAGAGTAACATCCCCAGCCGGGCTGACCTTCTGCTGGAGGCCGCATTCCTTTCTGAGGAAACAGCATCTTTACTTAATTCCTACACGCAGACCTTCTCCCACTCTCTTCCCCATTCTCATCCCCACTCTCTGCCAAACTCACTGTCTCACACCTACTCACATACCTTACCTCATTCTTTCCCTCACAATTTGTCCCACTCTGTGCCGCATACTATGCCACACTCTTCTACGTATGAGAAGCTGTGCACAGGGGAGGGGCTGGCACCCTTTCGTTGTGGTCTGGGTGGAGTGAGCTGCATGAGCCACCCCTGCCTCTCCCACCACCATCTGTACCTGCACCCGTTAAGGGAGACTGGCATTCAGACAGAAAGCTGCCCCATCCCTACAACAGCAGGGTATCCCTCCGATCTGGACACCATCGCAGAGCAACGTACTTTCCGGTCCCAGGCCTGTAGCCCCACTTCAACCTGGATGTCTGATGAAGGGGACGAGGAGTTGGACTCCATTACCACCACAACTTCAGTAACCACAGCAACAGTCATGAGTACAGCAACAGAGCCAATCCCCAAAACTCCAGTGGTCCCATCTTTACCACGGTCCGCCACTGTTGCGTGTTCCATGGAAAGTCCTGTGCATAAAGAGAAAGAGTACGGAGAGGAGGAGGAAAAGCAGGAGAAAGAGGAAAAAGAGAAGGAAGCTTTTGTGGCAGAAGAGCAGGTGGAGATAGTTATGATCAAACTGGCAGAAGAAAGGCAACAGACGCTGATTGGTTCCGTGGGAGAGAAGATAGGAGGGCAGGGTGCTGAAGAGAAGCCGGCTCAAGGAAAACTCTGTGATCTTGCTGAGATGCCAGCAACATGGCAGGGTGAGCTTAAGTTAAGAGGATGCTGTGGAGAAAGCAGGCAGGGTGGGACATCATTTGAAAACCTCGGAGTTGTGGACATGCAGCAAGAAAGCTGTCCTTTACAAGAATCAACCCAGGTAGAGACACCTCACCTGAGTCCGAGTCACCAGGGATCGTCTCCAGCTATAGAACAGCCTCACACAATCCAGCCAAGAAGGTCTACTTCCCATGAGGAGATAGGTGGTGTTATAGTGGTGGAGGTGCACAATGAGGACAATGATAACGGTGAAACAAAAGAGCACGGTGCCACAGGGGACACTGCAGAAGAGAACGGAGAATCATCTAGCTCTGGGACGATTCAGAAAAGCTACTGGAGTCGTCACTTCCTAGTTGATCTGCTTGCGGTGGCCATTCCTGTGGTGCCGACGGTGGCGTGGCTCTGCCGCGGTCCAGTCCGGGAAGGACAGCCAATGTATCACATAGGATCACTGCTGAGAGGCTGTTGCACTGTGGCGTTGCACTCGCTGCGCAGGGGAGGCGGGCTGAGGCACTACCCCGCAGGCGGGGGAGACTTAGGGGGATCACAGATATAAGAGGAAAATCTGCTCAGCACCTCTGTGGCCCTTAACCACGACCTTTCCTGTATAGGTTTTCTCTTGGAAGATTCAAGTGCAAGAAGACGAGGACTTCCTGTCCTGCAGTTTCTGCCAAGAATAGGCAAGAGGGGTATAAGAAACAGGAAATGTGAAGCTCTTGGACTGGCAAGCTCTGCCTTGTTTTGGTTCTGCTCCGCAATGTCTGTCACCCAATGTTCCTCAGCCTTGCTACCGAGATGTCTGCCAGCTCTACTGGCTTGTGGAAAAGTAAATGAGCTGATTGAAATGAATGATGCCTGAATCTTTGATGCTGATTGTTTCTTTTGATCTTAAATGCAGGGAAAACTGTAAAAGATTCATTGACTACTCAACCTATGAATTCCAACACATTTGAATGGTTGTTTGTGTATATGTGGCATATATGTATAAGAGCTTGTATACATGTGTAGCCAAGTTACAAAAAGCTACAGCTTAAATAAGTCATTAAGCAATGGCTGAGGGGAAAATCCACTCTAAATCAGAATTTACATGTTTCTACAACTGCAGACGGTTTTCATTGATCTTCAAGACTGAAATCTCAGAGTGTGTCTGCCATCATGACGTAGACACAAAACTCAGGGATGTTCCGAGGGTAGAAACACACAAACCTATTAAATTTGCTTCAAATCATAAACACCCAGCTGTGGCCAGTTCAGTTGTGCTGCCAAGTTAAACTAAATTAAGGTTTTAGTTCTCTCTCCTGGCCAAAGAAGCGTTTTGGTTGAGCTCAACCCCCCAAAGGAATGTTGTTCATCATTAAAATGACCTCTGCCAAAAATCCTATGTAGATGTTTATTAATCAAACACAGTAGGTTAATCTGAGGTGTGTATATGCATAGAAGCTGATTTCTAATTTTCTTTCATGCATTTCATGCATTTAGCAGTTTGAGGCATCTAAAAACAAAAACCATGATGCCATCACACTTAGGATGAGACTGTTTATAAGATAAGGTAGATCTTTATTGTCACTGTTACAAGAACAATGAAAGACTGTTTGGCATCTCTCCATTAGCAGCATGTAGATTTTTTTATATTAAAATTACTTTATAATAAAAGATAAGAGACAAATTTCCCACCTGTGGGACTAATAAAGGTTATCTTATCTTATCTTATCTTATCTTATACACAGATACATGCAAATGCCAGAGTCTTTTCAAGCTTTTCAGAAATGTGTAAATGTAGCATTTCCACTAAAAGCTTTTTTTTCCTGGAAATGATTGATTTAGGCCATAAAATTGCATATGTCGCCAGTCATTCTCATCTACTTATAATATGCATAACCATCACTTGAAACAAAAAACAGGCTTTGTCCTTGTTGAATGAAGTCTTCATGTTGCACCTTTTGTAGGAAGTTATTTAGTCTAATCTGCCAATTAACCTGATAAAAGCAAGTACCTTGTTTGATTTCTGCAATTTTTTTCTAAAGACTGCTTAAAAATTTCCCTGTACTCGACGTTGACATTAGAATGTGCACTTTAATTTCTCTTAACCTCTGCATCCCCAGGAGGCCAGCCAGAATCTCATTAATAATGAAGGAGATGTTACTTATTATAGAAAGTCCATGGGTGATTTACCTATTCGGCCATGTTCGTTGTGTTTCTACCCTGAGAGCATTACGATTAGTTCTCCTAAATAAATAAAGCTATTCAGATTTATTAAACTCAAACTAAGATCAATACCACACTTATAACTATACACTAAAAATGAAGCTCAGTTGAGAGCCAGCCTGAGTCTTTGCAAAGGTAAACTCAAAAATTAAAAAGCAAAGCTCTCTAAATAAAATCTTAGATTTGTTTCTGTAATTCATATGAGAGCTTTTGTTTTTGTTGTTTTCATTTTATGTATCTATTTATTTATTGGGGCAGTCTACTTGTTTGGGAAGGTAATAATAATAACATGCACATTATATTTTAGGGTGGAATATTTTCCATACTCAGTCATATTGTCTCATATGGGCCTTATCTGCTTAAGCTTGTATTCAAAGCAAAGTTGCCAGAACCAACATTTGGTGAAAATAACAGACCTCAGTTTGTGTTACTTAAGTTTAAGTTTGTGTTACTTAAAGTCACCTGATTAAATCTAATTGAAATGCCATATCACGATCAAACACTTTGTTTGTAGATCCTCACCGGCTCACTTTGGTATCTTAGTGTAGCTCTGAATGGAATGAGTTGTGCTCAGTCTGTGATCTGTGCTGTATATTTCTGCTAAACTTAATGCTCTTGTGGTGTAGTTTTAACTGTCACTCTGGTAGTATGTATTCCAAGTCAACTGTACAAGAGCTAGTCAGTCACTGCTAATAACTCCGCTTAATTTGTCTAACAGATCATTCTGAAAGGCATTTACAGACATCGTGTGCTACATCTCAGTCAACAGTTCAGATGTACATTAATAAGATGTCTGGGTTTTAAACGCACTTAGCATCAGGGTATTTTTTTATTTGTCTGAATGTGTGCATCACGAGAGGACTGTGATGAAAGATGAATGTGTAAATGAGCAAATAAGCAAATCATGGCTGGATAACTGAATGGGCCTGCTGGGCACAGATCTAACTGCTAAGACTGCTAGAACAAAACAAAAAGCTTCCAAGAAGTTGGAATGGGATCTGAAAGCTCACTAAAGAGCAATATGGCCGCAAGAGGGTGGAAAACAATTGCCAGTAGATAACAGACAAAAATGCTATGTAAAGGACTAATTCTTACATAACACTTACATACTCTCTCCCAGAGTACTCAAGGCACTCCATACAACATGCCAGATTCACTCAAGCACTGTCTTCTATGTTTTTAAGTGTTTTCTAACCACCATTCACACACATTGATGCTGAGATGGGAGAGCAACTTGGGGTTATTATCTTGCCCAAGAATATTTGGTATGCAGACTAAGAGGAGCCAGGGATTAAACCGCCAACCTTTACAATCAGTAGATGACCTGCTCTACCTCCTGACCTACAGCCACCCATCAGTCATATGTCAATATGAATGATGACAGAGTTTAAAACTACTCCAAAAAGAAACCAAGCAACTACAAAAATGACACAAAACAACTGCAAGAAACGTAAAACCAATGCAAGAGATGTCTAATGTCTACAAAAAGGTTCAAAATGAATTCAGAGAGACCTAAAGTGACTACAAAGTCATGTACAAGGAAATAAAACATAAAGAACCCTACAAAGAGACAGAAAATGACAACAAATACTAAGGTCTGCAAGACAGCTGGATAAAAAAACAGAAAGCAACTACAAAGAAAAAGAAAGTCGCTGCAGTGATATAAAATGACCTCAAAGATGTATAAAACAAACAATTGTAGAGGTGCCTAAACTGTACAGAGATTAAAATGACTTCAAAGAGATTTCCCAAATGACTTTGAAGCAGCAAAAACTTGCAGAGAGAACACAACTGTAGAGATGTCTAATACTTAAAAGAGATGCAAAATCACTTCCAAGAGATTTGAAGTGGCTACAAAGATATGAAACAATGACATCAAAGAGAGCTTAAGTAAATACAAATAGATGTGAAATTATATCTAAATGACTACAAAAAGATGTAAAAGGGCTGCAGGAAGAAGAAAAACAACTGCACAGACATAAAACCACAAAATGACACGGAGACACAACCACAAAGATGCTTAAAACAACTGCATACAACTACAAAGACACGCCAAAGAACTTCAAATACATGTGGAACAACCACAAAGAGAACCACAGTGACCAATAAAAGAAAAATCAACCACAGAGGGAAATCAAAGCAGCGCAAAATCACCAAGATGTTAGTGCAGGGGTCAGCAACCTTTAACACACAAAGAGCCATTTGGACCCGGTTTCCACGGAAAAGAAAACACTGGGAGCCGCAAATACTTTTTGACATCTAAAATGAAGATAACATTGTGTATATATTGTTTTTTACCTTTATGCTTTGTGTGAACAACTAAGGTGTGTTGCTTATGAAATCCATGAAGTGCTACAGAGAAAATTACATTTTATTTATGTAATTAACATATTTTGAACTCTTAAAGAAATATAACAAAAGGAAAGACACCCAGCTGAACTAAAATGATCCATGTAGCAAACAAAAACTGCTGTGAGCCGCCACCCTTATATCGCCTTTGGGCTTTTGGAGCCTTGGCCTGACTTTTAAAAAATAATTGGAAAAAAGAACTATGCTGCTAAAAACAGAAAAATAGATATTTGCAAAATTCTGCCTAAATATGTATTTTACCTGGTTAATGTGTGTTGGGGGGCGTGGTCTGCTGCGCCGCTGCAGGGGACGCGGACGCACCTGAGCGGCACCCGCAATCACGCCTCGCCGCCTTAACGTCTGTGCTATCTGTGCTGTTGTGTTGGTATGTGTCGGGCTGTGAGCTGAAAAGCTACAGCCGGCTGTATGCGTACAGCAACCGTGTGTGAGAAAAGTGGTCAATAAAGAGATGCTGAAAAGCGTGTTCATGCAAACAACGTCGGGTCTGCTGTGATATGTTTACAATGGGACTTCTGCTCCTGAGCCTCTGCGCACAGCGTCTGCAAATCGGGGCTGTACGAAGTCACTTTCATCTTTACGCAGGACTGTAAGCTGTCATCTGTGAGGTGTGAGCGGTGTTTGTTTTTAACATAGTTCACGGTGGAGAACAGCTGCTGACATAATGTGGATCCGAAGATCCATAATTGGTCTATGGCAGGGGTGGGCAACTCCAGGCCTCGAGGGCCGGTGTCCCTGCAGGTTTTAGATGTGTCCTTGAACCAACACAGCTGATTTAAATGGCTAGATTAGCCCCTCACCATGTCCTGAAGTTCTCCAGAGGCCTGGTAACGAACTAATCATGTGATTCAGGTGTGTTGACCCAAGGTGAGATCTAAAAGCTGCAGGACACCGGCCCTCGAGGCCTGGAATTGCCCACCCCTGGTCTATGGGTTGAAAGTCTCGATAAATGCACAGTGTTTCGGCGGGTATACCGGCTTCCGCGAGTGTGACGCTTATTTTGAGCGATGAAAAAAATAATAGAATATAAATTTATTTTTATATTTCAATATCACAATAATCTTCCAATTTAGAACTACATGTTAAAAACAAACTAACATAAATAAAATACACTTCAACTAAATACTTTATTTTCCCAAACCACGCGGAGCCGCACTATAAGGACTAAAGAGCCGCAGGTTGCCGACCCCTGTGTTAGTGGAATGTAAAGTTACAAGCAGGTGCAAAACTACTATAAAGTGACACAAAACAATCATACAAAGTATCTACAAAATGTTTTGGTCTTCAGTGTAAACTCCTGTGCCCAGGGGGCGTGTTTGATAAATCCCTCCATGGAATAACTCTAAATCTGTCCGTCCCGATTTAAATGTCGAATGAAAAATGTTCTAACACAACTAGCAAAAAAACAGCAACTCAAATTGTTCTGCGTTAAAAAAAGACTTTTGTTCTTTTTTCTATTCTATTCTTTTCACCAGTTGGTTTATATGTTTTGCACTATTGTTCACTTTATGAATTTTAAGCAATTACTTGAAGTTGAGATTGTAACTTAGCACTGACAAGTTTGAGGTTAGCCCGAAAATTTCATGCTCTTCATAAAAAGTCATAACTTTTTCAACATAAATTGAAAGTGAAAAGATGAGTGGACATCTGTTTCTCCAATGACAGATTCTGATGTACTGGTCCTCTTATCTTCAACTCCACTTTTTATTCTGGTTACAGAACTAAGCATTGTGTTGATGAGATAGCAATTGAAGTTGAACTCGGACTGGCAATACTTTCATGTAATACTAACTCGGTTATGATTATTGAACAATTTATTGTCATTTAGAATATTTCTGGTAAATCTTATATGATTTTAAATTCCAACAAATGTGTGTTTCTTTAGGAAAGAAAGAAAGAAAGAAAGACGCAATTTTCAACCCAAATTTTTGAGCTGCACTGTGTGTGTGAGCTCACTGAGCATTTTCTGATTGTTCTGTTCTGACAGTTTAAAGTGCAGCTGAAGCAAAAAATTAGGCGTAAATAAGACACTACAGACATGCAGGTATGGCTTGTTCCTGTGGATGCTGTAAAGCAGTATTCTCTCATGTAATAAGAACTGTTTATTTAAGCCCTTCACATTTACATACACCTATGTATTAACATACATAGATGCCATAACATTTCTAAAAAGTTCTCATTTCAAAAACATAATTTTTTTTCTCATACTGTGTGATCCGATTATGTAATTGTCAGATGTCAGTGACAATCATGATAATTTGAATTAATGCATTGCTATCCATGAAAAGATTGAATGAATGCCTTACGGACACAATCATGAGGTTTTCTCAGCATCGTTTGCATTGTTATGATTTGTGCAAGAGCTGTGCGCCCATCATCCAGCTGCATTGTGGGAAAGGTTTGGCTAAAGATAATGAAGAGGCTAAAACAATTCCCTGTTTTACCAAAAGCCATAAATCTGTGAGGGAACTGGTGTGACAATGTGGAAAGCTACCTCCTCCTCTCAATATTAATGTATTATGTACCAAAATGTCTAATATAATAATCATGTAAGTGATTACTGATGTAAACCTGCACTGTACTTTGATGTGACAGTCCCGCTGTTAATTGCAGCTGATTTTTGGAAACAGGATGACAGAAGGACCAAAGGGTACATCTACCAAGCAGCAAATGAAAGGTGGCTGGTTTGATTCCAGGCAAACACAAATGTGCTTTGCGTCAGAAAGGTCATCTGGTGTAAAATATCTGGTGCCATATCAAACATGTGGAACTACCTGCTGTGGTGACCCCTTGTAACAAAGGAGCACTCAAAAGTAGCTCTTTAGCAAACAGCTAATTGTTAATGGTAGTAGCAACCATCTCAGCCGTCTTGGTTTAGCACCATTAGGTGGGCACATGTTTATTCTCAAGGCTCCTGTTCCTGAAATGTTTAATTGAAATACACATGCTAGATAATGAAGATTTGGCAAGCTGCTTTGATAATGACTTTTAGTCTCACATGCACAATTTGAATTAGATGTGGATATTTGATCTTCTTGTTTAATTACTTTAAAATCTAAAAAAAATGGAATGCAAGGTACCATTCTTGAGCATGATAAAATGTATTTTGTGCATTCGTCTTTTTTTTTTTTGCAGCTATAGTAATATCTTCCAATGGTCACTTTTTAAAGATTATTTTGGGACTTTGGAGATTCCATATTAGCAGCTTTAAGTCTATTGCATTAAAATATTCCTGTGGTGTATTTTTACCATGTGGAACTTTAAAGCCAAGGAGAATGCCTACGCTGGTACTACAGGTGTGCTGAAAAATGTAGCTGTACCCGACTGTCCCAAGATACACCTGAACTTCCTGTTGTAGTGTGCTGTTATGTCAGTGTACAGTGCGTGGGGGTGACTGATTATATATACACATGTCCCCTGTAGACACATGTGATTTTAAATGCATATGAAAGGACTACGGAGGATGTTTGGCTTTTCTTTTTCTTTTTTTTAAATCAGACAATATTTGAATGTGTACTGTCACTTTACGCTTTAGTCCTTGTCTGACTGTGTGTGTTCCCTAACCTATGTAATAGTAACTAATGTAACAGAGGTGGAGTCATTTAACATCCTTCCACTGAGGACATTCAATGCCTCATGTAGGAATTTAGCTGACATCATAAATATTGCCAGATAATATCACGTAAATGAACTATTTTAATAGCAACAGTAGTGTGTACAGGTAAAGACATCAGTAGGCTACATCTTCCACCACACTGTATAAAGAAAGAGCAAAAGCCCCTATATTAAAGAGCATGGAGGAAACCTCTGCTTTGCCTTTGTGTTTATTCCCACACCGGCTGATCTGAAGCAACACGAGAAATGCGATGCTTTGAGACCGAACACAAATGTGAGCAGAAAGACTTTATTTGTTTACAACATTATCATGGTTACATTCGTATATAAACTTTTAGATTTTTCTAGCATTTGTTTTTACAGAATGACAGCGGTTGTTTTTTTAATCAGATTGCATACCTAGAAAATTAAAGGAATACATGCATCCGAACGTGAACAGCATTAAAAGGAGAAATTTTATATAACAAGTAGAAATTCACAACTGTGAGCTCTGCTGAGTCTTGCTGTGCTCATCAGTCAAGGAAGGAATTTTAAAGAGGATAGGCCTTTAACAAAACTTAGCAGAGGACAGCAGTTCACTGGATAAACCCATGACGCGTAATTTAAATGCTTTCATTTGACCGATTGATTTTTCAGCATCAAATTTAAGCTTTTAGTTTTCTCTCGTTAACATGAAGCATCACAAACACAACAATTATGAAAAAAATTTGTTGGAACTTGAAATGGATATAGGAGAGAGGACCTCTTATAAGGTTAATGGAAAGTGCACTTAGTGGGTCCGCCTGGCGCCGACCCCTCCATTCAAACACCAACTGTTTCCTCAATTCTTTGAAGCACAAAGCCTCACCGGACTCCTGCAGCCTGTGGTGCGCTGGGCACCTGCTAACTCATGTTTTTTTACTCTGTCATAGCTCTTAAAGAGTGTTTGTGGACAGTCCCAGCTGCATAGGTTAATGATAATGTACTGCTGCTCCCTTTCCTTACACTTGCTCCCCAGAATGTGCACATGCACTATCTGCAAACTTAATGTCAGAGGCTGGAAATGCGTTACAAGGATATGTCGCCATCTCTTGGAAAAAGTGAAACTGCTACTCAGACCTGGGTGGTGAAATGTTGGGATTCTTTTTAATGTTGAAAGAAAAAGAAAGAATAGTAAACACCATCATCACTTTCACTGGCCATGTAAAAATGACTGTACACTGGAACCCACAACACACCTCTTCATATGAGTCTGCAGGTGTTAATTCAGCTCAGATTATTTACACGTTAGGGGTTGGGTGCAGGGATCAGGAGGGCAGCTGAATATCTGCGTGGACGGCTCTGATGGCTGTCCGTCAGCTTTTACAGCATTATGAAAAGGTGAATGATTCATCTCCACACTGAGCAGGAAGCTCTGGACTCATGATGGTATGCATGGCTTTTTTAAAAAAACATTTTTTTTTTTTGTTTTACTGTCCTTGATCTCAAATACAAAACAAGAAAAAAAATAAACATATCAGAGTACTAGGTTAACATATAAAACATACTAATGTCAGCAGGTGAGGGAAATGTAGAAAAGGTAAAGAATAGAAAAAAAGGCATCTTAAGATTATGTTAGAGATGAGCAAGGGCAGGGTTGGTGATTGTGATGTAGGAGGAGGTTTGGTTTGATGACAGAAATAGAGAAAAAGACATAAGGAAAACAGAGAGAAAGAATCTGCACTGTAGACATCTTGACATCCTCTAGTCCTCTTCCTGGTCCTCACACCTCTGGGACAGAGTGATCCATGGCTGACCGCATCAGGCCAGAGGACATCCTGGAACACAAGCACACAACCTGTCAACAAAACGCTGCATGGCTTCCTGATCTCTTGAGCTGGGCACTCAGCTACTCTTTAGAGGGCATCACTGTTTCACTTGTGGCAATAAGCACTGTCTGCCTCAGTGCAACCACACTTCTGAGCATTTAATTCTCTACCCCAAAATCACTAAACCAGGGTCTGTGTTCATCTGCACGGTGTGGCAAATGAGAGACCTGCGCCATGGCCCTGCTGTCTGTGGATCAGGAACAGCAAAAATGCCTCACAGATAAATACCTTCAAGGGACTTGAAGATAAAATGTGAAAGATGACATTCTTGTGGAAATAATAACCATTATGTTTTTCTTTTCTCCAGTACCAAAAGCAGCACTGATAACATTGGAGCTCATCTGTATTCTGGTCTTCGATAATTAAGCTCTGTGGTCCATTTCATGCCTAATTTCAGTACACATCTCTATTAATTACTCATTTAAACCTTTAAATTTGCTCAAGGGTGGTAAGCAGTACGTTAAGATAATGTTGGCTAGTCAGGCGAGAGGTTACTCAATGTGACTCTATGGCTTATTCCACACAGATTGAGCCAAACACACTGGGTTTGACTTGAGATCAGATGTTAATAACTGATGCATGGACAGAAAAAGTCTCTGCTGCAGTCCTACCTCTTAACCATGTGCTCGTAGACAAACTTAGGCATGATGGTGATGGTCATGGTTGTCGGAGAGGTGGTCAGGATGTCTTTGACCTGAGAGTCCTGGAGATTTCCACACAGGCAAAGGCACATGTAAAGGCTTTGTGTAATCAGTGCAAAACAAACACACTCGCTTCACAGTTTCACTCTGTTGTTTAGACGTATTCCAGGAAACAAGAAAACAAACAAACAAAAAATGGTCTGAAATACAGCACAACTGCTCTACGAAGCCCGAGGGAAGCAACACAAACACAGGAGTAGCTGAGAAATTGGGTTTTGTTGTTTCAAGACTACCAAACAACTACCAGGTATACAAGTGCGACAGGAAACTTTGCCTTTACGCTTTGTCATTTTCAGACCTTTAAAAACAACCTACAAGTTGAATGCAATAGATGACTCGTTACATACAGGGGTTTACATATTTGTTCTACCAGAGTCAAGGGATGCAGGCACAGCACATGCTGCTGCTCTGCTGAGCTAAGCTACTCATTAGATGAACTAAGGCTCAAGCCCAGTCACTACATAAGGCATTGTGTTCATCATAAATGGTCTTGTAATTGGCAGCTGGCTGCTAGTGGACATTCAGATGTGTAGGTCACTGTCTTAATTTGTTTGCCACACTGTCACATATTTTGCTTTGGGGGGGGGGGGTTTACATTGAAAAATAATTTCTTGTGTGAAGATCAGATGTAATAAGATCTGGTCAGTAAAATCTAGTTACTTTCCAGGATAGCTAAAACTGTCTGTACAGATTCCTCCGATATTGGTTTCCCTTCATTGGCTCCCTGTTAAATCCAAAATTGAATTCAAAATCCTGCTCCTCACATACAAGGTCTTAAATAATGCATTATGTATTTCTTCTTCAGTCACCTTTCTCACCCACTATGTGTTAATAGACCTCTCTCCATTGATTCATACTTATAAATCTCTGGGTCTCTTCCACAGCATGTCTGTCATCCTGTCTTCCTTCTCTCACCCCCTCACCCCAACTGGTTGCAACAGATGGCCCCGCTCCTCCCTGAGCCTGGTTCTGCTGGAGGTTTCTTCCTGTTAAAAGGGAGTTTTTCCTTCCCACTGTCGCCAAAGTGCTTGCTCATAGGGGGTCATATGATTGCTGGGTTTTTCTCTGTATGTATTATTGTAGGGTCTACCTTACAATATAAAGCGCCTTGAGGCGACTTTTGTTGTGATTTGGCGCTATATAAATCAAATTGAATTACTCATGAAAGATGAACACTGCATTGTGACATCTTCCACAAATTAGTGATGCTTCAATCTGAGTGTTTTTGTCATCATCATCTTGTTTTAACACTGGAGTGAGGGGCAGATAAAACTGAGGAACCGCATAACGTGATGCTGCATGCTCAAGGACTAGCAGCTTATCAATCACATGATAAAGCATGACCTGATCTAGGTCTTTATTTATCTTTATTTATTAAATGACCAGACTTTAAACTACAAACTAAACTCATTAGCTCATCACTGAAGTGTTTACTGCAGTCACATATCAGGGGAGCTGAAGGCTATTCTCCCAAAGACTTTTCAGACCTGTATGCTACATCTGTCTTTTATATACTGTATGAAATTTGCCAGCTTTTATTCACATTTTTCTACAGCTTGTTTGTTTTTTTATTTATTTTTTAAAACATCCACAGAACCAACTTGCCGTGATCTCATTGGATACTCTCACACGGTGAATCATGGTTCTATGAAAGGTCAAGTGGTGCAGAAAGCCAGAAATTTTCAAAAGCAAAGTGAATGCTTCCATAACCGTGAGCACTGCAGAGGTGCATCAAATCGATGTGCAAACAAACCTGAGATAAGAACATGTTGCAAACCTGCATCACAGGGTAGACAGAAACTACGCACCCACTGGAAGCAAACTACTCAACACTTATTAAACACCTCAGAGCTGGGGAGCACTGCACTTACTTAAAACTGCTGGGCGTCCCTGTGTTTTATTACGTTCTCCTATTATGGAAGCAGCCATCTCAGTGCAATCTTTAAAATCAGTCACCAAACATCTGATGAGCATTGCAAACGTTCTGAAGTCACTGTCATTTTCAGTCCATGGTATTCTCTATACTGAACTTAATCTATCATAATACAGATTCCACAACACACACAATATGACAAAATATCCTACCAAACTATTAGATGAAAAGCCTGATATTTGCAGGAGTGAGAGTCTGACCTTGAGTCCGATGACATTCTGTCCATTGATTTCACAGATGTAATGTTCAGTCAGCAGGCCATTGCGGGCGGCTGAGCCATCTTTGACCAATGAGGTGATTTTCCCATTCTTGTAGATGAAGCCCACGTGACCAGAGCTATCTTTGTGCATGGTGACTGTGCGCTGAAATGGCCTAGAGACACACACAGGAAACATCAATAATCCATATGCAGAAAGTCTTAAAGCTTTTGCTATAAAGCAGCATACAACATGCCTGTCATCACAGAACTGTGACTCAGAAAAAAGCATTTCATAACAGTCGAAAAAACAGAAACTAAGAGGAGAGATGACCTGTGTGAAACAGTCAGAAGAGGGAGCCAAAGATCTCAGCTCCACAGAGGCTATGATACTGCAACAATACCCCAGCAGTTTAAATATTTTACAATTTTACATTGGAAATCTGCTCACACATCGATATCACCGAGCATATCCTGTTACGGATTCAAAATCCAAAGTGTAGCACTTCTGTATAAAAGGCAAGGTAATAATACATCGGCCGAGTAGTCAGAGATCCTTTGATCCTTTTTGTGTCTGTTCTGTTTTGATGTGTCTAGTTTTAATGTGCACTGTAATATTTATAATTTGCAAGCCCGGAGAGAAATTAACTCGTTCGCAATAATTTGTTCTTAAACCAATGGTGCTACCACTCAGCCTCCTATAGGAACACCGTAGGATACACTTATGGTATCAATTTCAAAATGCTATGTCGCCTCATTCTCAAGTTATCACATTCACAAACATAGGTGTCCAACCGTTTTACCACAGTCGAAAATGAATTTTTGGTGACTCTCATTTCTGAAACAAAACTGAGACTGAAACCAAATAAAAAGTCATCTTATGATGTCAAAGTCATCTTTGACATCAACACTGAAACTTAATGAGCACCCTTGAAAGTCAAAGTTGGACGAACAGAAAAACTAAGACAAGAAAAACATTTTATGAAAAGCTTATTATTCAAACAGTTACTGGAGACCTTGTGAGAACCAACAGCACACTGTAGACGCTAGCTTAAAATGGACAGAGTCTGCTCAACTCCAGCTCCATATTATTATTATTTCAAATTCACAGTTAAATGTAATGCTTGAGTTCAGGATTTCTGCTCTTGGAAAATTGGTAGCAGAGAACTCCGCAGGTCTATGAGACCAGAAGTCTTTTTCAACTACAACTATTGCCATCTGGTGGCCTACAGAAAGAATGCAGGTGTAAGGCGCTGGCTTCGTGGCTTCACGACCGACATGCACATTTATATAGAAAAGCACTCCACTTAAGCTAAACACAACCATGGACAGAACATGTAAAGTGAATAAGACCAGCTGTATGACATCTGTTATGTTTGAAGCATCAAGTCCTGATATAAGGTTTGACAAGCCCTGCTGCACACTGTAAGTCTCCTCACCTGTCCCTGACCACCAGCTCAATGCGGGTCTCAGACGCAGCCTTCAGAGCCTTGTGGGCCTTGTCCGCACTCCATCCAGCAGAGTTCTGCCCGTTGATCTGCAAGACCTGGTCCCCAAAGCGCAGCCCAGCCAGGGCAGCAGGGGAGTTAGCCTGCACCAGCTGGACAAACACTCCCTGAGAGAAACAGATAAAACATTCAAAGTGTGAGGAATGGAGGAAGAGACAGAAAACAGATGCAGGTAGTGGAAAGAATACAAAGGAAGGTGACAAGGACACAGAAATGGGCCATAAAAAGGTAAACAGGATGTTTATGTTCTAACTATCCAATGAAAATGTTTTGTTTGATGGATCTGCGATATAAAAATACATTTGATAATCTCTATTCTTAGGTCTCTTCTCTGGATTCTATGTTAACCTGAATGCAAAGCTGACTATACTCCTTGGTGCAGAAAGAAATCAAGAGTGCTTCATTTCAGGTCCACATTGATCCCCAACACACTTATTTCAGCTTACTTCACATAGGGCTCATTGTATCAGAACACAAAGTACATGATAACTTAACTACATTAGGAGCCTGTTAGCACTTTCAAGCTACCCGAGCTGACACTCCATCTGTGGTTTGTTGCTGACTTTTTTTTAGGTTTAGATATTCTAATAATTCACTCACGGCATCCCATCATGCCCATAAAAATGGTTCTGTCTTAAAAATGAAACAAGCACAAAAGCAGGTGGTTCCAATAGAGGCTTTATGAGCTTTATCAAAACACATAAATGCTGTGCCCAGTAGTAAGTTACTCATATGATTTCAGGTAGCACAGCCACACTTACAAAGTAAATGTGTAACTAGACCTTAAAAAGAAATACGAACCTATAATTTTTAAAAGAACTGTAACACCAGACTAAAAGAAATCAGCACAATAACAGTATTACCCAACAGACACAAGGCACCAGTTTATTCTGTATCATAGAGCTGATGTCAACACAAGACTCATATGACAGCTTCATAAACACGCTCAGATGACCGACACTATCATCTCTATGTTACTCACTGACGTGTTCAGTTATTTTTTATTTTTCTGATGCAAAGTATCACACAACCCTGCTCCATGGGCCCTGCAAGGTAAGAGCAATTCAAACATTTCCCTCTGCCATGCCGCAGAATTCTATAATTACCTCTTATCAATTCATATTACTTGGGCAGAGAACAGGACCTTGTTCTTTTGAACCTATAATAATTATTTTCCATTCAATCATACAATGTCAACACTGACCTTCAACCTGACCTAAAAAAAATCTTGATAAGCCTCACAATGTTCTCTCAGAGAAGGGTCTGTATTACAAAGCAAGCCCAACAAACCAAGGCTATCTTTTTCCCATTTGGCTTCACTTACCCTAAAAAAGGGCACTTCAGCCAGGGTTTTCCAATCTGGCTATAAACATGTTCACATGAAAAAATAAATGCAGAAAAGGGTAGAAAAACAACAACAACAAAAATAGCCCACTGTAGAGTAGTCACATGGTAAAAGCGTAATTATTCATTTAAATATTTTATGTAGATATTACTTGAAATTAAAAGTTAGTTAAAGTTATTATTTCAACCCATTTTCACTAGTAATGTTGCTAAGTTTATTTATACTTATAAGCTGTCACCCTTCATTATTTTGGCCTTCGTGCTTTTGGGATGTTCCTAAGCTGAGCCTACTGACAGCTTTGCAGGCTGTCTTCTACATGCAGCATCATCTGCATGAACTGCACGCAAGTTTGTGTAGGTTCTGTACCTCTCTGTTTAGCCAAATAACACCTTAAAGGACACAAACATACTACTATAAGATAAGCTTACACCTTATGTTTTATGGCTCCATGCAGATTTCTTTGGGTTGCTTAGAAATGGTTCTTTTCACAGTAAAGGTTGGAGACCCCTGATTTAGAGTGACTGCTGCCTACTCAGCACACACACACACACACACACTGCAGTATTTCTTTGTGAAGACATCCATTAGCATTAATCTATTGCTAAGCCCCTTACTTCCCAAGTTTAACAATCATCAAGAGCCAAACCCAAATCCTAGAGAGAATTCTACAAATTCCCCCTCATGTCTGGATGGAATGCTGCAACTCATAGTCTGGCCTTTTGGCACAGCCACATTTTTAACACACAAACAAGCATTCACCAAGCATTTCCTTACAGCTTTCCTCTATTCAAAACACTATTTATGAGTGCCTGCATGTGGCACACTTAGGGGACATCTGCTATAAAAATATTCAGAGTTACACTGTCCCTGAATAAGCTCTGCTCTAGTTTAAGTAGATCAAACAGCTGACAAACCACTAGTGATCTATTTGCTGGAAGAAAAGATGTTTCAGACAGAGTTTGACCCACATCACAACTGTGATCCTGTGCTTAAGAACACAAGATGTTAGTGTGGATTTCCTCAGTCACTGGTATGGTTTCAAAGGGCTGTTAATGACAGTCAGCCTGTGCTGAATAATTCATGAAGGAGTTGGCTTTTGGCTGTTGACTCACATTGTCGATGGCCCTGAGCCGGAGTCCAACCTTCTTGTCCTGGTCTTTGCAGAGGATGATCTCCCGCAGTCCTGGGCGGATTTCTGCCCTCCTGATGCCGATGTCTGCTCCGGTCACCGGCCGCACCATCCCTCCAACACCTGAGCCAGAGGGCAGTGCCACTTGCTGGTAAGGGCAAACAGCGAGGAAGGTGAAAAGGTTGAAAGACGTGGGTTAAAAAAAAAAAGAGAGAGAACTAGCAGGGGTGATTTAAAACAGATTTAAGAGCAAGGCTACATTAATATTCAAGTCAACATAAAAAGGAAAGCTGTATCACATAGAGTGGGAGGATTCGGTTTCATCTCCTCCTCCACCAGAGAATGACAAGCTTTAGGCTTTTCTTTCAAAAACTTCTGTCGTTAATATGCTTTGAAATTAATTTTTAAAAAGCAGGAAAATAACAGTGGAGGTGCAGAGAAGCAGCAAATGGCAAAGAACTCAGATGGTTAAATGCCAGGTGACAAAACTGAGCGGAGTGTGTCGTCGCCCCCCCCCGCTCCTCCACACACACACACACACACACACACACACACACACACACACACACACACACACACACACAGTGTTGGAGGGGAGTGAAGAGCTCACACCCTCCCACACAGTGCTCCGGGCCTGCAGTGAGTCATTCAGTAATGTGGAGCTCCAGGAACACAGTACTGTTGCACTCTCACAACTCCTACATCCAATAAAAGCAGGTTTTGAGTCTTTAAACGTTGCTGGTTTGATGTGAGATTAATTATGAAGTTTTAAATTAAATGTGACCTGAATTTAGTGTAAATAAAATGCCAAAATGCCTATTATTATTTCTTTTAACCACAACTGTTAATAATTAAAAAAGAAACATGCCATATATCCACACATAATGGGGTAGCATGAAGATCAAAACACACACACACAGTTATAATGCTTACATTGTCAGCAACAGGCACCAGGGCCAAGTTCTTCTGCACTTCATCGCTGTTGAGGGCCAGCCCCATGTAGTCTCCCAGTTCCTCCAGATTTGGGTACAGGCCTGGGAGAACAGGCGGGACAGAGAAGGAGGTGAGTGGGTGAAAAACAAGGTCAAGAAGGAACTGAAATAAAGGGAGCAGTTGGAGGCAGACAGAGCAGGTAGAAGGAGGTTGATGTGGTGAGTAGGAAGGAAAAAACGAGCTTTCTACATAATATGCTACCACTTAGCCAAAGTATATAGAGAAATATCATCTTGATCCACTGGTATGTCTGTGACCACACCTCTAAGACCACCAACACAAATCTGGTAATGTTGTGTGATAAAACTCAAAATGAACATGTCAGTGGTTCTGAAACATCCGAGCATTGGGACCTCATTTGGTCTTCATTTAGAAATTAATGTTCAATCAGTGGTCCGAAGTCTGTTTGGTATGATATGGATCTCACTTCTGAGAAACACACAAACAAGAACACTGAGGGAAGATTGCTGCAATACAATCAATAAAAAGTTTTAGTGTCACACTCAAGATCATTCGTGCTTTCCTCTCAGTTAGATTATTGTAATGGCCTTTTAACAGGTATCAATTAGAAATCAATTAGTGAATTCTACATTGCCCAAAACGTGGCAGCAAGATCTAGGAGGACCAGGAAGAGTGCACATAATACCTCAATTTTACTCTATCTTAGTGCTTTTAAAGCCCTTGAATGCCTGGACCCAGACTACACTATACTGGAATTGCTGTCCCTGTACCCACCAGTGTACAGCCTGCTAATTTCTCCCACTTCATGCTTCTCAGTTGCAGAATGATGTGCCTGGCATACTCCAGCTCGCTTCATCTGTATCTTTTTTTAAAATCCCCTTTTAACGACTTAGGAACAGACCTGCTTATTAATCATTTACACTTTTTTTGGTTATTTTATTGTTGACTGCTGAGTCCCACTATAATTTATTCTGGACATTGCACTTGACTCTTGCTGAGACACTGGTAACTTATCCTTGAAGTGATTGAAATGATTATAATGTGCACTGTGTTTTGTAGCACTGGTTTTGATGAAATCCCATACAAATACATTTTAATATTTTTCTAATTAATGCAAAAAAAGTAAAGAAGGTAAAGAAGTGCTACCCCTAAACATAACAATGAAGACAGGTTTTAATCTCCCTCCCGCAGTCACAGGTTTACAAACGATTTAAGTTTGTTTAGCAGACCACCTTCTTTCCAACACTTTGTATTTTATTCATGCCATCCATCACTACAAGGGCACAGCCTGAGCTATTAAGCGTTCCGCTGAAGAAATTTGATAATGAGCGGCCTGTGTTGCTGTGCAGTACAACCATTCAGACATCAGCACTGAGCTCCGTGTTATGACATCAAGCCCTCTATAACCTGCTATGGAAAGGTTTGCTTGTTGCTTGTATGTGTCCATTGTGTGTTCTTGTTTTGCCTATGTAAATATCCCAAAGATATAAAAATATAAACATGTAGTTTCATGCAAAGTGATGATACATGCCTGCCTGAATTTCTTTATTTTGGAAAAAGCAAAAGGAAGAATGTGTATGGTAGTATTCAGAGGAGGGAAATAGGTATCAGCCAAGTTGCTAAACACCTATGAAAGTAAGAATGAAAGCCATTTAATTACAAGTTAATCCCCATGTATGATGTTCTTATGTACTTTGAAAGCACATGCAAGCACACCCAGAATGGATTGCCAGCAAATAAAGTCATATGTCTACCTGTTCTGTAGCTAAAATTATTAGTAGATTAAACAGCTACCACAACTGGTAGCTGGTGGTGTAATTCTTGAAGTAATTTACTCACTGCTGACATGTTACCCGCAGTTACCAGAAAAGCTACAGCTTCAATAAGGAAGTGATTAAAGAGATTTAAACTGTAATGCCTGTGTGGGGGCAAGTGGCTTTTTTCTTTTAAATAATGGTCTGTGACCAGTTGTGTTTGACCCTATAATTTATCAGGAAGGTCTGACAGGAACTCATTGCTTTTTTACCTTTTCTGTCAAAGGTTGTTGCTATTGGATTCTGACTTCCTGTTTTATAATCACAGAAACTTTTTTGAAAACCAGTGAGGTCAGTTTTCTGAGGACAAAAGTGGAAATGAAACAAACTAAGCAGTAGATAGGTGGTATATGTTGAGCGCACCAGAGAGTATGACAGGACAGCAGGAGGGAGTAGTTTAATGATTCTGATCTATTAATACATCACTGAGACAAAATCTTAGTATCATATTCTTATTTTAACATGATTTGAATATGCCATTTTAATAAAATATAGACTCCACCTACACACTCAGAAATCCCCCAAGGCACACTAATAAATGACAGGTCTGATCATGGTATGGAAGAGAAGCATAGAGACAGAGAAGCACCCACAACTCGTTGGTCAAGCCTTAAGCAAACAACAAAATATGCTAATTCAAAGTGCAATCCTACAATAGGTCCTAATTAAAATCACTGAATGTGCTCTGTTATATCAGAAAATGAGAATACTTTGTCATAACAGTTGGCCTGTCCTCTCTGCTTTCCTGGTCTATCTTCCTATGCTCTCGTATTTTATCTCTTTGGTTCACCTCTCCCACATATGCCTGCTTCACATGCTCCCACACGGGCAAGTATTAGGAATGATTTCTCCTTTTTTATTCAATGATGTTCCGTTGTCCTCTCAAATTAGCAAAGCAAAGAAAAGACTACTGGGGTGAAGTATCAACAGTAACAACCTGTGAGCTCTGTAAACAAGGACCTGAATTCAAATCTCCACACTCCCAGGGATGATTAGGATGAGGATGAAGGATGTCCTGTTTTACTAGAACTAGAAATCTCCTGTCTTAGAGAGAAGCTGAAAAACCATTCTATGCATTTATAACATCTAGGATTGACTACTGTAATAGGGATAGGGACTAGAAAGAGAGAGCATCCTATTAAATTCAGAATCGAATTTAAAATCTGTCTCTTCACATATAAGCGCTTGAAAAATAATCAGTCTGTTACTTGGTTATTTGAAGAGTAGAATGGGAGGCAGAGCCTTCAGCTTTCAGACTCCTCTTCTGTGGAATCAGCTTCCAATCTGGATTTGGGAGACAGACACCTTCCCTACCTTTAAGCTTAGGCTTAAAACTTTCCTTTTTGCTAAAGCACATAGTTAGGGTTGGATCAGGTGACCCTGAACCCTGCAGTTATGCTGCAATAGGCCTAGGCTGTTTAGGGCTTCCCATGATGCACTGAGCACTTTTTTTTCACTCACCTCTTTTCATTCTCATTTAATATTAGTTATTACTAATATTAATTACTATTAATATAAATATGCTAGCTCAAAAGAGGTCATCTGATTGTTGGGGGTTCAGTTTGTTCAATCGAAATGACAAGACACCCTGATATTGTTATTGAACAAAATGAGTATATCCAACTAGGCTTATGTCGATCATACTGGCCCCTTTTCACCTCCTCCTCTTCCTCCCTCCTTTTCAACTCCGCCTCCTCCTCTCCCTTTTCCCTTCATGCCCTGTCCCACCACAACTGCCAGAGCCAGTCTCCATGGTGACTCATAGACAGCTATGCTGAGGTAAAAACAAAAGACAGAAAAGCCCACAGGACTTTGCATCCAAGCAGAGAAAGAAGAAATTGAATGAGTGGGAGAATGGGATAAGGGGGAGTGAAAATAAGTGGTTTTCTCTAATCTCCAAAGGCCCTTTTGCCCACTTTTAATCTTTTGTGGGGTCGTCATTTCTCTCGCCTTGCTTCCATCTAAATCCAACCCACTGCACAGTTCAGGCTTACATCCAGACAAAAACACAGAGAAACAAAAACAAATGCACAACAAAACAGAAACAAGTCACAAAAAGACAAATAATAGAATGTGTGAGGCCCCTTTACTCTAGTTATTTTCCTAAATAACTCCTAACACCAATCCCAGTCCTTTATCTTCCCCTTATACAACTGCAAAGTTCTTAACTAAAAGCTCCGAAACACAGCCCCCCCCACAGAGACACAAACACCAAGCAACAGAAACAAGAGAAAGAGAAACCAAAAGACAAAGAAAAAAAGGTGGTGGTGAAGGTTTTTAGGTGACAAAACAAAAACACTTTCTAAAGATTTTTAACAGTGTAAGTGACACTCACTTGATCCTGGCATCCCAGCAGTGGCAGCCTGGGGCTGGTAGGTTCCCTCAGTGATGGCTGGCATGGATGTGGTAGTCTGGGCGAACTGGGCCTGGGCCTAAAAAGCAATCAAACACACAGTGATTTTTAAATACTGAATTAGAGATAACTGGGCTCAAACCAATACATAAGTATTTTACTGCTGGTAAGGAGACTGACTGAAGGATTTCTTTGCCTACAGCAAATATCAATGGCTTTGGAGTGCAAAAATTTCCATTACTGTAAGTAGTTAATTTCCTGATTTCTTACAATGTTCAAACTTAATGTGGTATTACTGGGCTATACAGCTCAGCTTGACCTCTGCTATTCCTGCTAACTTAAAAAAGTTAAAAAGAATTATTAATTTTAAGGCTTATACCATTTTCAACAACCTTAACAGAAATTTTGACCAGGGGTTCTTAAACTTTTACACTGCCCTGAACATCTTCCGTGGCAGGCAGGTTTGATGCTGATATCATAAAGTTATTTAGCACTCAGTGATTGCGATGCCATGTGAGTGTTATATGTTTATTATTATGTTTTCTGTTCTCTCTGATTCAAGTACCGAGTTAAATTAAAGTCAGAGGCACAAAGGATAGGTTAAAGGTTGGTGAATATCCAAACCTCCTGGGGAGGGACAAGTTTTACAAACTATTTTATTAAATTACCTCCAAAAAGGTCCCATTCACTGCTTTAGAAGCTATGGTGACTAAAGTGAGTTTCCAAAGAGGCTCTACAACATCAGTAAGACTTCTCATTTTGAAAATGAAAACCACATTGGGAACATATTTGTATATTTTACATGACCTGTTACTTACAAAGCCAGCACCACATTTAATATAGATTCACTTCAAAACCCTTACCTTAATGACCTTGTCGACCTTAAGGTCCTCGAGTGATGGGTACAGAGACATGCTGTGGAGATAACACAAACAACTGTGAGTGGAAATAACAAGATAACAACCCAACCAGATAAGCATCACCAGCTCCAGACGAAAACTGTCTTCATGTCATCCATTACAACTCTCTAATGTAATTTCGATGCTAGTGTTTGAAACGAAAAGTAATAACACAGATTAAGAGTGAATGATGCACACAGTCAAACACTCAGAAAGCCAAAGTAAGAAACTCTGCTCTTGTGCACTTCACCACTGAGTAAAACTGTATTTCTGGCAACTTTCTGGGGCAACATGGCATGTGTGTGTGCATGGGCAATAGCAGCAAAATCCATGCTTTCTAAAATAATGAACTAAAACAACACTACAGATAGTTAGAAGCACATAAAATAGTAAATAATTGCACAATAACCAGTAAGTGTCATATCATACCGTTCACGGTAATACCGTTATAATGTTGGGCAACGATAAGAAAATGAAATATCGCGATAGAATATGGGTAAACACACACATGTGCAGTGCCTTTGTTTTCATACACACATGGCGGAAAAAGCATGGCGGCAACGGAGAATGAGAAGGGCGAAAACAGATCGTTGAATAAAATGGATGAAGCAGAATTGGTTTGTAAAAATGCTGCAACTTCAGTGGTGTGGAACTGGTTTAGCTTTTGTCCGTCAGATACACAACAAAGCACTATTTTTGGTAGAGCGTGCTAGCGGGCCGTCGTTATTACCGTGTTTTTTGGAAAATACGGCACACTTAAAATCAATCCTTTGATTTTTCTGAAAATCGACAGTGCCCCTTATAATCCTGTGTGCCTTATGTATGAATTCTGGTTGTGTTTACTGACCTCGAAATGATTTTATGTGGTACATGGCGCTCGAAAATCTGTCAAATGTTTCAGTACGACTTTGCTAAGCTACGAACCCGCACCGCTTGATGGATTGTCGGAGCATTACGGCTATCGTAGGCAGGAGCGTTGCGGAGTGATACGTACTGTGCTTCAATTACCGTATTGTGTGTGTATAACCTCTTTTTAAGTTTTGTGGATATTATGCATGGTTATGCTGAGGATATGTCGGCCAATTTCCACTGGAAATGCCTTTTGGTTAAACTGTCAGCAAGGAATTTACATTTGCACTGTTAATTTTTATATAGCTTTAATGCACAAAAAAAGCAGCTGCTTGTTTAAGTGAAAATACGTTGATGGGGTTTTTTTGCACTAATAAAGTTGTGGAGATGTAAAGTATTTTGTCTAGTGTCAATTATATCGTCAGTTATATCATTATCGCAAATTTTCAAATGTATATCGTGATAAACATTTTTGGTCATATCGCCCTGCTCTAATAACCAGCTGCTTTTCCATTGAGTCCCTCATCTTGTGGTTGGTCTCCACCTCGGCACACTCAGTGAGCTTTTTACATGTTTTAAAGACTTCTTCTAGCAACTAATTCAACTGTCGCTGTATATCGAGATGAAATAAATCAAATCAAAGTTTGATTTGATTTATTTCAGAAAATAAACAGTTATTAAACAGTTAGCTAAACAGTTATTTCAGAAAATAACTGTTTAGCAACCTCACACTTTGTATTATCATATTGCCAAACTGTAAGCACATTAACACAGATTTAGAAATAGCCTTTGGCTATTTCTAAATCTGTGTTTCTAAATCTGTGTTAGGCGGTGAATAAATCCAAGATAAGGTGACCTTTTGTCCAGACAGTACATGGAACAGTTTTCCATAGTTTAACATTAGCAGCAAAGCTCCAGACTGAAGAACCTGGCAACGAATGGCCAGGTGAACACACAGGCACTGTCAATATATGTAAAGGACCATAGAAAAAACAAGGTCACTTATTCCAATGTGTGTCACCTAGGGACACAGTTATCTTCTTCAGTCTTGTTTTAACACTGGATGAATGAAGGTGTGCACATGTGTGTGCTGACTTTGAACTCACATTACCAAAAATGACGTATTCTGGACAAAGTAGACATGACACAAGGTATTTTGGTAGAATGTGTACAGTGCACAAAAGTAGGACAATATATAAGAAAGTCTTTTAATCATCTCCTCTAAACTGTGGTAATGATGAAGGTCTCTGCTAAGGTTCAACAACATTGCACTGAATAACACTCAGGTCTGTAAATATAAATGAGTTGTACAGAGCACAGGCGGCTTGCCACACAACATAATATTGAGTCAACACAGGTGGAGGAAAAAAAGACTTATGGAGAAACACATAAGCAGAGAGTATTAGCTCTCAGCATCCTACAATGGCAAAAACCATTATAATGCAACCTGGACTCCTTTGCGGTTTTAGTCTAAACAAAATTCAGGCCAGAAGACATTATCATGAACACAAACAAACAGCTGGGTGCAACAGGAAGAGGAAATGAGAGGTAGTAGACAGTCAACAGTCCAGCAGAACAGGCTAAGACATGCAGTGGCATGGTTACGCATTACAAGGAAGCATGTCTGCATCAGGTGTATGTTACTGTAGAACCTGCTCGCTCATTTGCTTTGTTATACAATAATGCTCATATTTTCCTGTACTCTGGTGCCTGGTAATCTGACACAACAGAAAGTTCATGGATGCTTCTACAGGACAACACCTTATGTAAAAAAAAAGTTGTCCAAAGTTTATGTAAAATAAACCGTAGCATCCTCTGGTAACATGCTCAGGTAGTATGTTGACTCAGGTCCTGGCTTCAAACCAGCAGGTTTCTTTAGGTTCCCATGCTGATTCATCTCACCAGGACATTGTCACAAAACAGATTCTCAAGAGTTTCCTGCTACTTTAATTTATTTTATCTATTTGCTCAACGTTTTATCCTTATTATTTTGTAAATTGTTATGTTTGTTGTTGTTATTGCTTGTGTACAGTGTCCTTGAGTGTTTTGAAAAGCGCTTTCTTAAATAAAATGTATTGTTATTATTATTATTATTGTTGTCAAGAGATGTATTCTAAAACACTTGTTCAGCTGAGAATCAGAGAGGAGAAACACACAGTTTTACTTGCATGCAAGGGCAGTACAGAGCACTCGCACTGAGAGTGAGAGCTCTGAGACTCGCAGCTCTGAGACTGCCCTGGTCTTTATTTATACATCAGTGGGTGTTTGTTCCTTACATTGGAATGTGGAGGTGTATATGTCTGTGTGTGTGTGTGTGTGTGTGTGTGTGTGTGTGTGTGTGTGTGTGTGTGTGTGTGTGTGTGTGTGTGTGTGTGTGTGTGTGTGTGTGCGCGTGTGTGTCAGAGTGTGACCCATAAACGACTTCCCTAAACCTGCTGGTCTGGAAAATCCAACAGTTCATCTATATGTAAAAAAGGCACTTAGACTAAAACTGACATAGCTACGTTTATCCTACCGTAAAACAATAAAAGAAGGTACGACCTTTCCCATGCTCCCAGGATGTGGGTGTGAATGCCAGAGCACTCTGGAATGCACACAAAGCCTTTGCAGACTATTAAGGATCGCACATCCTATCACTACCATATGTAAACTTATATTATTAAAAGATTATACTGAATACCAAGTACAATTTTCTATTGACAATTATTATTATCATTATTGAAGTAAGTGGTGACCTTCACCGTATATCAACCAGACTCCATTTTTGACCCATTCTTTTCAGTTTACTGTCATAGCCAGGGGAGGACAGACATTTGTTTAGAACTCTTAAAGATGTCGAAGAAGCAAGCTCCTTTAAGCGATTATTTTGGTGTTCCTCCACCTCCAAAGAAATGTCAGAAGGAGTCCGAACCGCAAAAGAAGCGCATATTCTCGGAAAAGTGGTTGCAGGAGGTGAGCTGGCTTCAAACAAATGATGAACGCAGAGATGTGGTGCAGAATATGCGGCATATTCCCATCATGTCTGTCCTCCTCCAGAAAATCTTATGTACGCAAACACGCGTTGCAACTTCTTATCTGGTGCGCATCTTTTATTTTGACAGTGCATGCACACATGCGGACAACTTATGTGTACCCCTGATCATAGCATCCTAAAAGCAAAAGATACTTGTATAAGTTGAAACCTGAACATCTGTCCAAATGTTTCTTGCAAAACTGGTTTTATAAATAATAGCTAACTGTAATTGCTATTTTTCCTGAAAACAGTTTTATATCTTCTTCTTAATAATATTAACATCATAATCTACTTTTCTTGTTAGGCACAATTTTTCTCAAAGAGATTTTATCCAAAACCAATCATTCATTCTGTAATAAAAACAATCTGCTAACGAGATTTCTTAATTGGAATTTGTGACAGACTCACTGCTGGAACTGTATATTCACTAATTCTATTTATGGTCACTGCTCAGCAGCCCATTCTGACCCTGGAAAACCCCACCTTTGTTGGTCTTGCATTCTTTAAATAACCCAGAGAACTCTGCAACAACTCCACTGTACTTGACCAAATGCCAAAACAAAAAAAAGAAAAAAAAAAAAAAGAAAACACACACTTACCCACACATTACCACGTGGGAATATATAATAGTGAAAAGCGGAGCTTCATAAACTTTATCTGCCCACTTCAGCAGCTGATTTGCTGCCACATACACCAAAAGCATTGATCTAAAAAATGACTATAAATGTCAATACCACAGCAATAGCAAAGCCTGGTTTCCATACAAAATCCATATCCTCATATTTACCTTAGTTTCACTTCATATTTTATTCTTGGTCCACAAAACCCCTCCCACACTGGTTCAGCCCCAGTTGCATGAGGGCAAAAGTAATCATGGATCTATATTGCAAACTTCATAAACTATCTCTTTTTAATCGATAGTTTATCATTAGTAGCTGGAAAAGGTGAGCAGTAAAAAAGAAGTGTGGAAGGTGGAAGTAAATCAGTTTTACTGAATATGACCACTGTATCTGAACACTAAGGAAAAGCACAGATATCCTTTTTTGAAAATAAAACTTCTTTGCCCCACATTGTGTTGAGGTGTACACTACACCAGCGGTCTCCAACCTTTTTTGCGCCACGGACCGGTTTATGCCCAACAATATTTTCACGGACCGGCCGTTAAGGTGCCGCGGATAAATACAACAAAATAAAACTAGTACCGGTACCAAAAAAAAGAAGATTTATTCATAACACACGTGAAAAGACCCAGGAAAACTGAATTAACGATAAAAACGATAACAAAATAACGCTGAAAACCGATAAAAACATGGAAAACCATACATTTCACACCTGAGCCTCAACTCTCGCGGCCCGGTACCAAACGACTCACGGACCGGTACCAGTCCGAGGCCCGGAGGTTGGGGACCGCTGCACTACACAACAATTAAGCTTTTCAGCTTGTGATGTTTTGTTGTTGTTTAGTTTCCAAATAACAATCTGCAGACTTCATACATGAAAGGTAACAAGCAGCAAAGAACCGGGAAAAGCAGAGAGCATTACAAATGGAACATGTTGCAATGGATGAACTTTTTAAACCTCTTCATTTTCCAGCTACACCCATCACAGACAATCATGCACTCACACACAGAGGGCACTCGTGGCATATACCCAACTACTTTGTGAAAATTACTTTTTTAATTGTTACTGTATTTCATGAGAGGCTTTCAAAGACTTTCATGGATGTACAACATGATGATCTTTTTCTTTTTAGTTTGGTAGCTATTTATGTATCACGGATATTATCAAATATGTACCATTACATAATGGAAAAAGTCTTGTTTATGACATCAACACTAAGATGGCATTTACTGACAGGAATGAAAGGTGTTTATCTCTTGTGACATAAATCTTGCACTGGACACCTTTTCAAAGGTAGTTGTACTTTTACAATTCCAGTCTTGTATCTCCCCCAGCAGCAAGCTGATGAGGTCACTGTTATGACCAGCTATTAGATAATTTATCTTTGGAGAATCCGTCATCCTGTAGTGAGACATACTTCAACTGTACTGCTGTCGACAGCAGCTGGTGACAGTAATCCTTGTTATACTCTGGAAACCCGCTGCAAGTTAGACAACCACGGTGATCAGAACCTCCAGCAGCTGGAGAACTGGTTCAGGTGCCGCCACACTGAGTTCACAGAAGCTGCTGGTCCAAGATCTTGAACCTGCAATTCAAGATCTTGGAGTCTGCGTCCATGGACAGGATGAATAACTGACTGGAGAGGCAGCTCACTATTGATTATTTACTGCTACAAATGATAAATATATTACAGTTTATAATTGTATTCATAAAAGCAGTGGTGTGCGTCAATGCCCCCCCTGGCAATAAAAATACATTCTACTTCAGTTGAAAGACTGTAATGTGTTGAAGAGCTCAAAGACTTCAACAGAATTTTTTTTTTTTTCCTAATGAAGATTTCTTGGTTTCCATAACATGAATACATTTTTTTTTACTAAATACCCACTGCTCTCAACTACCAAAACACTATCTGGCTCTATAAATTATTTTTATTTTATTAATGTGCAATGGCAGTTAATGGTTCATTGATATTAAAAGGCCAACATTCACTACCTGGGGCTGCAGATCGAGGCACCCTTATCTCTCTCTCTTGCTCTTTATGAATGTGAGCTGTAAATGAGCAAAGAGGAAAGTAAATATATGACAGCTGTGCTAAGCAGTGCTGTTCTGCAAACCTTTGACGTTAAATGAAAATGAATTAATAAAATAATAAATAAAAAAGAGTGACTCTATGTAGGCTTTGTCAGAATAAACTGGAAAATAACGAAGCATTTGAAGAGACGTGTAACCATATTCTGCACCAGGATGTAGACGTTAACATGGAAAAACCCAAGGCTATTGGTGCTAGCAGTGCTAATGTTAAACAAACTCTGGACTTTCTACTTCTCTACGAGCTCAGTTGTCACACCGTGACAGCTAACTGCGTGTCATGATCACAAGACATCTGGACACATATTTATCAAAACAAAACAGGAAATTGGTGAGGAGGATAAAGGACAACTAGGACCAAACTAGGACCAAAACTGAAGCTGAATGACAGAGTTCAGCAAGAAAGACAACAAAATGGAAAAACTAAATGGAGTCAAGTTAAAAAATAATGACTTGCTCTCCATCCTGCTAATGCACCCGTCACAAACAACTTCCCAAAGAAAGCTTATCCACATACTGAGGCAAATATAGCCAATCAAAAAAAAACCCTGTTGTTAGCAGCTCGTAATACAGCACATGACTTGTGGTGTAATGTCCATATGTCATATGATTCTTCTGAAATAAGGGTTACATTTTCAGTACCTGAAACTACTTTGCAGTACCTAAAATACTTGTAAATGTAAAATGTATTTTGAGTATTTTTAAATACCAAACATTACATGGTAAATGCTTTGTAACTCGCTGTATGATGCATTACCAAATTATTGTACTAATATGTGCAATATATCACAATCCTGTGTCAAGACATGCAGTCAGACACTGAGCTTAACACCAGTGAATAAAACTTGAACTCAGCCCGTAAAGTAAGCAAATCACTTGACCACAATAACATCTCACTCTCTCAGCTACTCCAGCCAATACTCTATTCTCTTCCTCCCAGTCCTCACATACAAGTGCATCATTGTGCCAGTGGATACAGAGGCACATTCTTGTACCTTCTACTGTTTACTTTTCAGCTCTGTTTGTTTGCTCTCCTTATATCCCTCCTTCATATCTGCAAGTTTTAGGTATAAGGGAGTAACCGTGGTGGAAAAAAGGAGAGTCTGACCAACTTTTGCCATGACACAATCCCATCCTTGACTCACTTCTGCATCTGCAGCTTAAAAGAAGTGGGCAGCTGATATTTCCATCCTGATCCTTTACTCCATCAAAAGCACCAAGCACTGGAAATTTCATCAGCTAAATGCGCTAAAGTAAAAGCATTTATACTGCAGGTTGTCTGTGGCTGGTTATAATCTAAGATTATTAGATTATAACCCTTGTGAGGAGCATTTCCCCAGCCTGTATTGTGAAAGTTTCACAATTCACAAAACTTCTTTCTTTTTTTTACTCTGCTTTTTTGGGATCTTAAGATAATTTCGAAATAAAGAAACCCTGTGGGAAAAAAAGCCAAAGGGGAAATAGCTCAGACATTCATCTGAAACCTACAGGGCTGTGACTAGGCAACCATTTCAAAGAAAACTTACACAACACAAAAAGTCCATATCACATGACTTTAAAACAAATCTTCATCTGCATACACTAGAATAAGACATGGCCAGGAACAAAGCTTATTATAGTTCACAAAAAACACAACTACAAGCAGGTAATAAAAAAAGTTTAATTTTAAGTAATTTGTCTTTTATTATTAACTTGTGGGTATGTAAAACTAACTATGTTTTTTGAAACTGGTCATAACTGAAAGTCAAAGGTCATATGTATTGTACACAGACTGCATATAAAAAAACAGCTGTACCTTTGAAGTCTGAAAAGTGAAGCCAAATCAGCAGTGCCTGAGACCTGAAATGTCTCTAATCGTCTGCAGGGGGAGATTCCTCACAATAAAAACAGACATCTAGTCGATGGTCGATCTAGTCCATGGAAAATAACCGTACTGCTGACCTAATCCATGACCTCAATAAACACTTTCCTATTTCCTGAATCCATGTTCTATATTACTAGTTTTGAATAAAATACAATGTTTATTTTGGAAATTATGGTCCCCAAATGAATCAAGAAGTTGGATAAAGCAGCGTATTCTTTACAGAATGACTAAGCATGACAGTAGGTGGCTTTACAGTAGCAGCAGCCATCTTTTACATTATTTTACATTTATATTATTGTTATACCTTATATATTTGTTATGACTTGCACTTGATAAATATGCTCCCTCAACCCTTCACTTATTATGAATAAAAACTAAACTAATACAATACTAGTAAAAGTATATTTAAAAAAAAAAAAAAAAAAGCACAAAACTAAAGAGCAGACCCTGTGGAAACGAAGACAAATATTTAAAAAGAAAAGAAATTAAAACAATAGAATAGAAGAGTGCAAGCAAAGTCCAAGTTCCCCAAAAACTAAAATACAGAATTAAAGCACTTTTCATCACTTCTATTCAGCCTGATAATATGGAGCCAGCGAAGCAAAAAGCTTGGATGGATAATGGAAAGAAAAGAGAAGGCCAACTTCAGTAAGCCTGAACGAATTGGTTCGATCTAAGAATGTGGTCTTCCTGGCAGCTTATTCCGGTCTACTGACATGGCTGGGAAAACGAAAGAGGGAGGGAGAAGGACTGAAAAGGTTAAAAAAAAAAAAGCCCACACCCTTGCTAATGTGCCCTATTTATCTGTACCACGTTACATTACAGGACTTAAGATAGCTAGCATACCGTTATGCTTTAGGCTGTTGTTTTAACGCTATAACAACACAGGAACTGCGTTTTTCAGACGACTGGTCAGTAATATCAGGTTCGCCATTGCCATAATACTCTAATAATGGCTAATCGTCTTTATGACTTTAATGAGGTCGTTCAGTTGCGTCTAAATCATATGACAATCATTAAGTTTTACGACACTAAAGTGTTGCGAATAACCGTTAGCTAACCTTACCGCACAGCCATTAAATATTAATGAGGTGCTTTAAGACGACGGGTACATTTTGGGCAGTCATAACGCTGCTAAAAAAAATAGCTGAAATGAGAACACACTGGGAGGTGTGCATATCAAGAGAAAAGCAGCGGAGGAGCCGAGAAGCAGACCCCCTTTGTTCCGACATAAACAGCAGGAACGCAGAGAGCTAGCCGTAACGACGTTAGCTTGTAAGGTACACGAAGTCAGGATGTAACAGTTAATACTAGGAAGGCTTTGCTACAACAATTTGGTAAATGCCGTCTTACCTTTTAAATTTTTGGTTGAAAAGTCAGCTTAAACGCTCCTGAATTTCAGATAGCAGCGAACGCCTTTATCTTTCTTGCCTCTGCTTCGCTGTGGCTCTCCGCCGATCAAACCTGAAGGGGACTTCTGGAAAGTGATGTCACTCCTGGCTTCCTGGTCGTGCCAACCACGTCAATCAGTATTGACGTTGTAAGCCACGCCCAGTATCGGTCACATGAATATTAACTCACCAGGACCATAATTATACGAAAACATTGTGATCATCGGTAATTAATGATAAGACAACTGTTCATTTTTGTTCTCTTTGGGGAGCATGAGACTTTTAACTCAAGCGCAATTCAGTATAAATGAATCCCACTGTACTGTGAAGAGGACATGCTGGGTTAAGCTAAAAGACAACATGGACTTTGTTTTCAGAGCGACGTCATTGCAGCTCATGGGAAAAAAAGGAGGTTAAGTGATTATGTTGCAAACTGCTTCTTCAGTATGACACTCTTAACTTCAGGTTACAGGCATTTCTTTCAAAACTAAACGTTCACTCAGTGTCCTTTGTAGTGGACAGCAAGTCTTACTAATACCTCCACCCATGTCAATATTTAAGTAAGCTGAGGGCAGAGTGAGGAAGGAAGGACTTTACTCATAGTTGTAGAAGAGGAGTCAGACTCAGACTTATTGCTACCAGAGTACAAAGTGAGGGAGGGCCAAACAGTAATCATCAGCCAAAAAAAGTGATTTTACAATGTTTCTGTTTTTTTTATGTCTGATATCTTTGCTTATGTCCGTAAATAGCCTGTAGTCAGCAGGATATATCAAATAAAGAAATCACCTGGTTTGCAAGAGGCTTTATGACTCAGCAGTTTTAAACATACTCTGTGTTCTACATCATAATCAATCCAGTCCTTTTTGGACACTTAAAATATTGTTTGTAGAATTTAAAATTCTGTCTGTCATTCTTGCTGTCAATACATCCATGTTAAGGAGAGGTCAGAGGTCAAATGTGACAATGATGTTTTAAACTTCTATACAGTATGTTCTACATATTGACAATACACAACATGCTTTAAGAATCATATGCTGTAAGAATCATAGTTTCTAAGTTATAAGGCACTTCTGTTGAATTTTGAACTAGTTATTATTAAGCTGACTTTGAAGACCTCGGTTGGATGGGGAGTGTCAGTGCACAGCCATTTTAAGATCTCTGCAGAGGTTTTAAGTCTGGGCTCTGCCTGGAACACTCAGGGATATTCACAGAGTGCTGAAGCCACTGCTTTGTTATCTTGGCTGTGTGCTTTGGGTTTTTGTCCTTTGACCAAGTCTGACATCCAGAGCACTCTGGAGCAGATTATCATCAAGCATGTCTCTATAAATTCCTGAATCAAACCCAACTAGTCTTCTAATTCCTGCTGAAGAAAAATTGCTTGGTGCTTGGTGCTGCTACCACCATGCTTTATTTTAGGGATGGTATTGGTCAGGTGATGAGCAGTGCCTGTTTCCTCCAGACATGACTCTTGGTATTAAGGGCAAAGAGTCCAATCTTCTTTTCATCATTTTGTTTTATTTTTGTTTGGAACAAAATTCAAAGCTGGGACCTGTGGCTTAGGAGGTAATACAGGTGTAAGGACAAGAAAGACATTGTGGACAAAACAGGGCACCCCCTAGTGATGGCCCGCTTGAAGCTGACGCTCCGGAGCGTGTGTCGAAAAAAACAACACACTGGTTCAGAAGCACTGTGTCGAGGCTTGCTTCGTTTGGCAAAAGTCACGTGACCAGTGACGTCCGAAGCTTCATTACGCACGTAACTGCTTCGGTACCTGATTCAAACGAAGTGAATCATCCACGGGATTCGTGGAGTGTGTTGATGGTGACAGATAGCGACGAGGTGATCGTTCCACTGACAGATATGGAGCCAGCGAGGAAGAGAGGACGTTCTGGCGTGTGGGAATATTTTGAGTTGATTTTGCTCAATTCATTTTATCTGCCGAAGTGAAAAACTTGAAATGTCCAAAATCATGTTTTCATAATGTAAATATCATTACAGCATATGACTTTAGGAACACTTCCATGTGAATTAAAGCTAATGAAGACTACAAAAATGTATTTGACACTATACGTACATTACATTGCTACACAGTTTAGAAAATCATTTTGTTTATTGTTTTTAGGTGATAGTCTGCAGGACCCAGGAATACCTGCATATCTACCAACTTGCAGTGTAGTTCCTGCACTCCACAGCCTCTTCTGTTCCATGCAAGTGGATTTTCTCCAGGGCAGGAGAAACTATTTCTAAGAAAAGAAACAGACTCAGCCAGCGCACAGTAACACTAATCCTCTTTTTAAATGTAAATAACAAAAGGGCTACCTTACATTGATCATGTTTTTACTTTGCAAGTTCTTGATTAGGGGTGGGTTTTGATTATCGCCTTTCTGATTACAATCCATGCTAAATTGAATAAATTTATATTGATTCATTAAAATCCTGTGTCGATTTGTAAATTAACGTTATTATGCCTGAAACGCCAGCATCTCAGGTTAAACCTCACAACATGTCGTCAAACACCATACAGCTAAAACAGTAACTGCGAGCAGGTTTACGGATTCTGCATACAAACGTAAACACAGAGCGCGGACCCGACATGTCAGAATCAGATTTTGATGTGTCGTCGGGTCCGCGCTGTGTTTGCCTCTTTTTTTTCCGCTGGCTTCTGCAGCTGCAGGTTTCATAACTCTCTGTTTACATCTCTAATTAAGTCTCACATGTGTCAGCTTTCTTTTAATAGATACGAAATTATGGATATATACTGTTAAATGATCAGAATTGTAATATTTCTGACTGAGGCAAAACTTTCCAGATTCCAATCAAATTGAATCGGATCATGTATCGAATCAAAATGATTCTACAAATCAGTGACGATGCAGCCGTACTCAGCTCCCTAAGCATTTTCCCTTTCCAGTTCACAATCAATCCCACCCCTAGGTCAAAAATATGTATAGGACAATTGGCCTAATCTAATATTTTGTATGAACCTGTCCAGCTGTCCAGTGATTAAACGACAAGTAGATGGAGGCAGGACTTCACAGCAGGGGCATACTCCATAATGTGCTGTGCATTTTCATATGTATATTATATATATTGCTCACTTATTGTATTTACCAACATCACGGACTTATGAGCAAAGGAAGGCCACACCATAGTGCATGTTTAAATAGGGAAAGTTTATTGATCAAAATGTATTACGCAAATACGCATTACATTTTTTTCAGCCCCCCAATCGAGAAAACAAAACCAATTACATGTTCAAAGCAACGGAACGGTGGCCCAATATCAGAGAGAACTCCACTCTTGAGTGAGCAGTGATAATTGAGCAGTCCGTTTTATTTTGCAGATTCAAGCTGCTCTTTAAAATTTTCACCACCAGATGTCACCGGAGAGGACTGTGTTGAAAAGCTTCGAGTAATGAACCGTTTTTCAATACAAGCTTCAGTGCTTCGGAAAGCTTCATTTGGCCATCACTAGCACCCCCCAATAATCTTTAGTTACAATATTATAGTTAGTTAAATGGTCTGATTGTTCAAATATGTATTTTCTTTGATTGTGGTAAAATAATGTGTGCCCCAGTCTCCAAAAATGACATAGTGCAGGAAGGGTAGTTATTCCTCCGTTACACCACAAGAGGGAGTATCCCTTAAAATGAGCAGCTCTAGCGGGAGTAAATAAGACCAGCCACTAACCACAAGGCAGTGCGCCTATAAGAGTTGTGTGAGACTTGATAAGTGTGTAACGTTGTGCTATGTCAATATATACATTTGCAGGTAAGCAGATACACGATGGTAAATAACTTAAAATGTATCTACAGATGAGTCCACGGGGTTGCAGAGAATGTGGGAAAGTTGGCCGTTGATCCCCACTATGTGTCATTAGTATATAAGTTATTGGTAGCGATGTGAATTAGCCGTGACGCTAACGATTAGCAGCTAGATCTGATTCATTAGTTTGTGCGGGAACCTCGTGGCGCTTTTGTGGATTTATACCTGTACCGGGCTATAATTACAGCAGATATAGACTGGTGGATCACACTCTCTTATGGTCATCCTCTAATTGGAAGGTTGGTGGTTCAATCTCTGGCTGCTCTAGTGTCCAAGGAGTTGCAGTTTCAGTATCTTACCCAAGTTGTTCCATTGAGTGTTAGATGGAGAGCACTTAGGTATAGGAAAAATGTGTGTGATTAATGTTTGTATTATGAAGTGCTTTGATGGCTCACACAGAGTAGAAAAGCACTATGTAAGAGCCAGTCCTGAAGGTCCTTCAATGGCCTACCCAATTTGTGGAGGTTGTTCATGATCAACAACTGTCAAATCAGCAGCCTTTCTTATGATTGTGGTTGGGTTACCATATAGGCCTGATTAATGGAGTGCTGCAGAAATGGATGTACAGTGGGACGCCGGAAGGCGTTGCAGAGGGTCGTGAAAACTGCCCAGCGCATCGCCGGAGCACCACTTCCTGCCATAAAAGACATCTACAGGAAGCGGTGTCTGAAAAGGGCTGGGAAAATCATCAAAGACCCCAGTCACCCATCACATGGACTCTTCACCCTCCTGCCCTCTGGGAGGTGCCACAGGAGCCTCCGGACTAAGACCACCAGGTACCGGAACAGCTTCTTCCCCACAGCTGTCAGACTCCTGAACTCTGCCTCCTGACATCTGACCCACGTTAAACTCATGGACTGAACATACACACAATGGACAACTGTACCCTCAAACACACAATAATAACATGGACTGAACCACCACTCACAACCACCAGCACTTTATATAGCCTCTGTAGAGACTATCTACACCCTCACTTATCTTAACTGCACTACTGTATAGCTCTGTGTAAATAATCATTCTGTACATTCGATAATCTTTAATCCTACAACTGTTTACAACTTGCATAGTTCCCATTTCTGTATAGCTGTATATCTCAGATTCTGTAAAGTTACTTATTTCATATTCTGTA
Source organism: Simochromis diagramma (assembly GCF_900408965.1). Lineage (NCBI taxonomy): Eukaryota > Metazoa > Chordata > Actinopteri > Cichliformes > Cichlidae > Simochromis > Simochromis diagramma. The sequence continues at coordinate 4,563,293 of NW_024387448.1, read as the reverse complement.
TAGTTTTTCATATTTATATCCTGTTCATAGCCTGTTCATAGCTTGTACTCACTACAGCCTGTACATACTTATAGTTATAGAATATTCACAACATACTTCATACCGTGTACATTATAACATTCCATAATAGACCCATTTCTGTAATATACTCACATATCTATATTATTGCTAATATATATTGTAATATATCTATATCACTAAAGCACTTCTGGATGGATGCAAACTGCATTTCGTTGCCCTGTACCTGTGCATGTGCAATGACAATAAAGTTGAATTCTATTCTATTCTATTCTATTCTATGCAAAAGTTTGGGCAACCTTATTAATAGTTATCATTTTCCTATATAAATCATTGGTTGTTACAATAAAAAAATGTCAGTTAAATATATCATATAGCAGACACACACAGTGATATTTGAAAAGTGAAATGAAATTTATTGGATTCATAGAAAGTGTGCAATAATTGTTTAAACAAAATCAGGCAGGTGCATAAATTTGGGCACCACAAAAAAAGAAATGAAATCCATATTTAGTAGATCCGCCTTTTACAGAAATTACAGCCTCTAAACACTTCCTGTAGGTTCCAATGAGAGTCTGGATTGTGGTTGAAGGTATTTTGGACCATTCCTCTTTACAAAACATCTAGTTCATTCAGGTTTGATGGCTTCTGAGCATGGACAGCTCTCTTTAACTCACACCACAGATTTTCAATAATATTCAGGTCTGGGGACTGAGATGGCCGTTCCAGAACGTTGTACTTGTTCCTCTGCATGAATGCCTTAGTGGATTTTGAGCAGTGTTTCGGGTCGTTGTCTTGTTGAAATATCCAGCCCCGGCGCAGCTTCAGCTTTGTCACTGATTCCTGGACATTGGTCTCCAGAATCTGCTGATACTGAGTGGAATCCATGTGTCCCTCAAGTTTGACAAGATTCCCAGTCCCTGCACTGGCCACACAGCCCCACAGCATGATGGAACCACCACCATATTTTACTGTAGGTAGCAGGTGTTTTTCTTGGAATGCTGTGTTCTTTTTCTTCCATGCATAACGCCCCTTGTTATGCCCAAATAACTCAATTTTAGTTTCATCAGTCCACAGCACCTTATTCCAGAATGAAGCTGGCTTGTCCAAATGTACTTTAGCATACCTCAAGCGGCTCTATTTGTGCTGTGGGCGGAGAAAAGGCTTCCTCTGCATCACTCTCGCATACAGCATCTCCTTGTGTAAAGTGCGCCGAATGATTGAAGGATGCACAGTGACTCCATCTGCTGCAAGATGATGTTGTAGGTCTTTGCTGGTCTGTGGGTTGACTCTGACTCTTCTCACCATTCGTTGCTTCTGCTTATCCGAGATTTTTCTTGGTCTGCCACTTCAAGCCTTAACTTGAACTGAGCCTGTGGTCTTCCATTTTCTCAATATGTTCCTAACTGTGGAAACAGACAGCTTAAATCTCTGAGACAGCTTTCTGTATCCTTCCCCTAAACCATGATGGTGAACAATCTTTGTCTTCAGGTCATTTGAGAGTTGTTTTGAGACCCCCATGTTGCTACTCTTCAGAGAAAATTAAACGAGGAGGGAAACTTACAATTGACCCCCTTAAATTATCTCATTATTGGATTCACCTGTGTATGTAGGTCAGGGGTCACCAAGCCAATTTGAGTTCCAATAATTAGTTCTAAAGGTTTTGGAATCAATAAAATGACAACAGTGCCCATATTTATGCACCTGCCTGATTTTGTTTAAACAATTATTGCACACTTTCTGTAAATCCAATAAACTTCATTTCACTTCTCAAATATCACTGTGTGTGTCTCCTATAAGATATATTTAACTGGATATGGATAAAGTCATACCTTTCTGACAGAGGTTTTTGTGTTAAGCTGGGGTTAGCTGCATCTTCTGTGGCTCCTCTGCATTGGGGTGTGCCCCAGGGATCTATCCTTGGGCCATTACTCTTTTCGCTGTATTTACTCCCTCTTGGTGCGATATTTCGAAAACATAAAGTATCTTTTCACTTGTATGCTGATGATTGTCAGCTTTATTTACCTTTTAGCCACCTGGTTACTTCTCCCTGTCAATCTTTACTTGACTGTCTCAGTGAAGTTAAACTGTGGATGGCAAATAACTTTTTAAATTTTAATGATCATAAAACGGGAGCAATTTTATTTGGCCCGCATTGCTCTATTGTTTCTCCAGATGCTCATTTCGGTGTTTTGACCTCCTATCTGAAAAGTTCAATCGTAAATCTTGGTGTGAATTTTGATTCCGCACTTACCTTTGATGGTCATGTACCTATAAATGGGGTGGTAAAATCGGCTTTTTATCACCTCAGACACCTAGCGAAGGTCCAGCCTTTCCTTTCCAAACGCAGTTTGGAAACTCTTATTCATGCCTTTATTACCTCACGTTTAGACTATTGCAATTCCCTTTTAATTGGGGTTGGGTTGGGCACCCTGTCACGCTTGCAATTAGTGCAAAATGCGGCGGCATGTTTTTTAACTGGTAGAAGGAAATTTGACCGCATCACTCCGGTTCTGGCTTCACTACATTGTCTTCCTATTGTTTTTAGGATCCGTTTTAAAGTCCTTTTATTGGTTTTTAAATCTTTAAACAGTCTGGCCCCTGTTTATTTATCCGATTTGGTGAAGCCTCATGTTAGGGCTGCTCGATTATGGCAAAAATGATAATCACGATTATTTTCACTGAAATTGAGATCTCGATTATTTGACGATATTTATTTAACCCTTTAAGACCTACCATAGAACCAAGTCCGCCAGAGCTTATATTATTTTTTTACATGTTGTAGTGCCATTTTTGGGAGCATTTCAAGTTGCTATACATCAATATAACTGTTATAGCCCATATTTTAATAATATGTATGCATTAAGTCCATAGTAACTACATTAATTGCAAAAAAAGTGCAATAAACTACAAAAAAATTGAAAATCGTTTTTGTTTTGTTTTTTACATATATTTCTACTTGGAGAAATTTAAGAGGTTTATCCCTCAAAACTTTAAATACAAAAAAGTTGCAAAAAATAGTTTATAACAACAGGAAATTTATTTTGAGTGTCTTCATAGTTTTATTTTGGAGATACAGCAATTTTTATATACTGCAGGAAAAACAAAAAACAATCCTATGATGCAAATTTGCAAAGAAAACAGCATGTGCATCAAAATAAACTATTTGCAGCAGTGCAATTCGAGTTCTAAGCATCACAGAAACTATTCAGAAAAGTATAGAGTCAAACATGGCTTATAAAAACACCAGTATAGGCTTTTAAGGCCTACAAGTAAAAAACTACATTTTCCGCGAAAATGACATCACTTCCGGTTTCGGTGATAGTTCGCGTTGATGTCTTTTTCAATGTGGGAAGTGTTACGAACAGCTGATCGGATCGGCAAAGCGTGTTTCTGGAATATTATGTTTTTGTTCCTGCAAGCGCTTTTTATGCAATTTTTGCAAAGCTATACAGTGGGGCAAAAAAGTATTTAGTCAGCCACCGATTGTGCAAGTTCCCCCACTTAAAATGATGACAGAGGTCAGTAATTTGCACCAGAGGTACACTTCAACTGTGAGAGACAGAATGTGGGAAAAAAAATCCATGAATTCACATGGTAGGATTTGTAAAGAATTTATTCGTAAATGAGGGTGGAAAATAAGTATTTGGTCACCTCAAACAAGGAAAATCTCTGGCTCTCACAGACCTGTAACATCTTCTGTAAGAAGCTTTTCTGTCCCCCACTCGTTACCTGTATGAATGGCACCTGTTTGAACTCATCATCTGTATAAAAGACACCTGTCCACAGCCTCAAACAGTCAGACTCCAAACTCTGCCATGGCCAAGACCAAAAAGCTTTCGAAGGACACCAGGAAAAGTATTGTAGACCTGCACCAGACTGGGAAGAGTGAATCTACAATAGGCAAGCAGCTTGGTGTGAAAAAATCAACTGTGGGAGCAATCATCAGAAAATGGAAGACATACAAGACCACTGATAATCTCCCTCGATCTGGGGCTCCACGCAAGATCTCATCCCGTAGGGTCAAAATGATCATGAGAACGGTGAGCAAAGATCCCAGAACCACACGGGGGGACCTGGTGAATGACCTGCAGAGAGCTGGGACCAAAGTAACAAAGGTCACCATCAGTAACACACTACAACGGCAGGGAATCAAATCCCGCAGTGCCAGACGTGTTCCGCTGCTGAAGCCAGTGCATGTCCAGGCCCGTCTGAAGTTTGCCAGAGAGCACATGGATGATACAGCAGAGGATTGGGAGAATGTCATGTGGTCAGATGAAACCAAAGTAGAACTTTTTGGTATAAACTCAACTCGTCATGTTTGGAGGAAGAAGAATACTGAGTTGCATCCCAAGAACACCATACCTACTGTGAAGCATGGGGGTGGAAACATCATGCTATGGGGCTGTTTTTCTGCCAAGGGGACAGGACGACTGATCCGTGTTAAGGACAGAATGAATGGGGCCATGTATCGTGAGATTTTGAGCCAAAACCTCCTTCCATCAGTGAGAACTTTGAAGATGAAACGAGGCTGGGTCTTCCAACATGACAATGATCCAAAACACACCGCCCGGGCAACAAAGGAGTGGCTCCGTAAGAAGCATTTGAAAGTCCTGGAGTGGCCTAGCCAGTCTCCAGACCTCAACCCCATAGAAAATCTGTGGCGGGAGTTGAAAGTCCGTGTTGCTCGGCGACAGCCCCAAAACATCACTGCTCTCGAGAAGATCTGCATGGAGGAATGGGCCAAAATACCAGCTACTGTGTGTGCAAACCTGGTAAAGACCTATAGTAAACGTTTGACCTCTGTTATTGCCAACAAAGGTTATGTTACAAAGTATTGAGTTGTATTTTTGTTATTGACCAAATACTTATTTTCCACCCTGATTTACGAATAAATTCTTTACAAATCCTACCATGTGGATTCATGGATTTTTTTTTCACATTCTGTCTCTCACAGTTGAAGTGTACCTCTGGTGCAAATTACTGACCTCTGTCATCATTTTAGGTGGGGGAACTTGCACAATCGGTGGCTGACTAAATACTTTTTTGCCCCACTGTATGTGGAAGGAAACTGTGACCTAGGACAAGCTGATGGCATAAGATATAAGTACAACTCCTCCGGTTTCATATGCAAAAAAAATTATTGCGCTAGCTACAGGGATTTAAAAATAGTTATGCCGGCTTTAAAGGGTTAACAATAACAATGTATTGAATAATGACTTTAAAAAATAATATAAAATAGTGTGCAAATACTGATAACAGTGCAAATGTTTGCAATATAAGAAATAAATGAAAAATGTAAACATCTATGTTTAGTGAACTTTGCAGTGTTGCTCTGTGGTGCAGCTACTACACCGTAGCAAAGTTTACACACTATGTCTACTTGATCCACGTCTGACTCCGCGAACCCATAATGTGTCCACACCACTGAAGTTTTTTTTTACCTCTCTTTTCAACCAACGGCAGTCACTCTCCTCTCCAAATAACTTCTGCTTAGCTTTCCGAGCTTCCCTCGGGTTCTCTTAATTGTTGTGACGCATGTTCGAAATGCGCTTGTGGCAAATCAAGCGCACCTCGATTTGCCACACGGAGCAGCGCGAGAGTAAAGCACGTGGGAGGTGCTAATAATCGGCTCAGTCATTTTTAATGATCGTTGAAAGCCCAGATTGTAATCGTGATTAAAATTCGATTAATTGAGCAGCCCTACCTCATGTTCCTACTCGCTTGCTCCGTTCAGCTGATCAATTGCTGTTGCCAGTCCCTAAGTCGCAGCTGAAACTCAGAGGAGATCGAGCTTTCTCAATTGCGGCTCCGAAGCTTTGGAACAACCTTCCCCTTCATATTAGACAAGCGTCTTCAGTGCAGGTCTTTAAGTCCAGATTGAAAACCTATTTTTATTCCCTGGCTTTTAACTCTGCGGGAAACTGACATCCCTCCTATTATTTTATACTATGTTTTGCTTTTCTTTGTTTTTGTGTTGTTCAGCACTTTGGTCTGCCTGGTGCGTTTTTAAAGTGCTATATAAATAAACGATGATGGTGATGATGATGACGATGATGAAATAAATAATTAGCAAATGCTATGCATATTTACAAAGGCATACACTGTACACTCAGAGGAATGTAACCATAGTTATAAATGTGCAAAAGTATATGTCTTAAATTCTAGAGGCAAACCAACTGACAAATGGGGAGACATTTTCTCTGGCTCAATGAACTCATCACAATCTTGAACATTTGACTGTAAGCAGACAATATCATCAACAGGTTTCCATTTATTTTGCAGTTTTCCAATAGGGCCATGCTTTAAAACTAAATGCACAAAGCGATGTGTAGATAGCCTCTTTTTAGTTTGAAAGACTCATGGTGAGTACTTTTCAAAGACTGACCTGCACAGGCCCATCCATTCAGTGTCCCCCTCACTCATGCTGGTTCCCATTTATGCTGCAGAAGCACTAAACCACTGTGAACTAAATAATTAAATTGATCTTGCATTTCAATACTTTAACAGTGATATGGGTATTTAAATTTTTCATTACCATACTGCATGAATTAGTGTAAGTGTATCAGTAGAATTCAGCTGAGGGAGCACAGGGACTTTACTGGTGGGCCCTGTCAATAATGTTCCTACTGTACCACATTTTCTTCTTTAATTCAACTTTCCAATTAAATGCTAACCGGAGCACCCTGTGACTGGTGGAACCTGTGGCTTAGGAGGTAGCGCAGGGCTTCTTCTAATTGGAAGGTTGGTGGTTCAATCTTTGGCTAATCTGCTAGTCTAGTGTCAGTGTCTTACCCAAGTTTTTTCACTGAAGTGTTAGCTGGAGAGTCCTTAGGTATGGGAAAAATGTGTGTCTACTGTCGTGGAATTTTGTAAAAAAAAAAAAAAGAAGTCTGCAACACGGAAAGAGCTGTGGTCAAGCTATTTATTACTGCGTGCAGGAGAGCCAACACACATCAAACATCACAGTACAATGTCCTCAACAGTGTGTAATGAATACACAGTTTGTTATTATTTTGACTGGCTTTCTGCACTGGAGGTACAGATCAGGTTATGCCATAGGTTAAAACACAGGGTCTCAGAAGTGTCTACACTTATGACATGAATAAATCTACGGTGTGCATAATGTATATTTGTTAGGATGCCTGGGTCATTGACCCAGGGTTTTTGAGTTTATTATATTATTTATCATTTCTAGTCTTTGGTTTCTTTGTTAGAGCTCTGTCTTATGGTTTATGTCTCTGTGTAATCTTTAGTTGCTGTCTCCCCTGTCTGCTATATCCCCATGTCCAGTCAGTGTCTGTCTGCCCTGGTCCCACGTCTCTGTTCCCTCTGTTGTAGTGCCTGCCTGTGAGTCTGTCTGTAAGTTCAGTCTGTGTTATGTTTCCTGTTTTACTTTGAAAGTCCGTGTCTCATGTAAATGTGTCTGGTTTTGCTTCCTTTGTCTCGTTAGGCCTGATTTGCCCCAGCTGTGTTTCCCTCCTGTTACCTATTCCCTGATTGCTCCCTTTGTGTATTTAAGCCCCGTGTTTCTCTGTGTCCGTGTTGTGATCTACCCTTATTTTGCTGTGTGTTCTGTCTGTGTAAAGTTTACCTTGAAGTCTCAGTTTTGTTACTTTTTGTGGAGTTCAGCATTAAAGCTGTATTTAACTTCACCTTTGATTTCCGTGAGTCTACATTTTGGGTCCTTCATATCACCACTCCTGCCTGCACACAGCCGTTTCACAACAGAAGATCGCGACCAGAACATGGACCCAGCAGATGTTGAACTGCACGAGCGCCGGCAGGTAGCTCTCTCCCAGCTAGAGGAGGAGCTCCGGTGGAGGCCATGGCTCACCCCCACTATGGGCACATTTTTCATGGGACTCGTTTAGCTCTGGGGGGTCCCCGGAGTTGCCATGCTGCTTCACCTGCTGCTTCGCCTGCACTTGTGCTACCTACACTACAAGTGGGAGGTCTTTGTTTAACTTCGGATACACATTCCTTGCTGGAGCCACAGTGTTGCTCCTCCCGAGGAAAGCGGTGCCCACGCTGCCGTCATATGGACAACTCTGAGCAACTTGTGGTGGTGAGTCAAAATGACTACATTTCCCACACTCCTGAGCCAATAAACAGAAAGGACTATAATCTCACCTCAGACACCTTCGGGATCTCTCTTCTCGATGATGATTTGGATTGGGAGGCCAGTTTTGGTTTAGCTCCTCACGAGCTAGTTAATGACAATGTCACGGCTGGGAAGGCGAGCCGTGTGGTGTGGAGGAAGGAGGACCCAAGATGCAAGCAGTGGATGAAAATGCTAGTGAAGTTTATTTACAAGGTGTAGTGGCAAACAAGCAGTGGGGCATGACAAATAACTGAAAACACCTAAACTGGGAGAACTAAAATAACAGACCTGGGAGCATACGACAAAGGGATGAGAGGCAGACGACGAGCAGGACACCAAGTAACACAGACTGACACAGAGGAACACAGACAAGCCAGCAACAGGCAGGAGAACACACAGTGCTTAAATACACACACCAGTAATCAGGGGATGAGAGACAGGAGGGCAACACAGCTGGGAGAAATCAGAGCTGACGGGACAGGGGAAATGTAAACAGAACACACTCACATCAGACAGAGACCTTCACAATAAAACAGGAAACTCAGACACGGGGAACCAAACAAGACACAGATCTAAACAGACAGCTTCATAAACAGATGGGGTGACACCATAGACAGACAGAGACACAGACGCAGACTCAAAGGCAGACCGAATATAACACATAGAACTCAAACAATAATAATCATCATCATCATCATAGTAAACTAGAAAATGATAATAAACTAAAAGCGCTGGGTCACCGACCCAGGACCATGACAGACAATATACATTCCTCTGAGATTTTTAGTCCTAAGACTGTTCATTGTGGTGGAAATAAGCTAAAACCCACTTTTGCCAAGTCTGTTTTTTTTTTTTCTAAACCTGGCCACGTAAAGTCTGAGACTGTGAAAACTGTTAAATCAAAGACTGTTGAGACTGTTAAGACTGCTAGATGTGGTGGTGGTAGGAAGCTAACAAATATTTTAGATGAGTCTGTGTTTGCTGAGCCTGCTCCTTCACCCCGTTGTGTTCCTGCTCCCAGGGCAGCTCGGGCCCAGCATTCCCCTGCACCTGTTTCAGTGCTTCGGGTGAGGGAGGCTGAGGTCCAGCTGGTCCCTGCTCCGGTGTCCAGGCCGGCTGAGGCACTGCCTGTCGCTGCACCCGTACTAGCTCCTTGGGTGGGGACAGCAGCTGCCCAGCCGTTGACGGTGCCTGTCCCGGCTCCCAAGGTGAGGGAGACCAGTTAGCTCCACCACCCGTACCTTCTCCTTGGGTGGGAGTGGCTGGTATCCGGCAGGTACCTGTTTCTGACCTCGCTGGAGGCTCAGGTGAGCCCGTCCAGCAGTTTTCTTCAGGTTCTGGAGGGGCAGGGGAACGAGCTCATCTTACTGCTAATCCATCACCTTACCCACCATTACTACCATCCTTACAACAGTCAATACATCGTAAACTTCTCTCCATAGCTCAGACTTTAGCTCACCTATCAGCTCTGTCACCTGCTCAGTTCTCACCTCAGTTTACTCAGCCACCTGTTCCAGCTGAAGGGTCCGTGGGGCCCGTCCAGCAGCCTGCCTCGCCTGCAGCGCCACCATCTGCGGCTCCCACGCCGTCGCCTGCAGCGCCACCATCTGCGGCTCCCACGCCGTCGCCTGCAGCGCCATCCTCGCCTGGTCCAGCCTCCGCTACGTCTTCGGCCTCGCCTGGTCCCCCCCCCCCCCCCGAGCTGCCCGGGTTTGGGCTGTTGTGCTGTCGACCTCCAGGCCGGCCCCCTGAACTGTTTTGGGAGTGTTTTCCTGGTAGCCTGCGCCTTTTGTGGGCATTTTATTTTATTTTTTTTTTATCGTTTACTCGGTCTTCCTGGGTCTTTCCACGTGTGTTATGAATAAATCTTCTTTTTTTCGGTACCGGTACTAGTTTTATTTTGTTGTATTTATCCGCGACACCTTAAAGGCCGGTCCATGAAAATATTGTGGGGGAATAAACCGGTCCGTGGCGCAAAAAAGGTTGGGGACCGCTGCTCTAGGTTGTGTTTGGTTTGTTTTGTCTGTTGGGTCCTTCATATCACCGCTCCTGCCTGCACACAGCCGTTTCATAACAATATTGCACTTGTATTGTATATTAATCACTACTTTACTGGCTAAATAAAATCATTAGCAACATGTGTGAACAACCTTTGAGTAAGAAGTCATCTCACTTCTGCTTCCTGTGTTCATAACTATGCACCACAAATATTTCAGAATACAAAAGTCAGAATGAAGGTCCTCTTCAGTACTTAAACACAGTCCATATTTGTACTTGGGGCACTGTAAAGATAAAAGAATGCACTAAAATGTTTATGTTGTGTGTTTTTCTTTTTTTTTTTCTTTTTTTTTTTTTTTTTAAATTGACTGGTTTGTCCTTGTTGGCAGCCTCTCAGCTGGTACAGATGGAGGCCCTGGGAATTCGATGATAGATTAGTATTGCAAATGTGCTTATGCCAAGAGATAATAACCATTTGAATTTATACCTAAAGTGATCCACGGGAAGGGTAGAATTTATAATTTAATGAGTGCCATATTTTAAGCACAAAGCAAATGTGCATCAGAGGGGTGTAGGGGAGATCAGTGGAGCTTAACGTCACAGTGCCATGAGGCTGTCTTTTTATCTGGCTAGATCACTGTGCACTGTAAAAAAAATAAGATAAATAAATACAGGAGCACAACATAAAAAGAGAACATTTTAGTAACAAGTTGCACAACTTCTTAAAAAAGTGCTGGTCAAACATGGAGCTTCATGTTGTCATTTATTTGACACAATCTTCAAATAGTTAACAATGATAAGTGGGAAAAAACATTTTACAGTTTAAATGAAGTTTGCTCAAATTATCTTTTGTCTCAGTTCAAGCTGGTCCAACTTTTCTCCCAGCTGAAATGTAAGTTTGCACATTTCTATTTAAAAATGTTTTTATTACAAACAAATCTGCAGAAAGAAATAAAGAAGGGTATTTTAACAACAGGATTTTACAAGCTGATAGCAGTAAACATTTATGAATACTAGTTAACACTGTATATTAAATGATGGTGTTAGTACAACAAAAGGTCTATAAAGACTGAAGTGTCTCTATTCCTTTGCATATTCCATATTCCATATACAAAGGTAGCTGACACTTTACAGAAGACCAAACATCATAGCCAAAATGTGCTTAATAGTCAAATATGGATCCAAACATCTGGCGAGTCAGACTGATTTGTACACAGAGAACAGTGTGAGCTCTCAGCAGCTGACTTTAATAAGAAGGACAAACGTGCCAGAGGAATTACCAAATGGATGTCCTGCTAACACTCTGCTATCCCCGTGTTGGTGTTATTCTAACAATATCTTGATTAATACTGTTCTAAGACAATCATTGCAACTGATCAATAACATTTTGTGACATCATGTGATGCTTTGTGAGTCAGGGAAAGAGTGGAGCAATACTAAATCCTTAGTCTAAAACTCCAGGTCCTAGTCCCTGGGTTCCCAGATATTTGTAGCTGTCCTCGATGTCTGCAATGTTGCCTCCTGGGAGTACATTCCCTCAGTTCTGACTACTTTCCCTCTCTTATTTACCATCTCGTGACATGAACATTCAGAGGTCATTGCTGTATATTCTAGTAGTGTGGATCAGTGAATCGACATCTCGCTCACTCTTGACATACTATCACTAGTTAGTTACACAACTATATATATCATATTCAGGTCAGACTTTGGGGAGTACCCCTCATGAATCTTTGAAACTAAAAAGAGGACATTCTTCTACGTTTGCATGTAGTTTTTAAGCATGACCCCCCAAAGCATGAAAATTGCAAAGAAATTGGAAATGTGTTGGTGATATTGTGTGCTCACAGTCAACTGTTCTAGTGTATAATAAGTTCATTCTCTACTTATAAAATGTCTCATGTTCATCCTGTTTGTCTCCTGCCTTCGCTCTGCAATTTAAGACCATTTTTTGACTACTGTGACTACATTTCTCTGTGATGTAGTGTGCCTATATGGTTGTAAATATTGAAAAGCAAGGTGACTTAAATGCCCCTTGAAAAAGTAGGTTGCTAGTACAGGTCTGCTGCTGACCCTGACTCTGGATCAGTATAAAGCATGATTCTTTTTATATATATTGTAAAAGATCGCTGATTTATTTATTTATTTATTTGCGTTATACCATTAGTATAAGTAGGGATGGGTATCGTTTAGGTTTTATCCGATACCGGTGCCAAACCGGTACTTTTGAAATGGTGCCGGTGCTTAAACGGTGCTTAAAGAATGGAGAACACAAAATTGGTCCAAAAACCTCTCATGTTCAGCTGTTTTTTTTGTAAAAAGATAACAATGTTAGCCTTTTCTGCAGCTATAGGGGATTTATGGCATCACTCTTGGCTGGAAGCAGTGCTTAAACAATGGAAAAAACACAAACTTTGTCCAAAAACCTCTCATGTTTAACTGTTTTCCACTTTTTCTTTGGTCATTTTAGCCTTTTTGGCCAGGGTGAAGGGAGTATCTGCCATCAAACAAGAAGACAGCCGCATGTAGCTATGATGATGTTTGCTAGTTCACCTTACATGCATTAATTTAATAACCTGGTGAGCCTAATCAACGTAAATTACACACGAACAACATTAAGAAGAACGGCTGCTGCTGCCATCATCATCCGTCATCATTTCTGCTACACTGGCAGGGCTAGGGGCCAGGACTCTCCTCTTCGTGTTTTTGGGGGATGTTGCTAACTCCGGGTCAGATAACAGGCAACCCACCCAGTGTTGCCAACTTAGCGACTTTGTCGCTATATTTAGCGAGTTTTCAGGCCCCTTAGCGACTTTTTTTTCTAAAAAGCGACTAGCGACAAATCTGGCGACTTTTTCTGGTGTTATTGGAGACTTATTTATGATGACTTTTTGACGTGAAAGAGCGTGTTGCTCTTACTCTCAACAAGCAGCGGTGCTGCCGTGGGCACCTCACCCGTGCTAAAGCACTCACGGGCGGAGGATAGTCCTCCCCCAGCTGCAGGAGATGTTCACACCTATGCGTCCAAACTGCAAATGAATCGCGCATGAGCGAAGCCGCTGCTCCCGCACTGACTGTAACGCAGTCAGTTCTTCTTTTACTGTTATGCTGTTTTGTGGATCACAAGGTTTAAAACTACTTATAAACACACACAAAGTAACTCCACCAGAGTGCCTATTTCGGGTCACTTTTGCCGGTCAAAGCCCGGATAAAGGAGCAGGGTTGGAATTGTGACATTAAAAAACAATAATTGCTAAAAGAAATTTAATTTGTAGTTCTAAATAAATTCTAAATGCATTTAGGACGTTTTTTGCTCACTTTATGTCTCTTCCACGATGTTATTTCTCTCTCCAACAGCGTAGGTTACAATTATATTAGTGTTGTAACTTTATGCAGTGTTGCTCCAACTGCCCGTGTAGCGTGGGTTGTGGTCAATAATAACTTTAGACCAAGCACAGAGGACTGAGACGAGGCTATGGTGGAGGTCCGGACTTTTTACTCCATAAGCTCAGAACACATACAATAACACTGCACCACCTACAGGTGGGAGGTAGTAATAGCTGCTGCTAGTTACAGTATACCACATCCCTCTTTTCCGAGATAAAGATAACACTTCTTAACTCTGCTATACTGTAACATAAATGTACCTTTTAAATCGTAGGGACATTAGCGACATTATATTCTTGCAACATTAAATAAAGCACACCTCAGATTGCTTGTCACTTGAGCAATGCAAATACACATCAGTGTAGTGTTTTGAAACAGATGAACACATGACAGATTAGATAAGACATGTCAAAATGAACATATGAAGCATGACATATTTTCTCTCTTTTCCAACAAGACAGTTATCTAACTTGTACAGAACAACTCAGATACAGGGAAGAGTGACGTTAGGCTCCGTGATCACTCAGTTTCTATACCTGGCAGGGCGTATTACTGCTCGGCCACTGCGTGTGTAACATGTGGGTGTGTTGTCCATACTTGCAGGACTAGAGTTTTGTGTGGTGTCACTTGCTGGTGGCTCCACTGGCTCTTGGGTGTGAACGGACAGTTCATCTGGGTCCATGGGTGTGTCCTTGAACAGACTTGGGTGTATTTTCCTCAGATGTCTCCTGTTCCTCCTGAGCACTTTACCATCTGGTGTTTGCACAGTGTAGGAGCGTGGTTCCTCTCGCCGATGAGTTACAACAGCTGGCTCCCAACCGCGCCTTGTTTGCATGTGCACAGTCTCGCCTGGGGTCAGAGCAGGCAATGGTCTTGCGTGCTGATCATAGTGGCGTTTCCGCTTTGATTGCAACCCACGCACTTTGTCGTGAATGTTCTGTGGGGTTGACTGCCTCAACACAGCACTGGTGCATGGCAGGGTGCTGCGGAGAACCCGTCCCATCAACATTTGTGCAGGTGACACACTAAGTCCTGTGACTGGAGTGTTCCTCAAAGACAACAGCACTAGATGTGGGTCTGTTCCAGTCCGTGCAGCTTTCTTAAGTGCATGTTTGACAGTCTTTATGGCTCGCTCCGCCATGCCATTCGAAGAAGGAAAGCCGGGACTGGAGAAAGTTAGCTTTATCTCCCAGGATGCTGCAAACGATCTCATCTCGTGGCTGGCGAATGGAACATGATCGCTCACTATCTCTTTGGGAATTCCATGTCTTGCGAAGACTGATTTCATCTTCTGAATCACAGAGTGTGCTGTTTTGTCAGGTAAGTTAAGAACTTCTGGATATTTTGATAAATAATCCACTAACAAAAGATATGGATGATCGTTCAGTTCGAAGATGTCTGCTCCGATTTTCATCCATGGCAGCTCTGGAATCTGGTGTGGAATAAGCGGTTCAGCCTGGTTCTTTGGCTGCATTTGCTGGCATTGTTCACACTTTTCAAGCATAGTCTCTATGTCGCGTGACATGCCAGGCCAGTACAGCACTCTTCTTGCTTTGGCTTTTGTGCGCTGCACGCCTTGGTGGGCAAGGTGCAGCTTCTCCAGGATCACACACCTGAAGCTTTGGGGTATTACGATCTTGTCCCCGATCATAATAATGTCATCGTGGAAATTGATATCGTGTCTCATAGGCCAGTAGCTGTGGAGTGTTTTGTCTAAACTCTTCCTTCTGGGCGGCCATCCGTTGAAGTGTCTTTCGCGCACGGCTTGTAGTACGCTGTCTGCTGCCACTGCTTTTTTCAGGTCACACAGTGTTTTCTCGCTCAATGCTGCTGTGGCCTCCAGAGCATACACAACTCTTTCATCATTTGCGTTTTCACTCACGTTTCCGTCGTCACTGGTAGTTGTGGCACGTGAAAGTGCGTCGGCTATGAACATGTCTTTGCCGGGGGTGTACGTGACGGTGAGATCATATCTCTGTAGTTGTAGCAGCATTCCTTGTAGCCTCGCTGGTGCCTTGCATAGCGGCTTGCGCACTATCGCCTCCAGGGGTTTATGATCAGATTGCACTGTCACTGGTCTTCCATAGACATACTGGTGGAATTGTTTAGCAGCAAACACAATGGCTAGCAACTCTTTTTCTATTTGTGCATACCTTTTTTCTGTGTCTGTGAGTGCTCGTGACGCGTAACACACAGGTTGCCCTTCTTGTAATAGGCATGCGCCCAGCCCATCTTTTGAAGAATCGGCCTGCAGTGTTAGTGGTTTCTTGTGGTCATAAAATCTCAACACTGGCGCTTGTGTGAGCGTCGCCTTGAGCGTCTGTAACGCTGCTGTGTGATGTGGCTGCCACTGCCACACTGTGTCCTTCTTGAGTAGCTGTCTCAAAGGTGCTGTGAGCGATGCTTCATTTTGGATGTACTGTGCCAAAAACTTCGTCATTCCCAGCAGGCGCTGAAGGCTTTGTTTGTCTTCTGGAGTCGGCATGTCGACAATAGCTTTGATCTTTGAAACATCTGCTTTCTGCCCTGCTGCTGTGATGATATGGCCCATGTATTTCACCGTGTCAACTTTGAACTGAATTTTGTCCTTGTTAAACTTCACGTTAGCTGCTCTTGCTTTCTCCATGACCTTCTGCAGGATTTCGTCGTGTTCGTGCTCTGATGTAGCTGCAATTATCATATCATCTGCAATGATAAATACACCAGGAATGTTGCCGAAAGTCTCACAATTCTTTTGTTGAAAGACCTCGCTGGCTGATTTGATCCCAAATGGGAGTCGGAGGAAGCGATATCGGCCCCAAGGTGTATTGAAGGTACAGAGCTTTGATGACGGCTCGTCCAGCTTGATCTACCAGTATCCATCTTTTTCATCCAATATGGTGAAGATGGATTTTCCTGCTAGCTTGCTGCGAACGTCCTCGTGTGTGGGAATGGAGTAGTGCTGGCGTTTAACTGCTTGGTTCAGATCACAAGGGTCCAAACACACCCTTAGTGTTCCGTTCTTCTTCTGTGTGGCGACAAGACTGTTGACCCAATCTGTAGGCTCATTGACAGGCGTTATGACATCTCTGTTTTGTAAGTCCTGTAGCGTCTTCTTCAGCGCATCCATTATGGAGAGTGGCACGTTCCTGCATGCGTGAATCACAGGTGTTGCATTTGGGTCAATATGTATGTGGTGAACTCCAGGGAACTCACCTAAGCCTGTGAACACATCAGCGTACATCTCCACAAGTTCTTCTGAGGTAGAAGGTGGTTTGGCTGATTTCGGTACAGAGGATGTCATGGCAAGGGTCTCAACTCGTCGCACCAGACGGAGCTCTTCACAAGCTTGTCCACCTAGGATCGGTTTATCTGCATGGCTTGATACAAGAAAGTCAAACACAGCCTTGTGCTTCCGTGCTTCACACTCAAGAGACACCACACCATCTGCACGAATGCGGGCTCCACCAAAAGCTATGAGTACAGTCTTTGTGGGCTGTAACCGAGGCTTATCTGGTAACTCGTCATAAACTGATCTGGGGAGCACATTTGCGTCCGCGCCTGTGTCTAGCTTGAAGGTGAGTGGTACGTCTCTGATTGTCACACTTTCATGCCATTTTCCAGTCTTGTGCTTGTCGCTGGATACCATGCCGATGTATAGTGAATCGCCATCAGTTTCAATGTTGTTAATAGTTTTTGTTTTCTTGAAGTGTCTACTCTTCTCTGCGCTAGCTCTGCACACTTTTGAGAAGTGGTTATTTTTCCCACACTTGTGACATGTTGCCCCATAGGCTGGACACTGTCGGAATGCGTGTTTGTTGCCGCATTTGTGACAAACTGTTTGCTTGTCGTTGCTCAGTTTGTTTTTACTGTGTCCTGATTTAATGTATCCTGGCATTTTTCTTAATGCGTCCACTGACGTGTCTTGGGCTGCAGTTATTGACTGCATGGCCTGAATCTGTGACTTGGCCACTTCTGCTGATCTGCATATTTCTATCGTCTTGCGCAGTGTGAGGTCGTTGTCACGAAGCAATCTCTCTTTTAGTCTTGCGTCACTTATGCTGAACACCAATTTATCCCTGATCATGTCGTCCTCATTGATCCCAAATTCACAACTTTTGCTTCTCTGTCGGAGTTCCGTGACATATCTGTCCACTGTTATATCCGCCGACATTGGGTATGACCAGAACTTGTGGCGCTCAAAAACAACGTTCTTTCGTGGACTACAGTATTCCTTAAACGTTTTCAAAATGTCCGCCATTGTCAGTGCGTCTCCGGTCGGGGTCACTGTGAGCGTGTTGTACACTTCAAGCGCTTCTTCGCCGATAGTGTGGAGAAGAATGGCTATTTTAACCTTTTCATCCTTCTCCAACGCACCCGTAGCAGTCATATACAGTCTGAATCTTTGTTCCCATCTGCGCCAGGTCTCAGATAAATTGCCTGTGAGCAGTAGCGGTGATGGTGGCTTGAATTGCTCCATGCCGTTAGCAACGGCTACTGTTAGCTAATCTACGGCTAGCTTACTCACGTCGCGGTCCCTGTTCACACGGACTTGTCGACTTCTGACACCATGTTGTAACTTTATGCAGTGTTGCTCCAACTGCCCGTGTAGCGTGGGTTGTGGTCAATAATAACTTTAGACCAAGCACAGAGGACTGAGACGAGGCTATGGTGGAGGTCCGGACTTTTTACTCCATAAGCTCAGAACACATACAATAACACTGCACCACCTACAGGTGGGAGGTAGTAATAGCTGCTGCTAGTTACAGTATACCACAATTAGCATGACCAATTATGCAAATTAGGTGATGACGTCATTAAGCGACTTCTAGCGACTTTTAGGCAAGGCAAGGCAAGGCAAGTTTATTTGTATAGCACAATTCAACAACAAGGTGATTCAAAGTGCTTTACAGAGACATTAGAAACAAGAACAAATAAAAAGCATGATTTAAAATTGATTAAAACAAGCAAATAAACTAACTAACTAATTAACAAACAAACAAACAAACAACAGTATATAAAATCAAAACAGATAAAATCAGAACAGTAGATAAAATCAGTAGTTAAATGTAAGTTTTGAAATTTAAGCTTAAAGTGTGGATTTGGTGCTTTATTCAAATGCAGCTGAGAACAGGTGAGTCTTCAACCTGGATTTAAATAAACTGAGTGTTTCAGCTGATCTGAGGCTTTCTGGGAGTTTGTTCCAGATATAAGGAGCATAAAAGCTGAATGCAGCTTCTCCGTGTCTGGTTCTGACTCTGGGAACTGATAAAAGACCGGATCCAGATGACCTGAGGGATCTGGATGGTTCATACTGGGTCAGGAGGTCATTGATGTATTTTGGTCCTAAACCATTCAGAGCTTTATAGGCCAGCATCAGAACTTTAAAGTCTATCCTCTGACGGACAGGCAGCCAGTGTAAGGACCTCAGAGCTGGACTGATGTGGTCCACTTTTTTGGTCTTAGTGAGGACTCGAGCAGCAGAGTTCTGAATGAGCTGTAGTTGTCTGACTGATTTTTTAGGTAGACCTGTAAAGATGCTGTTACAGTAATCAAGCCTACTAAAGATGAATGCATGGACTAGTTTTTCCAGGTCCTGTTGAGACATCAGATCTTTTATCCTTGATATATTCTTGAGGTGATAGTAAGCTGACTTTGTTATTGTCTTAATGTGTTTTTCTAAGTTTAGGTCTGCATCCATCACTACACCCAAATTTCTCGCCTGGTTTGTGGTTTTTAGATGTATAGATTGAAGTTCTCTGGTGACCTGTAATCGTTTTTCTTTGGCGCCAAAGACTATTACCTCAGTTTTGTTTTTGTTTAGCTGGAGAAAATTGTGGCACAACCAGTCATTGATTTCCTCAATGCATTTACCAAGAGCCTGTACAGGGCCTCGGTCTCCTGGTGACATTGTGATATATATTTGTGTGTCATCTGCATAGCTGTGATAGTTTATTTTGTTGTTGTTTATAATCTGTGCCAGTGGGAGCATGTAGATGTTAAACAGAAGGGGTCCCAAGATGGAACCTTGGGGAACTCCACATGTGATACTTGTCTGCTCAGATGTGAAGTTACCTATTGATACAAAGTATTTCCTGTTTTCTAAGTATGTTTTGAACCAGTTTAGTACAGTTCCTGAAAGACCTGTCCAGTTCTCCAGTCGTTTGAGTAATATGTTGTGGTCAACTGTATCAAATGCTGCACTGAGATCCAGTAAAACTAGGACTGACATTTTTCCACTGTCTGTATTCAGACATATGTCATTAAACACTTTGGTCAGAGCGGTTTCAGTGCTGTGGTTCTGTCTAAAACCTGACTGGAAGGCATCGTAGCAATTATTCTGTTTTAAGAAGTAATTGAGCTGTTGAGAAACTGCTTTTTCAATGATCTTACTTAAAAACGGGAGATTTGAGATCGGCCTGTAGTTGTTCATTTGTGTCTTGTCAAGATTGTCCTTTTTCAGTATAGGTTTGATTACAGCAGTTTTTAGTGATTCTGGAAACACACCTGATAATAAAGAAAAGTTGACGATCTGTAACAGGTCTGACTCTAAAGTCTTTGAGACCTTTTTGAAAAAACTTGTTGGCAGGACATCTAAACAGCAGGAGGAGGAGTTCAGTTGACCTAAGATGTCCTCCAGGTCTTTGCTGTTAATAGGTTGAAAATGTTTCATGGTGTTTAAACAGTTTTTTGGTGGACACAGTACATATCCTGGATCTGCTGTTGATGTACCAATTGCTTGTCTAA
The DNA here is from genome assembly GCF_900408965.1 of Simochromis diagramma. Taxonomy (NCBI): domain Eukaryota; kingdom Metazoa; phylum Chordata; class Actinopteri; order Cichliformes; family Cichlidae; genus Simochromis; species Simochromis diagramma. The sequence continues at coordinate 4,543,063 of NW_024387448.1, read as the reverse complement.
TTTTTTGGATTTTTTCAGTGAAGAATTTGGCAAAGTCATTGCAGGCCATGGTCGAATGAAGTTCAGCTGCCACTGACACAGGAGGGTTTGTTAGCCTGTCAACTGTAGAAAATAAGACCCGAGCATTATGGCTGTTTTTAGTGATGATGTCAGAGAAGTAGGACCTCCTTGCATTCCTCAGTTGTAAATTATAATTGTGAAGTTTCTCTTTATAAATGTCATAATGAACCTGGAGGTTTGTTTTTCTCCATCTGCGCTCAGCTTTCCTACACTCTCTTTTTTCATTTTTCACCAGTGTGGAGTTTCTCCATGGAGACTTTTTCCTTCCAGAGATAACCTTCACCTTAATGGGAGCAATAGTGTCCATTACATTTAACATGTTAGCATTGAAGCTATTGACGAGCTCATTGACTGACCCTCTGGGCAGGTCAGGTGTTAATGGGAAGACCTGGTTAAAAATTGCACTACTGTGTTCAGTTATACACCGTTTTGTGATCACTGTTGTTGATATATTTGTGTGGGCTGAGATTTTACTTTCAAAGAAAACACAGTAATGATCAGACAGGCCCACATCAGACACAGTAACCTTTGAAATGCTCAGGCCTTTGGAGATCAGTAGGTCAAGAGTGTGTCCTCTATTATGTGTGGCCTCTGTTACATGCTGAGTCAGCCCAAAGTTGCCCAGAGTGTTACTCAGGTCTTTAGTCCCTTTAGGACAGCCAATACCGATTTTCCTTACTGAGGAGTTGGCAACACTGAGCCCACCCGCAGTAGATGTGCTCGGTGTGAGGTCTCACAGCAAGCTATCAAATAAGGCACATTTCTCGGCTTTTAAAAAAAACGCTATGCGTCGCCAGGTGTTTCATCGGATTTGAGGTGTTACCTCCTTTGACAGTATCACAGTATCAGCTTAAAGCACTTGTTGCAGGCTGCTGAGTTTGCATATTTTGCTGTGAAGTACAGCCAGACTTTTGACCGCTTTGCCTTGGTCATTTTTAATCTGTAGCTCTGCTCTAAAAGAACGTACGTACGTACCTGGCCCCGCCTACTATCCTCGGAAACGTAAAATGATTGGCTAGAATCTAAAGTGTATCACAGCTCAGGGAAAAAAAGCACCGAAATAAAGCACCGAAATGTGCGCTGCTTTTCGGTCTGGTTACTACCGTTTATGTCAGAACCGGTGCCATCATGGGACCGGATACCGGTACCCATCCCTAAGTATAAGGGCTAATTTACACTACAGAGTCCTACTCTCAAAAACTGACATAGATGTAACTCTGTCTGTGAAGCTGAATTAAATAAACAAGTGCTATAAATGTCTTAAACATGTTTAGCGCCATCGTGTGCCAGCACAGAATGCTTGAGTGCGTCGCAGCACCCAGCATATCTCCACTCTTGCCAGTCATTCCACCTTTGCTTTGGAGGACTCATCGGAGGCAGCGGGGGAAGAGAGACGGTTTCCTTGTACTACTTCGTCGGCTTCATCTTTATCTTTTATAGCTATGCCCCGCAATACATTTTTATACCAGATGATCTCTTCAAGCTTTTACAGCTCTTTCGAGATGATTATGATCAAAATTGGAAGAGATCAGCTCATGTATGGTATTTTAATTTATCTTCCACCTCCTGGGTCTGCTCAATCTTTTCTGTCAGTATTTCAAGTCTTTTTAACTCCCACTATTAGGTTTGGCATGGTCATCACTGTTTGGGACTTATATTCATGCAGAAGATCCATCAAATAGTATCACTAAGGAACTCCTGAGCATTACAGACTCTTTTAACTTTGTTCAACATGTATAAGGGCCTACTCATATTCATCTTGCAATAATTCAGAGATTCTTGGCTTATATAATAAGTCAGTGAAAGAGGCTAAATACTCTTATTTCAATAATCTCATAAATTGTCATAAGAATAATCCAAGGGTATTATTTGAGATTATCAACAGTATTGTTTGTTCTCCAACTCAACTGTCTGATGATGATTGCAATACATTTCTCAATCACTTTGTAAATAAGTTGATGGACTTGAGATCAAAAATCTCCTCAAATGGCTCCCCTCATGAAAATGGTCCTTGGTGCCCTGGATCATCTACTTCTTTTTCTCCAATTACAATGAATGGTCTAAACTACAGTAATAGGTCAAATGAAATCCTTGTCATAATATCCTTAGATATATTACCTCCTTCTGTCCTGTCTGGGACTCACCAGCAATGGTCCCACATTGCTGTCTGTCATTAACAGTGACTCATTAATACTGAGGCAAGGTAACTGTGAAGTAACAGATTCTGAAGAAACAGAATCTTGATGCAAGTTCTACTGGTAATTATTTGCCTATTTCAAAATTGCCATGTAGAAGCAAATTATTATAAATTATTAGAAAGCAATTGTAGAAAATTAGTTCTTGGGCAGCACCATGGCTCGGTGATTAGCACTGTTGCCTCACAGCAAGAAGATCCTAAATTCAATTCCACCACCTGGCCGGAGTTTAGGTGATGAAGCTTAAAAGACATATACTGCTGATTGTCATCGGCATAGAAATGATAAGAAATGTTATTAAAAGATTGAATAATGCCAACTAGAGAAAGCATGTAGAAAGAAAATAATAATGGATCCAAAACTGAACTCTAACCTGCAGGTCAGGGAGGTGAACTTGTTTGCTCTAACAGTGAAGGTCCTATCAGATAAGTAGAAACCCAGCCTAAGGAAAAACCAAAATACACAAGTGAAAACTTTAAGCGTATTAAGTAGGATTTTATGGTCAATGGTATCAAAGGCTTCATTGAGATCAAGCAAAAATTATTACCGTATTTACCGCACTATAAGGCGCACGTAAAATCCTTAAATCTTCACAAAAATCGACAGTGCGCCTTATAATCTGGTGCGCCTTATGTATGAATTTTGGTTTGTGCTTACTGACCTCGAACCGGTTTTATGTGGCACACTATGCTCAAAAATCTGTCAAAAAAAGATTTTTAGTGCCACTTTTTGGAGCATTACGGTTACCGTTGCCAGGAGCCTCGCGGAGTAATACGTACTGTGCTTCAACACAACATTACCGTGTTGTGTGTGTATAACGACTCCAAAATGGCACCCGCGAAGAGACACGCTTACGAAGCTGATTTTAAACTTCGAGCAATTAGTTATGCAGAAGAGAATGGAAATAGAGCAGCTGCCAGACAATTCAGCATTAATGAGTCCATGGTGCGCAAGTGGAGGAAGCAAAAAGATGACCTAAAACAAGTAAAGAAGACCAAAAGGAGTTTCCGAGGGAACAAGGCGCAATGGCCGCAGTTAGAGGACAAAATTGAACAGTGGGTTATTGAACAGAGAACAGCAGGTAGAAGTGTCTCTACAATCTCTATTCGACTCAAGGCAACAGCGGTAGCATGTGACATGCAGATCAACCACTTTCGAGGGGGACATTCTTGGTGCTTCCGTTTTATGAAAAGGCATAATCTCTCAATCCGCACAAGAACTACTGTCTCATAGCAACTGCCAAACGATTACAAAGAAAAGTTGGCCATTTTCCGCACGTACTGCCAGAATAAGATCACTGAAAAGAAGATCCGGCCAGAACACATCACTAACATGGACGAGGTCCCCCTCACCTTTGACATCCCCGTGAACCGTACTGTCGAGAAAACAGGGACCAGTACGGTATCTATACGCACCACAGGGAACGAGAAGTCATCCTTCACTGTAGTTCTGGGCTGCCAAGCTAATGGCCAGAAACTACCACCCATGGTCATTTTCAAGAGGAAGACTTTGCCAAAAGAAAAGTTTCCGGCCGGCGTCATCGTCAAGGCTAACTCAAAGGGCTGGATGGACGAAGAGAAAATGAGCGAGTGGCTGAGGGAAGTTTATGTCAAGAGACCGGATGGCTTTTTCCACAAATCTCCGTTTCTTTTGATCTACGACTCCATGCGCGCCCATCTCACCGAGGCTGTCAAAACCCAAGTGAAGCAAACTAATTCGGAGCTTGCCGTCATTCCGGGTGGATTAACCAAAGAACTCCAACCACTAGATATTGGTATCAACAGGTCGTTCAAAGTTAAATTACGAGCTGCGTGGGAGCATTGGATGACAGAAGGCGAACACACATTCACCAAGACAGGGAGGCAACGCCGAGCGAGTTACGCCACTATCTGCCAATGGATCGTGGCTGCTTGGGCTAAGGTATCAGTCTCAAGTGTCGTCCGAGCTTTCACGAAGGCTGGAATAATCACTGAACAGCTAAGTAACAGCAACGAGACTGATTCGGATAATGATGAGAGGGATCCGGGCATGCTTGATGCCGAAATTGCCCAGCTGTTTAACTCAGACACTGAAGGTGAAGAGTTTGATTGATTTGTGGAAGTTGAATGAACTGGAAATGTAAGTGTATTGTTCAATATTTGATGTTTAACAGCTTAACAATGTTAATAGTTACTGTGAATGAGTTGGTTAAATTTTAACTCATTCGATTGTTTTATTCTGCTGAATGCACTTTAAACGCCTTTTAATCCGGTGTGAGAGGGATCCGGGCATGCTTGATGCCGAAATTGCCCAGCTGTTTACCGTAACTCGGACACGGAAGGTGAAGAGTTTGAGGGAATTGTGGAAGTTGAATGTACCATACTGGAAAAAGTGTGTATTTTTCAATATTTAATGTGTTACAGCTTAACAGTGTTAAGAGTTACTGTGAATGAGCTTAATAAAGGTCGAGTTATTTTTTGTTTGTCTTAATGCGTCTTATAATATGATGCGCCTTATGTATGAAAACAGAGCCAGTCTTCAACAGTGCGCCTTATAATCTGGTGAGCCTTATAGTGCGGTAAATACGGTACAGAATAATTCCCTGCATCAGAAGCCATTAAAAGATCATTATAGATCTTCAAGAAAGCAGTCTCATTGGAGTACTTTTGAAAACCAGATTGAAAAGAGTAAAGAATCTGTAATTTGCATAGTAAAGTTCAGAACTGTCCATCCATTCTCTTCTGCTTATCCTTGTGAGGGTTGCAGGGGGCTGAAGCCTATCCTGACAGGTCGCCAGTTTGTCGCAGGGCTAACACATAGAGACAGACAACCATTCGCACCTATGGGCAATTTAGAATTACCTATTTACATAACCCCAAACCATGCAAACTCCACACAGATGTGAAATTTAAAATTGAGGTCAGAGGTGACATGATACTTAGACACAAACTAGAACATGATATTTTGAATCCCCATATTCCTGTGTCATTTCCTGAATGTTGCTAATACAAAGGTAGCAGCATTTTAAGCATAGTTTTAAAGATAAAAGACATTTTATTAAAGATTTAACTTATTTGACCTTAAGAAGTAATGTGATATTTAGAATCCTTCTATATTCCCTATATGTCTATATGTTGTCAATAATAACTATAACCAGAAACACAGAAGGGAAAAGGTTTACTTAACATGAATTCAGGCGTTAATTCATTATTTGTCTTCAAAGATTTTAAGAACATAGTATTTCTTGCTGTCTAGATGAAAGCAGTTATAAAAAGGTTAAGCCAACAATATAAAATGTATTCATTCAGTATTAATCCAACTGGTCTTTTTGCAGTGCAGTAACTCATGCAGAGTTCCAGTCAGCTTGAAGCAGCACATTTTTACTTTCCCCCCCAGTAAGCTCATGCATCCCGAGCACCTTTTAAAGGTTCCAGATGGCACCAAGTGGAATTCTAGGAGAGATAAAAAATATGCACAAAAGCTTTTATTTATGATTAGCTTGTAGGCACTTGTGGTAAAATAGTTTCACAAGTTATTGATTTTTAAAGTGTTTATCTAATGTTAATACAATTTATTATATAAGCTGCTCATCAGTTTAGTTGTCTAGGTTACCCCACCCTTGGCTTGCAGGTCAGTGAGCAGCAGTCAATAAACAGAGACAGCCTCTGAAGCTATGTGCTTTGTCTGTGTCTGTTGATCTTCAGCATGATGATTGGTCTGCACTTTGTCACGCCCCAAATGGTAATAAATCAAATACAGTGGAGTAGGGGGAAAAAGCCAAAAATAAACTTCATAGGCATGTGGAGAGTACTTCTTTTATTTTAAATATGTCTTCATTGGTTTAGCCTGCATACAGTAATGCATCAGCACAGAACTACACAGTACATAGGTGGACTGCTGTCACACCAGTTGCAGCTTGGCCAATGTGCAACATCAACAGTCAATATCAGACAGCCAGGCCAGCAAATCCCTTCATTTAAACTCCATTTAAAACTACTACTTTTTTTTTAGATACAAAAACCACAAGGACGCCTGTGTGTCAGCAACTTTTTTTATGACAACACAGACTTCAGTTAGGCAGTGTGGTACTTAACAGTGGCAAAAAAATAAAATATAACTAAAAAAAGAAGAAAATTTATCGTCATAGGTTGAACATCAGCCATGTTGATTCTAGAGATAGAAAGTGAGCATCTGAAAAAATACACAATTGTAATTGATCCACAAAATAAATCAGGGAGGTTGCAATTTGACTGACACCCTCCCCTTGATTTCAAGCATTTCCATCCTATTTTTATAAGACAAAAATAACCAAACTTCCAATTGACACGTGTTCCCACAAATCCCGTTGTTGCACCGTTCGACCTGTGTATGGCTTTAAATGGGGTTTAAAGACTTGGCAAGATGAGAAGGCAGTAATAATAAAATCAGATGCAAAGCTTTCAGCATGTACGCACTAAGTTTCCATCAGGCCTACAACATGCAGATAGGGTAAAGTAGTAACCGTGTATCTGGTGAGAAGATTTAGGCACACATGAGAGCTATCTACAACTGTTACTTGTTCTCTTTTGTGCCAGCTTAAATTCACAAGTTCAATGAAAAAGTAAACACAGTGGTGTTTTACAGAAACTACGTTCCTGTGTCGCACCATTAAGGCCTCCCCTGACTTTCACAACAAGTAGCCATTAAATTTAACCTTATGCCTATTTAACCCAATTTGAAGCTGGGCAGGGATAAAAATGTGTGCTTTTAATATGTTTTTGTACTTTTTTTTTTCCTTTATTTTTTTTTTTGGAATACAACAAGCTGTCAAACATATAACATCAGTATGGGTTGGACTTATAAAGATGAATGTTTCGGCTAGTGGTTCATTGGTTATGTACTTTTCAGCGTAACCATGCACAACATTTCTAAAACACAAAGAAAAGCAATTCAATTAGCATTTTAAGATTAAGAACGTGGAGGTTTTTAAGGCTATGACCCATGGTTTTTCTAGGAGGAAGAATAAGATGGAAAAACAGAATCAACTCAGTCACAGAGACAAAATAACACAAACTGTCATAGTTTGATGAAATAAGTAGTGGAATATTGACTTGAGCCTCAAGTGCAGACTCTCCTAGCTTCTCTCCTGGTCGCCCGTGTAGGAAGTCCCCTGTGATGACAACATGAAGGAGAACATCTTGTTTAAAAACATTTTAGGATGTACAGATGGAGATACCTCTGACACTTTAGTTTGGATTGAGATTTAAGAGTCATCTTACCAAGCTTAAGTGTTTAACAGCAGTATATACACTCAGGGCACTTAATGGAATAAGATAACCCCCCACAACAACCAGACAATCGCCTATGGACAAGTATTTGGCAACTGGGAAGGAAACACTCCCTTTAAACAGGATGAAACTTCCTGCCACGACCAATTCAGGGGTAAGGGTAAAAACAAGGAGTGTAGGAAGTCAATTAAGCATAAATGCTAAATGGATGCTGTGAAACATATTTGAATAGGTGCACTTCTGGGATCCAAACTGGATTTGACTGAGATGGTAACTTGGAATATAGGATATATATGAACATTAAAAACAAGTATCAACTTCTAGGTTACAGAATTAAAGGCCAAAAACTTCATTTCCTCTAATGGCCAGTATAAACTGGCTACAAACAGAGCTTTAGCTGTAACATTACAACCTGGTAACAACCTGGAGAAATGGTTTTGTTCTTTATAGCTAATTTCCACATTAATAACACTTAAAGTTAGGGGAGTGGCCCAAAGCTGTCTGGTGTCACATCCACTAAGCTGTCATTAAATTCTATTTTTTAGTATTAATTACACTAATTATGGGGTATCTATGTCTTTGTGTTATACCTGTAGAGTTTTAGGAGATTGTAAACCAAGCTTTTGAATGTCAGCTAAAAACTAAAGCTAGAAAAAAAAAACCACCCACTGAAGTAGAAGAAAACAATGCTAACACTGAGGCTTTAAAAAAACAGAGCCCAGAAAGAAAGTTAGAATGTAGCCATAACTAGCTAACTAGCTACATTATAACTATAGCTACATTAGCTCAGTTTTTGACCCAAATTTAGCCAGTTCATATTCATGTGTGAATATGTTAGTTCTGTAACATAATGAAATGCTATAATAATAGGTAGTGAGTGAATTCAATACATGCTGCAGCTACAATATGTCATGTAATGTGAAATAATAAACTAGCTACTGAAGAAGCTAGCCAACTGTTATGCTATGGTACTGTGTTAAAGTAGGCTAGTTGTGTCCTGTCAGGACAAAAAGTAAAAAAATTAAAACGACAAAGGTGCAACAACAACAGCTCATCTGTGGTGAGAGGAAGCTCTAGGGCAGCCTGAACTTGTGAGTGTGCTACCAGTTATTTTCTCAATAACAACAACCCTTGTATTCTAGCCTTATGAGTTTATGGGGCTTTTGGGTGGCTGATTTTTTATTTGAATCCTTGGGCAACGCCAAGTTGCTCTCCAGTGTGTTCGTCAGAGTATGAATGTGTGTGTTTAGATGGAAAGCAATTAAGTGTAGGAAAAAAGTGCTTGCATGAATGGGTATAAAGCACTCCAAGTGCTCAAGTAGAGTCGAAATGCATGATACGAGAACCAGTCAATTTATCACTTGCTGTGCTGCCCTGTGTTTAATATGTAAGCTAGCTAAATGTATATCAGACTGTGACTTTTTACAGACTACTTACACAACATTAAAAAAAATAATAAAGGCAGCGGGTTTGTTTCACTCCAAACCCAGCAGCTCTACATCAAAGATGAGGGTGGCGTTAGGTGGGATGATGCCCGGATGGCCTTTGTTTCCGTAAGCGTAGTCAGGCGAACAGGTCAGCTTGGCCCTCTGACCAACACTCATCTAGATGCAGGAGGATGAAGAGGAGGAGACAGAAACAGGACAAAGGCAATGGATTGTTATTGAGCACTTGTTCTGCTAGAAAATACAGTTAATTGGATCATAATGTAGTCTCTGCAGTGGAAGTTAGATAATAAGCCACAGGGGACAGTAAAAATATCTTGTTTACTAATGATGCTTCAGTTTTCCTCAATCTTATCCACAGTGCATCTACTCTGACTGCTTTACTGCACAATAGCAAATCAATCTAAATGCCCTGTGGGTATATTAAAGATCACACTGAGCACACAGAGAACTTGAAGTTGCTACCATTAAAAATACAGGATGTCCACACAGGCAGCACCAGCCACCTCATCTAAATGCTGCACGGCTGAGCGGGTGAGATATGGAGCTGTGTCCTTGCTGTGTTGGTGCACAGAGGAACAGAGTTAATGGAGAGCTTGGTAAGTGAAAACTCGATAATGGAACCATGTCAATAAATTTATGTGTTACAGAAGCAAAATACATCTTCTTTGAAACCATCCCAGTTACATTTGCCTCTAAATCATGACTGCTGAAGCTGCCGAGCTTTATGACTTTTCCCCCAGAATCTGATCCAGTGGCATACAATACACTGCAGAACGTCCTCTGAGGACATCTGAATAAATTCACACAGCTTATAGACCAGCTTTAGATTCATTGCTTGATCATTATTTTATATGTGCTGTATTGGGGTTTCCGTATGGGGTACTAGATACAAATTTAAGACTTTTTAAGACACATAATAAAATGTTTATTTCCTTTCTGCAATCAAGTCAGTCCAATGTAAAACCAGTGGGAACAATAAGCTCAGCACTTATTTACAAAGCACATGAGCGGGTACATTGATATCACTGACATCCCCACCTCATTTTAACCAGCTGAATTTCATAATTGACAGTAATACAACTAACTAGTTACATGACCTGGAACCAGACAAGTAGCAGAAACTATGGCATTTATGGCATTTGCTCCAGGTTTAATGATGCTGTTTATAAACAGGAAACAATGAACACGTCTGAACAAGCAAAGTCCAAAGGCCACGATTTTTGGTCCTGGAGCCTTTCTAAAGTCAGTTTTTTTAGGCTGTTTTTAGTCTGGGTCGTTTTGGCTAATCTGTTGGACTGCAAGTCTGCAAATAGCCTAAGCAGAAGTCAAAAGACATTTTGCAAAATGCAATCTCAGTTTTCATTTTTTGCCCAGTAAGAATTTTACTTCGCACTACCGCTATATCTGCTTTCATGGTGAGACTGTTTTTTTCTTTTGTTTTTGTGTCCAGCCCATGCGCCGCTTAGCAGACAGTTAATCAGAGTCCCTGAACTGTTGATTGAAATTCTTTGGGTTTTTTTTAGTGTTCAGACTAATTAGCAACAGCATGTCTGCTAACCAAACTAGCTAGCATATGGTGATAACTTAGCACACCATCCTCGCCTGTAAATATGGTCACTTCTCGTGGCGATCGTGGCTCAAGAGTTGGCAGCTCGTGTTGTAATCGGAAGGTTGCCGGTTCGAGCCCCGGCTCGGACAGTCTCGGTTGTTGTGTCCTTGGGCAAGACACTTCGCCTACTGGTGATGGCCAGAGGGGCCAATGGTGCGATATGGCAGCCTCGCTTCTGTCAGCCTGCCCCAGGGCAGCTATGGCTACAACTGTAGCTTGCCTCCACCAGTGTGTGAGAGTGAATGAATAGTGGAATTGTAAAGTGCTTTGAGGGTCTCGAAAAGCGCTATATAAATGCAATCCATTATTATTATTACTTCCGGCTCCAAAAGAACTACAAAACCAGTGGAACACGTCAGCTTTGTTATTTCCATCTTCTCAGCAGAGTCGATGGTTGTTAACCTGACTGAAAATAGGCTGAATGAGCATAGATGTATCCATGTTTTATTGAATCATCATCAACTTCAGTGAATGTTGTAGTTAAATTCCACCATCTTGGACTGCAGCTGGTGAAGTAAGCTTTCTTCTGTTGTACAGCTTAGAACTGCAGCACATGAGCCAGTTTGGTGGCCTTCCAGCTTGCAGAAGATCTCCAGTAAGGAGTACGAACACCAGCAGCAGTCCAAGATAGTGGAGTTGGAATCTTTCCAACCACAGGACTAGATCCTTCCTACAAAGCAGCAGATGGATATTGAAGACCGCCACAACAGTAACCTACCCAGTGACTCAGCTAGTAGGGAAAATACAAAATGGTTAGCAGCAAATTAACTTCCCAAATAAAAGTGAGAAGATTATGGCCTAGTAAACTGAAGGTGGGTATCACTGGAGGGATGAATATATAAAACTAAAACGTGCTAACCCACCATGTAAAGTCTATGATGGAAAAATGTAACGCTACTAATAATAACCTTTTTACCTTTTCCCAAAGTTCTCCAGCCTACCTGCACTACGCCCTCTTCCCAGCCTCGGATCACTTCCTGCTTGCCAATCTTGAACCGGAAAGGCTTGTCTCTGTCACGAGAAGAGTCAAACTTCCGTCCGTCTGTGAGAGAGCCTGCAAACAAGGAAACGGTAAGATGGAAGTACAGTGTGTGAGAGAAACAGAAACAGCTGCTGGTGCACGCCCTCATCCTGCTGTTGAAAAAGCCAGCCATTACCCCTGAACATGAACAATTACAGGACTAATCACTCACAGAATGTTCAGGCCGGCTAATATCTAACGTGTACAAGTTGTTTCATAAAACCATTGCAAACAGTGATGTCTTCCAAGCTTCTCTGGCATCCATCATCTCTGCTGTGTTTATACAGAGCGCACAAATAAAGGGATTCTCAGCATCTCAGAAATAGAAGCTGCAGCTGTCTGCATGGTGGGTTTGAATGTGAGTCAGGAAAATGCAGGCATGGGTGCACAGAATAGCAGCCCTCCAATACCATTTCCGCCATCGTTATTACTGTTATTACCACCACCGTGGAAGGGTGTGTGTCTGTGTGTGTGGTTGCTTGATGCAACATCACACATATCGATACGCAGATCAGGAGGCGAGCTGTCAAGATGCAGCCTGTAATCCCAGCGGCACGGTGGGGTGTCCTGTCCTCTTCTGGAAATCTAGATATCAGATTATCTGGACAAGCTAAAGGTCCCATTCGATCCGAGCACTGCAGTGCAAAGAACCCAATAATGACTTTCTCACACGCTGATCATTTCCTGGATGCAGAGCTGCTCCGAGACCCCAGACAGACCAAGTTTTGATTTTCATACAGATGTCTGCATCAAATAAAGACTCGCTTGTGTAACGGAATATCCTGTTTCATGTCAAGATAACTTTGTAGGCTTGCAGGAAGGGAGACGGCTCAGAGAGGAAATCCTGCAGATTGTGGGTTATTAAAAAGGAGAGAATGCAGTCTCAAGCCTAAAAACAAGTTTTAAAAAATATTCTTTGCCTTGCAAAGCCCAAATGAGCTCTGACTTCATGTTACATAATCTCGAAGCAAAGAGGCTTGTGTTACAGGGTGAGTTATGTCTGTCTCACCAGGCAACACGCTTTGCCAAACTAAAAACAGGTGCAGACAAATATGTAGTCTAGTATGCTGGGAACTGCACGACATGATCTACATGTTACTCCCTTTTAATACACTGCAAAGCATGCTAATGATATCTGTCAGTCTGTCCACTGCTTTTACGTCTCAACAGCAACACGAGGAAGGATTTCCATGAAGTAGTGTGCAATTTCCACAAGAAAACTCTCAATGACTTTGCTGATCCACAAACTTCATGCTCCACTATGAGTGGCTTGTAATAAATTAGCTTTTCATATAGCACTATCTGAGGAGAGTTTTAATTTATGCAAAACTTTGGCAATAGAAAAAGCCACAAATTTGATTGCACAAATTCTGCTAGCATGCAAACCCGCCACACAACCGACTGCTAAACCTCAACATACGGTTTTAGCATTGCATTGCTAGCGTTGCGGAGCTCAGATGGGAGAGGAGTCCAGAGGGTAGGGCTGCCACATTGAAAGCTCAGCGGTACAGAGGTTAGAGCGAGGGACAGACCCATGGCTGAAGATCGTAGGATCTGAGACAGTGTGCATGGGTGAAGGAGGTCAGACAGATACTGAAGGCCAGGGTATGGAGGGATTTGTAAGTGAGAAGGATCTAGTAAGTGATGTGTGACTTGATCGGCAACTAGAGATTAATGGGGGTTGGGGGGTATATGTTGCCAAAACTTAGTGTGTTTAAATGAGAGCCAGTATAAAAGATGGACACAGTCACTCACTGGATAGTTAGTCACTTTTCTCTATCACCAGTGTTTTGAAACCAGATGTGACGAGTGAGGGCTGGATCTGACTGTGAAACCCCGTGCTTATTAGTTAATAACTCTATACTCATAGGTTATAGGCTTGTTAATATTAATAGGTCAAGTATACATCATTAGTCAATTAAACGGTGCTACCAATTTGCTAATGTCGACAATTTGTCATGGACGATTGTTCACATTTTGGATAATCCTTCTTTATCCACTATTGTTTTTGCCAATCAGTTATGCTATCAATAATAATAATGGATTGCATTTATATAGCGCTTTTCGGGCCCTCAAAGCGCTTTACAATTCCACTATTCATTCACTCTCACATTCACACATTGGTGGAGGCAAGCTACAGTTGTAGCCACAGCTGCAACTGGGGCAGACTGACAGAAGCGAGGCTGCCATATCGCGCCATCGGCCCCTCTGGCCAACACCAGTAGGCGGTAGGTGAAGTGTCTTGCCCAAGGACACAACGACCGAGACTGTCCGAGCCGGGGCTCGAGCCGGCAATCTTCCGGTTGCAAGACAAACTGCCAACTCTTGAGCCACGATCGCCCCAGTCACTACTTTAGTCTTTTTTTAACACAGTATGATGTTCAATTTCAACCCAACTCCTCCCTGAGCCTGGTTCTGCCGGAGGTTTTTTCCTGTTAAAAGGGAGTTTTTCCTTCCCATTGTCGCCAAGTGCTTGCTCATAAGGGGTTGTTCTATTGTTGTGTTTTGCTCTAATATTAAAGGATCATTATCTTTCAATATAAAGTACCTTGGGGCAACTGCTGTTGCGATTTGGCACTATATAATTAAAACTTAAATGAATTGAACCATTTCAGTCTTCATCTGCACCCTGTGGCTTTGGATTATTAGTTAGACAACAAAACATTTTATGCTGCCATCCAAGTTGACTCCAGTGAACTGTAATAAGCTTCTTCCTTTCTAAACATTTTTTCTTAAAAAAAACACAAAAAACCCCACCAAAAGACAACTGAGATATTAATTAACACAGAAAATAAGTCTTAGCCACAGACTGTGCTGTACATCAGTCCTACAGCTCTATCCTGGTGGCACAAAGGAGGGGTTAAAAATAAAAGATGTGACTGATATTGCTAACTCTTGTTCAGAGTGACGAAGTGACCAACATTCAGTGTTGTTCACATAACGTGCAATTCTCCAGAAAATAGTAGAGGATTGAGCCTGCTATTATTACAGTCAGCCAGACGGTTATAATCCGCTCAGCTAAACGCCACCAACCCCCAACCCCCCAACGACCCCAGAGAAACTCCAACAAAGACAGAAAAGCGCTGGAAATCAGACGGGATTTAAAACCGTGCTGTCTGGGCTCCTCTGGTCTGTCGGTCTGGTCCTCTGAGTGAACCCTGCGGCGGAATCAGTCTGCGTCCCCCCTCCACCTCCTCTTTTGTTAATTATCCAGACAAGACAAATGACCACATTCATCCAGTGATCTTCATGAGGCTGTAATGGAGCGGTCGGCCCCAGACTGAGGCGCGCATTATTTTACGCAGTGGTGAATCCAGAGCACCGTCCCCGGGACACACCACCACCTCCACCTCCACCTACTGTTGCTGATGCTGCTTTGCACGTTTTCACCTACCCAACACACCGAATGTGCGGGGAGTAGAAACGCGACGAAGGGGTTAAATTTCCACGCAGCTCAGTCGGTGACTGACAGTAATACCTCTTTGCCCTACTGAGAAATCACTGACTGGAAAGGTCTGAGGCACAAAATATGTCTGCTGTGCACACTTTGTCCGGCTGCACGTTGCTCTCAATCCAACCCTCACAGCGTCCCTGCGAGGATTCTCATCATCTCCTGCGATACTTTCAGGATTATCACGCTGAGCTATTTTTCAGAACGGGTGTAGGACACAGTTGCCCACAGCCGTCACTCCACTCGGACGGCCTTCCTGTGAACCCGCCGGTGTGCCTAACGTGTACAGTGTGTCCGTGCACGCACAGTTTAAGTTTGTCACGTCAAACTCACCGACATAATGCACCACACACGTCTGTCCTTTTTTGGGGAAAGTCCGTCCTGTGGAGAAGCCAAAAGAGAGCTTAACATAACATGCTCATGACGCAATTAAGGCGCTGTTTCTATGGCTGCACGCAAGCACGTTAAAGTGTACAGCAGGCTTTACCGTCACCGGGGGTGATGGTCTCGATTTCGACTCCCATTTCAGCGCTGTGCGTCCTGGAGCTGCTGCTGCTGCTGTCCCTGAACACGGCAACACTCCTCCCGCAGTCCGTCTGTCTGCGCGCTCCTCCGGCGGATGTTCCACATCTCTCTCTCTCTCTCTCTCTCTCTCTCTCTCTCTCTCTCTCTCTCACACACACACACACACACACACACACACACACACGCACTAGCGTCAATGGCTCACATCAACACTTCCGCCCACGACCACCAAAGTAAAACCCAATCTAAATCACTGGAACGGACCCCTGGCGGCCACAGGCCACCCGTTTTCATATTTAGATGAAAACGGGTGTTTTCATCTAAATAATAATATTAGAATAAATAAAATCAGTTTTAAAAGTGAATAATATATTGTTCAGATATTATCTTGTGATTTAAAAAAAATCAAGATTAAAAAAGTTTGCAAATAACAGAAAAACAGGCCTTCAAAAAGGAAAAACAGATCACAGCGCACTGGGTTTACTCTGGGCACCAGCAAGTGCTCCTTAAATGCAAAAGCACAACGTAGCAAGAAATTAAAAAAGTTACGTGCCATTCATTTCTGACTGAAAGAAGAATCAGAACTGACCTGCTTCTTAGGTTTTTTCATTCTCCATGGTTCATTTTTTTCCAACCTTATGTCTAAATTTTATCTTGCCATGTTTATTATATTATTATTAAAATATTATTTTATTGCTGCTATTGTTCTTGTACTATTTTACGGTGACCTTGAGGGTCTTAAAGGCACCTATAAATAAAATGTATTATTATTATTATTATCGGTAAACTGTAGCGCAGTAGTTGAGACTGTTATGCTAAAGTCACTATAAAATAATTGCACGCCAACCGAGTCCACGTGGACGTGTGTGTGGCCTCTGAGATACATCTTAATTCAGAATACAGTAAGCTTAAACTGTATGTGAGAACAGGAAAGGAAATATTTAAAGTGGAAGCTTTTTTTATTCATGAGAATGATTTTAGGTTTCTTAGATCTAAACACTATACAGTGAGTCACGTAAGACAAACAATAAAACACTATTAGAACAAAGGGGGCCCATCAGATCTGATCAATAGTCAGATATTACACAAAGCTTGACACTTCCATAAATCCATCTACCATGTGTTGCAGATTGCTCAGACCTCCCTCTTCCCACACAACACTCTTAGCTTTCCAAAGGGGCACTAAGAGGATATCAAGCCAGCCAAGAGACACAACTGACAATCTCATGTCCAGCTGGGATCGTCTCCCTCCCTTTTGGCATGCCCAAATCCAAGGAGGACCCCTAGATTAGAAACCACATCATCTGCCTTCCTCTCAATTCTTACATTTTAAAAATTTCAACCTCACAGCAGAAATAATCATGTTTGCAGTCTGACAGAAACCAAGACTCTACAGATATTTTCTTAAGAAGTGCTATACAGTGGGTAAATATTTTTAGAATGCCTTTGTTTTGTTAAGGAAGGTAGCCATTTTGAATAGCCGGCAGCTGTGTGCCAAGCTTTACATCTGCTAATTACAGTTGGACAAACAATAAAACCTGCTGCCAGATGCAGAGAATCTGTTTGCTTCAGTTTTGGTGAGTTCAGTCTTAGTATTTGATAAGTCTGCTACTTAGTAGTTGCTAGCAGATGTGTGTGTTTAATGTTGCATCCATGCAGTTCATTGATGCACCTTATTAACCAAACATGCTAACATGCAATAACTTAGGCTTCCAGCCTCTTGTCCAAATATGGTCACTCCTGAAAACAAACCAAATATTCTGACAGCCAAAACATTCAGAAGGGCGACGTACCTGTGACAACATCCTTCTTTTAGATACAGTCTGTGTGCTAGACTGACAATGGAAATGGCGGTATTTGGCAATAAGCTGTATACACACCTTTGCTGGGTCCATGTGTAATTTCTTTTGGGAAGTCTGACAAATGGAGGGATTTACACATTAGAAAACCAACATGAAATGTGGTTACGTCACTGATAAACTCACTGATGTCCCCCAGGTGAAATGCTAACATTATCTAGCATAATTATAATTCATGTTTTCTCACTTTATAAAAGCAGCAGATATCCCACTAACAATAACAAAAACACAAGACCATCATTTCTTTTTACATCAACCATAAAATGGATTTATTTCACCAGAGGTCCAAACATATTTTTGTGTTGCCCCAGGATGCATAGAAGATGTCAGTGTATCTTAAGAATCCAACTTCCGCTAACACAAACCAGTGTTTACAATCTAAATGTTCTTTTGCTCGACCATTGGTTTAATAATAAAGCCATGTGTAATTGGTGTTCATATATCAAAATGCCTCTGTCTAACTGGGACAATCTTACAATCGGCGTGAAAAAGAAAAAAAAAAAAAAGAGAAGGAAGTGATAAAAGGAGTTGATTTAAAAAAAAATAATTCCATCTTCATTTAAACAAATGGACAGGTGTGATTGTGGAGATGCGCAAAGAAGAGTAAGGCTACTGGTACAGGTTTGTTTGGAGAGAGAAAAATCCTTGATGTTTTGTTCCATCATCACCCGTTTCTCTCCAACATGAATGTGTGGAGAGAAATGGAAACTTGTACAAAGCCACATCATCAGGCGATAATAAACTGGCTTTGGTTATGTGATTCTGGTCTGTGCTGTTGAGACAGAATCAAAGTGAGAATCTGTCACGGTGTGGATCTGCCAAAGCACCGGCTACTGACAGCTGATGGGCTGAGTTAAGGTCTATAGAAAAAGAAAAGATGGGTTAATGGAAAACAAACAAATCTTTAGTGAACACCTTTATAACTAAACTGTCGTTCAGACTGCATCTTCAGGCTCCAACAGGCTCTTACATGAACTCTGTTCCAGTCTGGAAGATTTTTAGTTTCGTCCCCGTTACCGTCTTTCACAGACAGGGAGAGGGGGGAGAATTTGGGGGGACATGGCTGTGAAGCAGAGTGTTAAGTTTCACTTTAGAAAAACAAAACTGAGAAATTAGAAGTCCATACATAAGTCTGTTTTCTCTCCACCCTCGATAGGGCAGCAGGTTTCAAAGAGCTGCTTAGCCACACCACAGGGAGAGGGAGGAGTGGAAGAGGGGGGAGGGCAGCTGGAGGAGGGGGACAGGGAGAGGGTTCAGGGGGCTGATCTTCCTCTCTCATCCTCACTTTAGCCGCTGGACGATTACAGCATTGAGGAGGTTGGCCTGCTGCAGCGTCTGGCTCTCATCCATCAGCTCCTTGTTGGGGAAGGTGGTCATCAGGACGAACTCTCTGGCAGCCATGGCGGGCCGGGCCGCCACCACAAAGTGCCGCAGGTCAGACACCCTGAGAGACACAAGGACATGGCAGGACAGGAAAGAAGGGTTATATGACAGGATGAAATCTGACAATGTTAGCTTCTACTCTTTGATACAGGACCGATTTCACCTTCTTCGATTTTTTAGGCTGGTAGCACTGACCAAGCTAAATGTTGTCCACAGACTCGTGTACCACAGTTTGTGTATCCGTTTCTTTCTCTCTTCTTTAAGAACATGGTTTGTATTGGTGTAAAATCACAGTGTGTAGGGTTTATGAGACAGGGATTCACTGATTTACAACCCCCCAAACCTTGTGTCCCTAATAAGACACTTGAAACAACACAATGTCTCTGCCTTAACAATCACAAGGACTGGTTGCATAACTGGGACCAAATATCTACAGATCTTGTCCTCTTCATATCCACGTCCAGCAGAAACACATGCAACTTAAATTTTTTTTACCTGTGGGTATGGTTGAACTTTTGGACCAGCCTGCCACCATCGGCAAGTCTGATCTGAATGTTAGTGACGGGCTGGGAGGGGTCGAGGGTCACTGAGGCACTGGCTTGGGCCTCGTTGGCAGCTTGGTCCTGCTGGGAGGTGGGCGGAGCTGAAATCAACTCTGGTGTGGCGCTGGAGAGAAAAGGGCAAAAAAAAAAAACCCCAAACATGACCAAAGTGAACAGAAGTTATGAATGCAAAAAATACACAACGTATACTTTAAATACATGAATGTCAACATCTGAAGAATAAAGTAGCTACTGATTTGGTTTGCAGTTATTTTCCAAACATTTGTCTGAAACACTTTAGTTTGGGTTTTGCTTTTCCATTTGCTGCTTGCTGATCGATTTTACTGGGGTTGTATTCAATCAAACATTTAACTATTCAGATTACATGCTCCTGCAGTCCCGTGGACAGCAGACGATTTCATGGCCTGAGTAAAAGGTTTTTAGCTTGAGATTTTGTATTATTTTCAGATAATCACCGGCCTATAAATTGTACCACAACAATGTTCTGGAAAACTGATAAAAGTATTAAATATCCCCATCCACAAATAAATAAAGAAAATCAAATAGTGAGAATTTCGATATATTACAGACTTCTTATTTTATGTTAAAATCTCTCTTCAAACTTTTTTTTGTGTTCAGCATTTTATTGATTTACAACAGGAATGGGGGTGGGGGGTTACAGACATATACAGCACAACTGTAAAGTGCAGTAGCAAAGCAAACATTGGTCACAAGGCATGGGGACAGGAAAGAAAAAACACAAAGTTACAATCAGTTATTGCCTGTTCCAGGAAATAACTTTGGATGAGAAGATTTTCCAAGCTTCGACAGTCGTGGGTCGAGCGTTATTTAATTTTGCTGTGGTATGTTCAAGATTAATGATACGGATAAGACATCGTATCCAGAATGATTCCATACAAATGTCAGGATTGAACCATTGCTTTGTAATTGTCTTCTTTGTACTTATCGTCAACATGCATGACTTATGCAGGTTATTAGTAACCTTGGAGTTTCTATGACCCATAGAAACCAGTAATTCATCCAGATGATTCATGATAACTTGAAAAACGAGGCAGACTGGTTCACTGGCCTTTATATGAATGAAGCTTGCACTGAGCTCAGTCAGTGCTTTTTTAAAAACCATACAATAGACACAATACAGCTACAATGTTAAATCAAACGTCATCCTCACCTCCCCAGCTTCTGTCCTTCACCTTCAAAGGCTTTGAAGGCCATCCTGGGCTTGGTAAAGTCCTCATCTCTGTGGTCCTCCATGTCTAGGTTGACTTGCCCCCCTCGAGACCGCTGTCTCAGCTCAAGAGGAATCTCCCTGTGGGATGAGGATGAACGGGTGAGTGTGGAACTAACATTCATCAGGACATAACACGAGCCGAAAAGCAAATTACTGAAATTGCAAACAAATAATAGATTTCAGCTAATCTCACCCTCTTCTGATCGCTTCAAGGAAGTTGGCATTTCCAGGATCATCGTAGCTTCTGAGTTCACCGTTATCCAGACTGAAACCGGTCTTCCACAGCTTAAGCACCACATGTACCTAACACACACACACACACACACACACACACACACACACACACACACACGGATTATTCAATACAGATGCAATTTTCCTCACAGCCATTTTTTAAAGGAACAAAATTAAAAAAGCAATACAATAAGTCACTAAACTGTCTGCTGTTGGCAGGTAATGGAAGCGTGAATGGCTTCAACACGCACTTGACACTGGCACATTGACCTTTTGTGGTCTGATAGTCGTGAGCCTTGAATCCAGTTGGAGGTTTTCTGTGTAGAGTTTCCATGTTCTCTCTGTGCCTGTGAGGGTTCTTCCCAGGTACTCTTTCTTCACAGCTACAACAGGTGGCTGGTGCCTGTCATAGTGCCTGTCATAGTGGTAATTCCTGAAACAGATGGTGGACCACCACCAGAGGTGAAGGAAGTCCATTCCGAATTCAGGACGAGTTGCTTCTCCAACTAGAGATGAAATATCTTGGCTTCTTGTTCGCCGGTGTGGCAAGTTGATTTTGACGTCACATCATGTGTCTACGTGACAGAGTCTTTGTGTTGTGTCGGCCATTAGTCTTCCTCTCGATTTTTGTAACTTGCCGCGTGTACGAGAGTACGATCTTGTCAGTTTTTACCATGATTCTAACGATATTCCAGTACAGAAGCCCAGAGACATTCAGATATACAGAGGGAGACGCTGGAGTTGTTTGAAAAACTTGGCTTCTGGTTGTGACTTCTTCATCTCCTATAGCAGCAATTAGATGGCGATATTGTCTGAGTGGCGACACCTATTGTTCAGGAGAATACTGCAGTGTGTCTGTGAGACAAGGTTGTGGCGCTGAGCAAAGCGACCATTACAGCAGGTACACTGGCACTTTGAGACTGACAGACAGATTGGTGAGGAGTTGGCACTGAATGAGACGCTGTACCCACCCGTTGCTCTGAAGAGACCCGAGCTGTCCACTCACAATTCAACCTACGTTCCTAGCCTTAACTACAGTCACAAAGTCACAGATACAAGCATCAGAAATTAGTTTTCTTTAAAGGCTGGTTGGGTGGAGCAGAGGCGCAGCTCCTCCACAAAGAAAAGGGAGCCAGCTGAGATGGTTTGGGCCTCTGACTAGGATGCCTCCTAGGTTAGGTGTATGATTTGCATTATTAATGCAGGACAGGACACAATGCAACTCTAAATATAGTTATTCTAACAAATCTAGTGATGATTTCTTAGAATAACGCTCTAAAATCAGCTCCTTTTATTTCGTACTGTTGGTGCTGCTGAAACATGCATTTATATACTTTCAGGCAAACTGTGCTCTGCAGAGTGCATTCAGGCTTGATACATAATTGCAGCATATTTGCCACAGAGTGCCTGTAATAGTGCAACATCCCTGCAGGATTTGTCTGGTCTTAGTGGCTAAAGAGACCTCTACTCTGCCTACATATTCTCTCAGATTTATGGGCTACTTTTAGAGCCAATATACTTTTTGAAATACTCTCAGAACAACAACTTAAGTGCATCATGCCTTTCAGCACTGGTATGCTTTGTGAGATGGCCGTGAGTGCAGTTTATATAACAAAGCAACAAAACAAACATCTCGGTGTTATGTGACTCTACTCATGAGGACACTCTTTAGGATTTGATTAATGATTAGTTGGATTCCTGGAACAGGATTGATCACCCTTCATCTGTTACTGTCTTGTTTTATTGCTATAAACGTAAGAGCCCCAGGCTTTGATTGACTGAAGTCTACCTTGGAGCAGATTCAGAAACACAGGACAGGAAACAATGCAAGGACTGAATTACCCACAAAAAGAAAGAAAATAATCTACACTCACATCCTGCTGCCTGTTGGAAGCTTGCCTCTCACCAGCCACATAAGTTGACTCCTCCTCAGGGGCTGCTCCTAGCCTGTAACCTCCGCCAACAAACGCCTAGAACAAAAAGTACAATCAGAACAGAGTAACTGATTTACAGACACAAAAGAAATCTGCTAACAGGAGCAACATAGAAGAGAAGGAGCCTGTCATGGACAGCTGTTCACAGTAGCTATACTTCACCTTAGCTTTGCTGGGCTCCCCCAGTCCTCTCCCGCTGCGGTCCAAAGGCACAGCTCCGTGTTCCTTCGCCCCCTTGAACAGATCCTCTACCACTTCATTGGAGCTCTTTTTCTTAGGAGGTCCCACAATCTGTTGCCCACTGCGCTCTGATCCTCCTGCAAAAAACCTGAGAGGGTGGGAATAGAGCTAGTTAGAAGTCTTTTATAAACAGAACAACAGCCACTCTGGGGAAAGAGAGAGAATAGTGTTCTACAGGGTCGCATGTCACAGTGTGAGAGTGAGGATAATAAAGCCATAATTGCAAAATAAAGGTTGAAAAACAACAGTGTTTCTGTGCAAAAACTAAAGTCCTTTGTGCCCAATAAAGACTGTTTACAGTGAGTCTCTTGTCTTGCTGATGGACAACTGGCCGCAGTAATCCTTGTTCTGTGCTGCAACCTTTATAAGCTTGGCACAGCACAGGATCTGGTCGGCGTGGTCCTCCAGCTCACAGTTGGTGTCTAGAGCAAAGGTACTGACCACAAGTAAAATAATTGCAGATGGTTCTGTTCTCTTGGAGGTATGACAAATAAACTAAGTCTATTGGTGTATGGATAGTATGTGTGTTTATGTGTGATTTTTAGGAGTAAGCTTATTTGGCTAGACTAAAAAACACATTTAGTGATTTATCTTTACTTTTTCATCCACCTGAGAACACAAGGCAACTGACTGATTATTCAACAGTCTCCTGGCTTTTATTTTGAAAGTCAACTTGCTGCTAACCAGCTAGCTCTGGTCTTTCCTGTCTATCCTTTTCCTTACAAACAGGCTAGTCAGGTAACTCCTACATCTTGGACTATAAAGTGTACATGGTTTTATTTAATAATTTGTAGGAGGATCACCACAGGAAAGACAAGTTCAGAATCTTTCAGACAGATCTCAACTGTGTGTAGAAAACTGAATGAAGCCTTCATGGTGGATCTACAGGGGGAAAAAACAATTCTGAAACCAACTGAGAAGAAGGGAGAAAAGTGCTTAGATCTAGAAACAATGAATGGACTACAGACCATTCAGTACAGTAACTGTATGAGTGAGAAAAGCAGCCATATGTTAGAACTTATTCAAGGGTGTTGGACAGGCTTCATGTGACAACCTGATAGAGTGGAAAGTTGTAATCAAAGCTAAAGGTACAAACATTTAACAATCGCAAATTTAAAGCACTTTTCTCAATGTGTCTTTTCATAGCTTTAAAGTTTTGATACATAATGAAGAAAACAGGCAAAAGAAAATGGAACATCTCTACTGAGTAGTCCTTTGCAGCGTATCAGCTGTTTGGACAACAAAGAAATAAGATGAGCATACAGTTGCACTGGAGACGGGTGTCTGGGTAGCCAACTATGTGCACATTGTTCTAGTAGTCAGGCAGCAAGACAAACAATGTAACCAGACTTGAAAACTGCACAATCTACAGTGCTGCATTATATAATTCTTATGCATGTTAAAGTGTGTCGCCTGGATGGAAACAAACTTAAAAAGATAGACATGAAACGAAACTGACAACAGGTGCGCTGTGGAGGCAACAACAAGACAACAACAAAGAGGGAATGCTTTTGCAGACCAATGCTCTCTCCTTATCCCTCCTAACTGATTTTATTTTCTAAAGCTGGTGTCATAGTAGCATGTGACCGTACTGACAGCTCCTTAAGGTTGCACAGGTAGTCCTGCAGACTGACTTGTCAAGAAGTTCTCAAGAAATACGGCACCATTTCTACAACAGGTACTGTCTCATGCTACCATAGAGGATAATACTACTAACAAAAGGAAAACTACAGAAAACAATTAACATCAGAGGTAAAGAGAGAGCAGCTGCTGTAAAACCATTCTCTGGTCTTGTTGTTGTCTGTATACTGCACCTGTTGTGACTGTCGTTTGCACCAAAGTCAGTAAAATGGATTCACAATGGTTTACACTTCCTAACTGGATCAACTGATATCCCTGAAGTTGAACTGACTTTGATTAATACAGCAATGTGTGAATGTCCCTTCACTCATTTTGAGCTGTGTACATATTGAAATAAAGACACTCCCCCCTCCTCCAAACTATCCCAGAAACCACTGTGCACTGAGAAACAGAACCAGAAGAAATGTTAATTATAAATGACATCATTACTGACTCTGGAATAAAATACTCTGTGTTCTTTAGCTCTGTTTGCTTGGATGAAATGAAAAATGACTATGAAGGTTATCAGTACCCCCACACGGTCCCCTTAACAACTAGTCCACTGCACTGATCCAGCAGCAGAATCTGTTGACACAGCAGGAAAGCGACCAGCTCCCAGAGAATGAGGTGTTACCAAAAATAGTTTGGTGCATTCTGGAACCACGCCAGCTAGGTGTGACTTTGTACCATCCATCCACAGCTCAAACAGACAGCAACATCTGTCACACCCATTCTGAAAGGCCTCCGGCACAAAAAGGTATTCACCTCCTTTGCTCGTAATTATCTATTTGAGTATTATACTGAGACACACTGAAGCTTTTCTGTAACTCAGCCTAAGAGAGCTGTGGTCTTATTTCCACACCTTTTCCACACACTCACTGAAGATAATAAACAGACAAGAGGGAAGCACACTTACCTTTGGCCTTCCTCTTCATCACTCTCATCCTCTGCTTCATGCATTAGATCTCTGAAGGAGGTCACTCTGGGCTGACTACTGGACGATAAAATTGTATAAATACATGTACAAGTGTCCTGTACTTAAACAAAAACGTCCCTCTTATAATTGTGCCATTACATTGTGATTAAAGCACTGACAGGCTGGATGGAGACTGTACCTGGGGCCTGCGGATCGGGACACCGAGGAGCCTCCCTCAGGCTGGGGAAGTGTCACTATGTCATCATCGGCTCCGTCTTCAAAGAAGCTGGCGAGTGCAAGCTGAGGATGCAAAACGAGCATGCAAATGTGACAGCACGAAGCAGACAGTAAGATAACATCTGACGAGCTCCAGATGCTACAGTACACCGCTCCGGTAACACGTCAGTCAAGAGCTCATGTCAAACATTCTCGAGGATTAAGCGATTTAGCCACAGTTTCACTGACTTATTTTGTCTTTCTCTTTGTACACTGACGACGCTGGTACAGTGAAGAAACTGACCATGTCTGTGTTATCTTACAGTATCAGACCACGCAAATACTGTGGATATGCGTTTATTTTCCTAACCTCCCCCCCCCCACACACACACACACACACGTTATTCTCCCATGGAGCAGCCCATACGATCAGGGGCAGGTGGCTACTAATAATAACCATTTTATTTAGCGTTGCATGCTAAAGCTAGCTAGCATGAGTCAATAGGTTTACGGCAGACCAGCTTAGACAACACTTAATGGACAATCTTCTTTATGATAACACAGCAGTAGTTACTGCACGCGTGACGCTATCAGCTGACTAACTGTACGCGTGAATTGTTGCTGATGATAAGAAGCAGTCCGGCCATTGTCAAAGGGTGACTTGCACAAATTACCGGCAAAACCCGGCTAACGTTAGCCGTCGAGCTACTGGTCTGGCACATGCCCGGTAACCTGAGTTTCCTTCATAGGGTCTTTCATACAGTCCACCGCAGCTCCATGGAAGATCGCAGAAAAGCCGTACCTGCAGATTCCAGCCGGCAGACTCCAGGAAAAAACGGGCCCTCTCCTCATCCACATCAGTAACAGCGACGAACTCCCTCACTGACTCCTCTTGGTTCGCCATTTTGATTCGCTCCTTCAATAACTCGTCCGCCTCCACCTGAGGAAACTAGCAACAGATGATGGTTCCTATCCTGTTACAAACCAGACAGGAAGCAAGTGTTAAACACATCACAGTCAAAAAAGATCCCATGTGGTTTCAAACTATATTTTATTATTTTTTCAACGAGTATCGACAGCTCTCATAATTTTGAACACAGTGTATTTTTTTATTACAATTTTCTGCGTTGTTAACATGATTTTAACCACTTGGTGGCGACATACCCACAGGTTAAACTGAGCAGTAACTCATTAGCGTTACACTGTGTAATGTTTGTTCCTGTGTATGGAGTGTTTTAAGTCATTACTTATTCCTCAAGGTAAAGAATACATATATATATGTGTGTGTGTGTGTGTGTGTGTGTGTGTGTGTGTGTGTGTGTGTATAGATAGATAGATATCATCCTTTTCAAACTTTGCTTCTGAACTAGGACAAAGAAGTCTATAAATTTAACTGCGTTGGATTATACATTTGCATTTGGTTCAGTTCCAACTGGGGACACAAATCCCTTTTGGAGTTACATCAGAAAGAGTATCTGGTGTAAAGGCTGCCTGCTGGGCTGACCCCTTGTGACAAGCGAGTTGCTGGGAGAGAGAAAGAGAAAAGATCACCTCTTATTTTAAACGGACTATAACAACTTTCTAGCTTTTCTTCAGACCCTGTCAGGGTTTTCATCTCATTCTGTCTCGTTAATCTGATTCCATTCCAACAAGCTCTGACACATCAATGTGGGAACTTCTAAGCCCCTATCTCTAGTTTATATTTTTATGCAAGTGCTCCGTGAAACAAATGCTGGCTGAAATGTCAAACACCCTCACCTCTGGCAGAACTGCTCCAGGAAACATGTTCCTCTGATTCCAGTATGATAAGCAGATGGTGAGAATATTCCCATGGGTGATAGGCTACCTTTGTATTCCAATAAAGTGTCTGATCGCAGGCTGGTCAGATGGCACAAAGCAATCCACATTCAGACAGATTTGGACCGTCTTAATTTTTTTCTGGGGTGGGGGGGTGGGGGGGGGGGGGGTGGGAGACATGGGTTGGTGGGGTTATTTGTGCCATGTGCTCTTCGTTGTTTGATCTTCAAGGCTAATTAATCTGTAGTGAAGTGAGAAAACCCTGCTGTCACATTGGTGAAGCACGACACCCACCATCCCCCAACAGACGCAGACAAAAGATGGAGATAAATAAAGGAAAAATACAGTGAGGAAGTTTAAGAGGCTGTGATCATATAGTTTCCCCTTTGGATGTTTTTAGCTTCAGGCTCTGCATAATGAGGCAACAGCACCCAGATTCAAAGCAAGAGAGGGAATGATATAAGGAAGAGAGTGAAGTGTAAACCTGCAGACCAATGGAAGAAAAACAAGAAAACTCACATGCACATGATGTATAAAGTGAAAAAGGAACAAGACCAGAAGTAGTTGTTATCATGTCCTAAAGCCTGTCACAGACAAACACACATTAGAGTCAGCCTCAACCCATGTCACGGCTTGACATCAGTGAATCTCGCCTCAGGAAATCCTGAAGGCGTGAGTGTTGATTTATGTGTGTGTTTATGGTCCCATGAGATTGGAGGCTGATGTTGTCGAAGTGTAATGTTACAGTGAGCCTACAGTTGCAAAATGTTAGAAGTAGACGGCAGACTTTAGATGTCAGCTGAAGTTAACTGGAATGTCACTGGAAGCGTCTGATGAACTGACGGACAGAAAACGTGACCTCCTCCCCTCCTGTGAATAGTAAATACAGTACATAGTGAAATGTAAATAGTGTTTTCACCTTTAAGGTTCAGTGGGACTGGCACCACACTGATATACAAGAAAATTAAGGGTTTTAACGTATTTCTAATGTTGTAAGAGATTATTTTTAAGACATGGTATTTGCCTAACCAAGTAGTTTTGGTGGTTAAACAGACAGAACTAAAATCTCCTGGACAAGATTTCAATGTGTTTGTGTGTGTCATTCCCCGTTAGTGCAGATGGTTTTAGGCTTTTATAGTGGAAAGATTATTTTAGCAACACTTGAGATTGTTAAGATAGTTAAGATAGATAATAAGAACACACAACAAATATTACAAATATGTGTCATACGCCAAAATAGTAGTGGACTCTAGAGCAGTGCAGACAAATTAAAAGTTTGAGAGATTTATTAAATAATGACAAAGAAATACTGGAGGAGATGTCAGCTACGAGACTTCCTGGGGACCGTTTGGCTTATGAGGACTGGAACCACTGAGAGAGAAGAAGAGGCAGGTTGGCTCAGGTTAACCTACAGACAAGACTTCCACAGCATTGTCCCAGAGGGTTTTACTTAATTCAATTCTATTTTATTTGTACAGCGCCAAATCACAACAACAGTCGCCTCAAGGCGCTTTATATTGTAAGGTAGACCCTACAATAATACATACAGAGAAAAACCCAACAATCATATGACGCCCTATGAGCAAGCACTTTGGCGACAGTGGGAAGGAAAAACTCCCTTTTAACAGGAAGAAACCTCCTGCAGAACCAGGCTCAGGGAGGGGCGGGGCCATCTGCTGCGACCGGTTGGGGAGAGAGAAGGAAGACAGGATAAAAGACATGCTGTGGAAGAGAGACAGAGATTAATAACAAGTATGGCTGATCTGGGGAGGATACTTGGAAGGGAAGCACCGATCTGTTTTGTGCCAGGGCAGACAGGTGAGTAGATGCGGTAATTCTCTGACGTAGGATTCCAAAGAGAATGGACCAGCTAGATGAGAACAGGTAAGTTGGGCCACACAAGGAACACTGGGAGACAAGGAAATTGAGACTTTAGTTTGAAGGTTTGTGAAAAAACAAGAAAGTCACAGAGGAGCCTGATGACCACTCTAAGGAGGCAGACAATCAGATACTGGATGCTGGAGCTGGACCTTAAGTGCTGAAAATAAGACTGACAAACAACAGTGTGGCGGCTGAAAAACGGGACTCCATCCTCAGGCATATCATCACCTGCTTAACCCAACTTCCAACCTACTTGTTGAAAGTGGAATACCAAAACAGCAACTGGACCAGTGCAGGACCATGACTATATAATTGTTTAGCTGGAGGACTTTTTGGAGAAAATAAAAGATTTAGAGATTTGCTACCTGAAATGCATGTGTAATTTTTTATAACGACTACAATTCAGTAGCCTACTCTCTACTTAATTGTGGAATGGTAAATTCATGACCTTGCCTTAAAGGGGACATGAAACGCTACGCATATAAAGGCTAATTTACACCATTGAGCCCTACTCTCAAAAACTGAAATCGATGTAGCTCTGTAAAGTTTTAAGAACATGTTCAGCACCATCTTCTGTCAGTAAGAAATGTGGTTGGTTGCAGTTAATAGACTTACACTAGTTTATGTTAGCTAACTAGTGACAGAATCGGTAACTCAGGGGAAAATAAGGACACTACAACTGAAAATCTGTTTAAGGGGATCACATTTGTGCTGCAGCAATGAGTTTTATGTTAAGAAACAGAGGACACACACAGCCTGTCCACTTTCACAGCCTGTCTCTGTAACTCTCTGTCTCAGTGGCTGTTCGCTGTTTGGCTAGTTGCACTCAAACAAGAAAATCCAGCTATTTGTGATGCAGTATATCCTCGGCTTCTTAGCATAAAACTCAAACACAAAACTGTTGCAACCAGGGACACCACAGAAGTGATCCCTTGAGCTGATTTTTGGTTGTAGTTTTCTTCTTCTTCTTCTTCTTCTTCTTCTTATTATTATTATTATTATTATAATCCAACAATATTCCAGTTCTAATCTAACATATATCAAATTTGTTGTTGGCTGTTTCTCTTGCTCCCACTCTTTATGCTAACTGATGCTACTCTCTCCTGGCTCCCCCTCGGCATACAATGCATAGTTATAAAAGTGGTATCCGTTTTTTCATATTTTGTACAAGAATGCTAAATATAGTATTTCTCTGAATTTAAAAGTATGTAAATTGTAGTTTTTTATGATGTATTTGACATTAGTAGATATGATTAGAGAGTAGATAAGTTAGATATGATTTCAGGTTCTATTGTGATAGAGTTACCATAGGATTATAGTTTCTGTTCATATATGTGCAATAGCATGATAATCTTAATATTGTATCTTTCAGTTTTTCTTATTAGAGGTAAAAACACCTTCCTATTATAGGACACAGTAATTTAATTTTGAACTGCCTTCAGGAGGTCAGTATCCAGCAGAGCGTAAAAGAAAGCTGCTGTTTGAGGTTTGTTAGTCCAAGCGTACATAAACCTAGAGGCCCCTGAACTTCCCTCCACCTCCCTGCCACTCACTCTTCTAAATCATGTACAAGTTGCACAATCGCAATTACCAGTGGTGTCATGTCATAAAAGAACCACAGCATAGAACAACTCAAGACTTAGTGAAGGTCTACAATCTTCAGGAGAGCACCAAATCATTTAAGTGATGGCTACTTTTGAAGACTATGCCATAGAAATTCAAGGATTTATTATACTTACCACTTAACTCTTGACTGGTACTAACTTGTATCAGTACATATTTCAATAATTCATTGTGTTCCTGCTCTTTATTCATCCTCCACCTGCTTTAGTATTGTCAAGCATAGCAATATGCTCATTTGTCTTTAGGCAGGGAGTAGCTAATAGTAACAATTGCTGGCTAAAAGGTCAAGGCCTTGTGTTAACTGCCCTGTTAAAGGTCAGCAGAGTCACAAACAATTCATTCTGCAGAGAGGAATCCTGCCACAAAGGAAGCATATATGTGCAACAAGGTGATGCTGGGGATATGTCATAAAATAAATAAAAATCACTATCATTTCCAATCAAACTGGTAATTTCTGCTTCGATAGACACACATCATGTGTCATAAGCTTTTATTGTAATCTGGTATTATGTGTAACACATTTTTTAAAGTTTACTTTAAAAAATTAAAAAGGTTTACTTTAAAGTTTATTTTAAAAAATGTTCTAAAAACACTGGGATTCTGTATAAAATGTCAATATAAACAAAATCTAAGGGTTAAAATCCATATTTTATTCATAATAAAGCAGGGAAAACATGTCACTGTTTTCTATGTTCTATGGTGAATAAAATATTTGCACATTTGCAGATCATTGTATTCTGTTTCCACAGCATGCCAACCCTTTTGGAATTGAAGGCGTATCCATGTTATATTCTGTAATAACAAAGCAGAAGATTCTTGTACCCCTCTGAAAGTTAGTACACTTATATCGATGTCATCCCCAGCGGTGGTTTTTCATCTGTTGTAAGCACCAGTGCATTCACAGTGCCACACTGGTATTTCCCTTTGGGAGAATTTTTAATCCCAGCAGACAGACGTCATAGAAGTCCAGGTGAAGTCAGACCTAACAATGGCTGCCCTGAGGGTCTCTGTCAGCACGAGCTTTTCTTCCCACCTATCATGAGTCTAACCATAATTACAAACTGACAGAGCTATTTCTTAGAATCTGGCTAATACATTACTGGGATGTCACTGACATCATGCGCTAAAGTCACTGAGTGCTGGTGACTCAGGAACCATAGAAGTAGCACTTGTGGTTGTTACATGAACAAAAGTAGTGCTGCCACACAGACTGAACTACGTGCGTCACTTTACAGCAAAGCATTCCAACTCCTGCATTCAAAAATGGAACGACAATTTCAGAATATTTGATGTCTTGCACCATTTACATACATATTTGCTATGTTTTGGTTTCCTTCTTCTATGACTTTGTTAGCACATGGAGGTGCGTGGTTTCCAGAGTCATTATGTGAGAGTGTAAACGAAAAGGAAAAAAACAGCGGACATACTTTTTGCTACAATACTTCATGCTAAAAACTAACCAAAAGCCTTTATAGGCTAATTTTTCAACGTCATCAACAGACATTTGATTTTAGCTGTAAATTATTGCAACAATAATTTTGTTCCAGCAGTGCTTACAACTTTTTTTTAAGTCTCCCTAGAAAAAAGTCTGGTATGCTCAAAAGACGTGTCCTTAATTTGTTTAAGTTTTGTCTATTTGTGCGTGTTTTGTCGTTGCACCGAGCTTTCGGGGCCTTCTTTGGATTTCTGGTGGACAGACATGCACAGGAGACTAGCCTTGCTCAGTATGTGTTAGATCAGCGGTCCCCAACCCCCGGGCCTCGGACCGGTACCGGTCCGTGAGTCGTTTGGTACCGGGCCGCGAGAGTTGAGGCTCAGGTGTGAAATGTATAGTTTTCAGGGTTTTTATCGGTTTTCAGCATTATTTTGTTATCGTTTTTATCGTTTACTCGGTTTTCCTGAGTCTTTTCACGTGTGTTATGAATAAATTGTCTTTTCGGTACCGGTACTAGTTTTATTTTGTTGTATTTATCCGCGACACCTTAAAGGCCGGTCCATGAAAATATTGTCGGGCATAAACCGGTCCATGGCGCAAAAAAGGTTGGAGACCGCTGTGTTAGATGATTGATAACATTTTTTCCACATCCACTTACAAGGTGCTAAGTATTATCCAAGTGTTTGCGTTAAAGGATTTGTGGATTTCCACTACTTTTTTAAAGAGAAGTTGCCAGTGTGAACAAGATTTTCACTCTCCACCACTGAGTTTTCCCTTGAGTTTCATGGGCAGGGCGGATATCCACACATTATTATCTCCGTTTTTTTTGTTGTCTTTTTTCTGTCTTTTGCTTCTGCCTATGAGGCTGTGTAGCCTGCACAAGATAAACAGTTTGGTATCAGCAGGAAGAAGGAAAGAGGAAGGGCCTTATTATCTCCGTAGCCATTATATTGTTACTTTTTCCTCTTTCTCCACGGGTGCATCTCTGCATGTGCAGATACTTAAAAACTGCCTGTCTGTGCGTCCAAAAGACCAAAACCAGAGCCAGCTCCATTTTTATCTCCATGGCAGCAGACAATCACCTGATACAGTTGGCAGAACCGGGTCTGCAGGGACGAGACAGAAGCTTCTGACCTACATATGACAAGAAGTGTAAATTGCATTAGGTTAAAGGGTGTGCATATTGTAGCAGATCATAGAGTACAAAAATCAGTGTACAGCAGCAGGGAGGTCACTCTGGCTGTAGGCACTGCAATGCTGTGAAGAGGGCCACTAAAAGGGATACAGTCCATTCTCTTATTACCCCAGCATGCAGTCATAAATCTGGCTGCCGCTCTCTCGACTGCCAGAGAGAGATTTACTACAGCCAGGATGCTTTCCTGTGCTTCCTCCTCCTCTGTTTTCTCTATTCTTCCTTTATTTTCAAACCTCTGTCTCTTCCTTTTTCCCTCTTCCCTTCCCTGACACCTTTTTCCTCCCTCAATTTCCTCTTTTTCACCCCCCCCCCCCCCCCCCCCCACACACACACACACACACACACCCCAGTGTCACCAAGGGTCAAACACCCGCTGCATCACATTGTAACTTGGGGACACACACTGACACAGCAGTGAACACGTTTTAATTAAACCCCACAGTGATTTACAGTTCACACAACAGCTGTAAAGCTGAAGGCTGCGACTGATGCAGAGTTCAAAAGAATATATATGTTGTTTATTAAATAGATTTATTTAATGTTGTTTCTGGTGCATTCTCAGGTCAGATTCTAAATCCACTGAATGTAACTGACTCAGGGGAATTAAGTGTTGAACAGCTCTCTCTATAGTGATGAAACAATGTATTATAGCTCACATTCAATACCTGCGTTCATGCAACCACCTTGAAATGTAAACACTTGTTGTAGAGATAAGATCCTTCTCTAAAAATGA
Source organism: Simochromis diagramma (assembly GCF_900408965.1). Classification (NCBI taxonomy): domain Eukaryota; kingdom Metazoa; phylum Chordata; class Actinopteri; order Cichliformes; family Cichlidae; genus Simochromis; species Simochromis diagramma. The sequence continues at coordinate 4,508,648 of NW_024387448.1, read as the reverse complement.
TCACGCAACTGCTTTTTAATGCTACTCTGTCGTGGATTATATATGAGACTTTGCATAAGAGTGACACAGCTTCCATGTCTGAAAGGTGGAGCCATAAGTGCCTTATTATTAAATAAAACACAATTTTCATTTTTTAATTAATGGTCCTAAACAGAGAAGGTTAAGGTTGGCCCTGTGATTTCTTGTGGTTTCTCAGTCAGACCCCACACTCTCTTGTCAGGTCCACTTTCAAATGATCACAATGGTGTCTGCAGCTTTTGAGTTCACTAAGGTGCTACACTAAGCAATAGGAGATGCCACAGTGACTACATTGATTTCTTGATTTACGGTTGAGATTATTTAGTATTACAAAGTAGTTATTCAGTTGTGATTATTTATACGGTAGATGAATGGAAAATGGTTCAGCCAACATTTTGTTGTTTTGATGTCTGCTAAATGTTTTATGGTGCACATTGTGCATCCATAGTAAAATTAAGCTTCCCTTCGATGACAAAAATGTTGAACATACCAAGCGACACTGCTTATATACGCATGCCTGCTGAAAAGCAACATATTTGGATATTTATTTGTGTGTTATGTTTCACTTATCATATATTTTCTCCAATCTCCAAATCCGTTATAGATGTTTGGCGTCTAGGATGTGCATGTCTAAAGGACATCTTAGGAGGATACAAACTCTGGGGCACATTGCTGGCTGACCTAATTACACTATCTGTTCATGTGGAGACAACAGTGTGTTTACATTTTTGAGGATGTGGATAGCTTTCCGTTTTGCACGTGTTAGCAGCAATCAAGATAAAATGGTCTGTGTTCCCAAGTTCTGGGACTGCAGAAACTGACAAGAAGTAGTATTCTGTGTAGTGCACAGTATTCTGGTGGCATGCACATTTAGTTTACATTGTTTTATCAATAATTTATGTAAGTTGCTGGGGGTGGACCTGGTTTAAAGGTACAGCAAGTAATTTTTTTTTTTTTTTTGGGGGGGGGGGGGGGGGTAAAAATGTTGTACTCATAAATATATATTGATTACTGTGTAATTACATCTTCCAACAAATTAATGGATTAATGAGCATATAATTAAACTATTAAATATACACAGGAAGAGGTACTGTTTTGTGGATCCTGATGTCTATCTTGAATGGGTATCCCTGTTCTGCCTAATCATGTTTCATGTATCTTGCTAGAGGCTGGCCACATACAAAGTATACCTTTAAATTACTTGATTACAAACAGCTATTTCAAATTGCATATGACCAATTAGGATTTGGACGTGGATATTTTCATCATCTTTCTCACTATGTCTATCTACTCTGCTTCTTCATCTCTCTCCTCCCTCATTCCCTCCTCATCCTCTTCCTCACCTCAAATTTCATCTCCTGTACTGAAGTCAGGGCTCTAGTACACAGAAACATTCATAAACACGCTTATTTATTCCCAATTTTGTCGCAATTGCTTCTTGTCAGTAGATTAGACCCTCCCATCTCCGGACTGCTGACAACAAGCTGGCTAAACAACAACAGCAACAGCTGTTTATAAGCTAACATTATGCCAACTAATGTTAGGCTCTGGTATTCATGCAGAGAGGAAAACGGGGTGTAAGGAGTCAAGAGATGTACAAAACCAGCAGGGACAAGTTATTGGTGAACAGGACAAAACAGACTATCTGGAGGAGTAGTTAGCACTGAGGGCCAAAGTAAAGAGCCAACAACAATAGACTTTTTTTTTTCACTCACATATGAAACGTGAGGAGGACAATGTGAGTCACAAACAACGTTTGAGTGTTTCAGCTGCACGCTGAGTGCAGACCCACACATCATCAGTTCATAAAGCTCAGTCAGCTGAACCACCTGATCCATCACCTTTGGAGCTTGACGCCAGTCTCCAAGTTGGTCTCAGAGTAAGTCATTTAGCACTTCATTGTGTCACTATGTCACAATGCCTCTTTTTCAGGTGTTCATGTGCATAAACATACATTTATAAGTGTTCTCTATAAGTCAACATCATCATCTATATATATTGCTAAAAGTGTGTTCAAGGTTCTGTATTATTCAATTTGCATTCTAATGTCCATTGGTGTATAGGATTGTTATTTATATTTATATGCAATTTATTATTACTACTAGTAGTACATGTGCCGGTGTACCAGTGTCCTGCAGGTTTTAAATATGGGTCAACACACCTGAATCAAATGATGAGTTCATTACCAAGGCTCTGGAGAACTTCAAGACATGTTGAGGAGGTAATTTAGCTATTGAAATCAGCTGTGTTGGATCAAGGACACATTTAAAACGTGCAGGGCACCCTTGCTTTACTGCTATGTCCTCCCCACAGAAGGAGAAACAAGTGAGAGTGAGTTCTACACACTCAGTGTGAGGATGGAATGAAGAGTTTGGGATGGAGCCAAAGTTTAGGCACTGCTCTCACAGCTCTAAGCTATCCACCCAAAGTGCTAATTATGCACTCGTTCTGATAACATCTCCCTCTATCATTCCAAATAAACAAACTCTTGTAGAAGCTTTTTGTCAGCATTGCATTTACTGCAATTTTTCTTTCTTGAAGTAGAAAAAAGACCACATTTTTGAAAATGACACCTGTACCTGCACGTCCTTTGACAGCTCGGAAAAATGACAATTCTACTTTTGCTTTGTCATATTTTGAGTTGCATACAGGTGAGTGGTGGAAAAGGACATCATTGGCTGGTTGCACACTCTGTGCTTGTATTTGAAAGTCAAAAAATGAGGGAACCATTAAGAAAGACTTAGCAAAACATAATAGAACCCAAGTGGGTCTACAGTATTATGACCCACTGGGAAAACATTCAACTGTCATGCACGATACTCAGTTTTTTTTTTGGTTTGTTTTTTTACCACACTCCAACAGTGTCTGCGCCATACCTGAGATATAGGTGTATTGTTCCTTTAATGCCAAGAACAAAAAAAGGAATAAGTAAGTAAGTAAATTTCAAAATTAAAAAAAAGAAAGGACCTTGGCACAAGCATCCTTTTTTCATTCAAATTTGCTTGTTTTAGTGTTGTTGTTTTTTTTTTTAACCAAACATGAAGGCATCATGTGGTTTTAGTTGCTTTAAAAGGAAACTTGAAATAAACAATATTTTAATGTTTATCTGTGCATTTTGGATGCAGGCACTTAGTAGTGGTAAATGTATGGAAGGCTGCATGTGCCCATATAAACAGACCCTAATGTGTGCATCCACAGTTGAATTTAAAAGGAAGTCAATGAGCCGGTGTAATCATTGGTGCAATAAAGCCCCAGGAGCTGTGTGTTGCTGTTAAAGGCTGAACCTAAATCAAATGAGGTTAGAAAAAGAAAAGAAAACAGCCTTGAAATGAACCTTAAACCGTCAGACTCTTTGCGTGTGTTTTATTACCACACCAGACCCTTTAAATGTCCAACACTAACACTGTGCGCACTAGTACACACTCTGTTTGGGGTAATACTACATGACATTCCACTAAATGCCCCCCAGACAATCCTCCTTTCTGCAGCTTTTCGGCATTTTTATTGGTCATGAACGAGACGAGACATCAGGGTCACCGTGGTAACCACACACTCAGCTGGATGCAGGAGCTCATCTGGCTGCATACGGACAGCAATGTCGTGCCCAGGAGGAAACTGCCCCAGATCTCAGTCGACATTTGTCAGCCTTCAGTGTCTGCGCGTCTAAGTTAGTGTACAGTGGATGTGTTTGTGGTAGGGGGAGGGGCAGGTGACTATGGTTTAGTTTATTCATGTTCATTCATGACATGAATAAAATGATAGAACGCATTAAGATTTGGGCTTTTATCATTTTTTATGATACATCATAGTTTGCGTCTGCGTGAACACGTTCATGTTATGACAGTTTCTTTGTCAGTTTTATCTAAAGCTCTATATACTAAATTACATGTGGAATGATGATGAAGGATAACTTACTCATTTTCTGCCCAAATGAGGTTTTCTAGCATGCAACACAGATGCTATGAAGTGTCCTCTTTTTCATCAGAATTAAAGATTCTCTCTTTTTTTCTTGTGTCGTTTCATCTTCTCAGATTTTTTTTGGAGGGGGATGGGGGGTGGATTTCTGTTTCAGTCATCATGCTTTGAACAGACCTAGTTCCTCTCAGTCTACGCATGTGCTTATGCAAGCCACCGACACTGCATTGTTACACAGTGAGAGAAAAAATGGCAAAAAACAAAGCACAGAGTTGGAAAGAGATAGAATGATGAACAGGATTATGTACAGATGCATGGTTAGTTACAAATGATTGTCCTTGATGAATATTTGGTGAGCCAAATGATGAAATCAATTAACACCTTAGCAGCTATGCTTTCAAGTTTATATAAAAAACAAACCCAAACAGAAATGTAGTGACTCTCTGTGACTTCATTTACACATAAAGGTCAGTTTACATATCATTTAAGTATCATGTGAATACAAAGGAGTGTCCTATCTGATGCTCCTGCAGTAACTCTGTTAAGTCTGTGATAATCAGCGCTGGGAGTAAATGAGCACACTTACATGTTACACCATGTCCCTGTTGCTTTTGCTGCACCAAAAAATAGAAAATCCCTTTTTCATTTGGAATTTTTGCATCCAACTGTGTTCTAGTTGAATTTGAATATGATATGTTTTGCATATCAGGACATAAAACCTTAGAAGGTCTTAAAATAAGGTAAATCAGATGATTCCACAGAATCATCTTTTTTTTTCCAAGTGTAGAGGTGGGGGTGGATGGAGAGACAGTCTTTGAATACACAGAGTGTGAATTTGCACCTCTTACTGACTTTTATGTGGTGTCTAGAGCTCAGCGAAGGACAAAACATCGTCTCTCTGAAATAAGGATAAAAAATGAAGAGTGGTGGCAGTAATAAAAACCTCCAGTCGTTATCTTGGTGAGCACATGTTCTGTAAACAAAGCCTTGAGCTCTTTCAAACAGCTCAAATTACAAACGGTGAGCTTTAAGCAATATTTTATTTTGGCTCACACTTGCAAACCTGTAAAGTAAAAACTATTTCATGGTAATATCTAAGGAGCAAAGCAAACACAGCATTCAATATATTAGAACACAGCATTTCAGGACCTTCATCATGTTGCCAAAGGACCCTGAATAAAGGTGTGTTATGTCACAGATGTGAATTAGACATTAGTTAGAGGGTTGACCTCCCATTACTGGTCACATGTCATCACGCTTTGATTTCAGGCACACACAGGTGTGCCCTTTCAGGAAAATCAGCTTCAGGGCAGAGCTTCACTTTAAACAGCCCCTCGTAAAGAAATGTTTTGTGTGTGAGGCGCAAACTAGTCAGAAAAGGCTGAGTTAAAGGGCGAGTGGCTAGTTTCAGACAGACATGAATCAAGGGCCTGCACGAAGACCCAGTGTAAGACAAATAAAGATGATTTTGAACCAATTGATGATAAATATTTGATTGACATTTTAGATAGTTGTGAATCAGCTTCTTATCTTAAAGTCTTCACAATATCATATCACCCAAAAAAAGCACTTTACTCTCAGATTGCTGGATTACTTGTGGTTCCTAGAGTTTCTAAAAGTCGTAGTCCTAGGTCTCTGAGCTTTTATTCTGAGTTTTATTTTTGGACTTCTGACTTATTCTTTTAGATTTAAGACACATTTATCTTTTAGCTCTGTATTTGCCTTGAGTTTATTAGTTCCTAGAGTTTCATAGTTTTGTTATTTATATTTCTAGTTTTTGGTTTATTGCATTAGTTACCTTTTTATGTACAGTCAGTCCCAGTCTCGTCTCTCTGACCTGTCTCCAGCGTCTCCTGTGGTAATCAGTCCTGTCTCTGTGTTTGTTTTGTCTCTCCGTGTCCTGTCTCTGTGGTTGTCTGGTTTCCCTGTCTTGTCTAGTTAATATGTCTTAAGACCTTTTCCCTGTGTTTTTCACTTCCTGTTCCTCTTATTATCTCTCAGTGTTTGATCCTTTGGTCCCCCCAGTCAGTCATGTCTCCTTGTCTATTTATCTCCAGTGACTGTTTCAGGTTCATATGTCTTAGTCTGGGTCTCAGTCCTACTGACTTCCTGTTTTATTCTGACAGTCCCTCATCCTGTGTGCGTAACCTTCAGTTTTTGTTTCCCTGTCTCGTCAGATTCTGTTCAGCTGTGTTCCCAGGTGTGTTCACTCTACCATAATCTCCTCCTGTGTATATATTGTCATGGTGTATGTAATTTGTGTCAGTCTTTTTTGCCTCTGGTTTGTTCCAGCCTGGGTGTGTTCTTGTTGTCTTTGCTGTTTTGCCAGCACAAATAAACACTGTGATTTAAAATTTATTTCTATCTGTCATGAGTCCTGCATTCTAGGTCCACCTGCTGCTGCCACACACCCCACTTCATGACACTAAAAGTAGAATGGGAGGCAGAGGCTTCAGTTTTCAGACCACTGTTCTGTGGAAAGAGCTCTGAGTTTGGATTCAGGAGACAGACACTTCTTCTACTTTTAAGATTAGACGTAAAACTTTCCTTTTTGATAAAGCACATAGTTAGGGCTGGATTAGGTGACCTCGAACCCTCCTTTAGTTATGGTGGAATAGACCAAGGCTGTTGGGTGCTTACAATGATGCACTCAGTGTTTCTCTTCACTAAGTTCTTTTCACTCAGTATATCTTTGTACACCACCCTGGATTTCATCATTAGTTATTATTAATCTCTGGCTCTCTCCCACAATGTAGCTTTGTCCTGCCTCCCTGCTCCCATTCCTAACCGGTCATAGCAGATGACTGCTCCTACCTGAGCCTGGCTCTGCTGGAGGTAGGAAGGATGTTTACGGCAAGGCTGGGATGGTCAGTTTGGTAAAGTAAATCCGTTGGGCATCTTTCTTTGCCTTTAGACAACAATTCTGATGGCAAAAAAGCCAAACGGGACAGGCCAAAAAAAAAAAAAAAAAAAAAAAAAAAAAAGGAAGGATGTTTTCCTTCCTACTGTCACCAAGTGCTTGCTCACAGGGGGGCATCTAATTGCCTTGGTTTATTCCCTATTCATTTAGCACCATAGAGCGACTGTTGTGATTTGGAAGTATAAAACTGAGTTTAATTCAGTTGAATACTACCATCTCATAGCAAGAAGGCTCTGAGTTGTTGAAGGTTTTGTAGAATGGAAGAGGATAGCTATTTTATTGTCTTCAGAACATACACCAGCTGGTGCACATTACAATGAATTTTGCATTTACTTGCCATTGGATTAATACAACATAAATAAATCTCCAATATCAAATATATATATGTGTAAGAATATAAGAAAAATGTGTCTACATACAAACATAGAGGAAAAAGAAAAAAATTGTCCTTTCACTTATACTAATAAGTGCAATTTAAATTTATCTTCCAGTATTCATTACCTTAGGTGCTTTGCTGTAGAATCATCTGCCATGTAGTTTATAGTGCATTTCGTTGTTCCAATAAAATTGTGCTTTGAATTTTGTATATTTTCACTGTGTGTCAAAACTGGTGGTTCAGCCCTCTAAAAAGTCTCAGCTGAGCCTTTTATTCTATTCTCATTCAAATTAAGGGCTTTGTACATGGCAGTGTTATTCAAATGCTTACATGTATGCCAGGTCAAAAATAGCAGTGAGACACTGCATTATTTGAGCTATTCACTTCTCACCCTCATTCAAATCAGTTTTAAGCAGGGAGAAGCAGGCTGAGAAAAGCCGGCCAAAGTTGTGCTGCAGACACTTGGTGTCAGTTACAGAGTCGGCCAGCACAGAGAAAGCGATACCCAGCCTGTGTGTGAAGATAACAAGGAGACAGAGGCACGGCACCAATCGCACATGAAAAGGATTTTGGAGGTTGAGTCGAGGTTCTTTCTCCCCGGAGTCCCCTCCACCCTCTGCCGCGCACACATGTATACACACACCAGGCATCACACACTTCTTCCTGTCTTTCACTCTCTTTCATACATACACATGTAGCTCCTGGCTGCCTCCTCCTCCTCCTCTCTGATTCTCATGAAGACAAAACAAGTCCTTGGATCCTGCGACACAATTGCTGCCGTGCTATCTTTGTACATTTCCCTGCTGTCTCCTACTTTTTTCTTTTTCTCCCAAGCTGCCTATCATCCCTCTCCCGTTCTCCTCTCCCATTTATATGCTCTTTCTCAGCTTTTTATCTTTTTCGATTTCATTAAACAAGTGCATGACAGTTCCCATCTTGTTTCAGTGTCATTCTCAATAAGTTAAGAATCGAGATAAATATAGTCTTTTCTATGTGACAACTTCTTCTACAGAGTTTGATCCCCACCTCCTCTTTTCCCTCGCCCCTGTTTCTCCTGGTGGGGTTTCCTCCAGGTCTTCCAGAGATCTGCATTATCAGACAGGAAGTAGTTGTGAGTGGCTTCCTGTCCTACATACCCAAGCCAGCATAATGGTGCCAAAGCAAAAAGGAAAAGTCAGACTGTTTATGAAATATTCAGTGGATACAGCCAAGAGCTTGTTTGAGCATAACATCAATTTTTAATTGAGGGCCTCAGGAGGCATTCTTTACTATATTTTGCTGTGCCTTATTTGGGTCTTAATGGTTTTATGTGTGTATTTATACTAGTATAATTACCCCGTGTTTTCTTAACTGCACAGAACATGGTTTGAGGGATACTAAATTAAATATTTCTGCATTCACCTCCAAATTTACTGAGAGTTAGTGTCATTTTAATGAAGGTGGGTAACAGTATTGTGGAAAACATGCAGATAAAACAGTGGTCCATTCATTCCTACAGCTGTGGGTTTTTGCAGGCGTTGACCTTTTTAGGCTCAAAGAGCCTCTACAGGGGTCTTGTAAGGGGAACCAAGAACACTCACATCCAAGATTTTGGATATTTTCCAACAGTCCTTTTTTGATAAGTTCAGTTTTTTGTTTTGTTTTTTATAAAGAATGTTTGTAACTGACCAAAGTGATCCAGATGTTTCTGTGTGATAGTTATAATAGGAGCTGTTTGAACTCTCCACATGGTAAGGAAAGGAGCTTCAATCCTTCTTTTATTACCTTCTTTACCAGACCATACTTTGTAAAACGAGAAGAGAAAATGTGTACTATAATTCATTACAATGATAAACAGAACTGACAAAGTGCCACATTTAATGTAAATGTTGATTATGTATTGATCATGTTGATTAAGGCATTTTCCATTTTATGTCATAACCTGTTAAAATATTTTGAATTTTTAACAACAGGCTGTTAAACTCTGAACATGACTTCTTGCAAAAAAACATAGATTTATACAAGCTTCCTAAATCTAGATTATGAGTTATATTAGTAATTTGTTTTGCATTAGTAATGAATGCTGTTTTATTGCAGTCTTTAGGATTAATTTAATTTTATTAATTTTTTTTTTTTTAATTTTTATTGGGGCGATCGTGGCTCAACAGTTGGGAGTTCACCTTGTAATCGGAAGGTTGCCGGTTCGAGCCCCGGCTTGGACAGTCTCGGTCGTTGTGTCCTTGGGCAAGACACTTCACCTGTTGCCCACTACTGGTGGTGGTCAGAGGGCCCGGTGGCGCCAGTGTCCGGCAGCCTCGCCTCTGTCAGTGCGCCCCAGGGTGGCGGTGGCTACAATGTAGCTTGCCATCACCAGTGTGTGAATGGGTGGATGACTGGTTGTGTAAAGCGCTATACAAATACAGGCCATTTACCATTTACCATTTATACATGAGTTACACTGGTGCTAAAGAGAACCACAGAATCCATAAATGGTAAGATGACAGCTTTACAAAGGGTTTAAAAAAGTGCAACAAACTTGCTTTCTAGGCTGAATGAAGATCTTCTAATTTCTGATTTGACTTTCTTTTTCAGTAGAGCCACTATATCTCGTGTGAAATGGGACGAGGATGTAATACTATAAACAAGATAATAGAGTAGAGTTCAGATAGCTGCTCTGTGTTGTGTTGGCACAAGGAAGTGAAGAAGAGAACTCTGGAGGAATTATATTCTTAAACTTGTTTGCAGCATTTTCAGAAAAAAACATCTACTGTAATGAAATGTATCTTCCACTCTTATCTCTATGCTAATTAAAATACTCTTACTGTGTCATGTGGATAAATGTGCACATTCTTTTGCCAGAAAATTGCAACCAAAGCCATCCAACCAAAGGACCACTTAAGCACTCATTCTGATAACATCTCTCCCTATTATGCCAAATAAACAAACATTGTTAGAAGCAACTATCACAGCAGGCAAAAAACATTGCATTAGATTGAGCACAACTTGCAGCTGACTGCAAGCAGCAAATCTTAGTAAATAACATTTGAGTGATTCATTTTAATGTTCCCCTCCTGAAAGGGAAACTCCTACAAATACATATGCCATAACGCCAGCCACAAAATACCCAACTTTCAGTTACAAACCTGACATGAAAAATTGGTCTGACATGGAAAATATCAGACTAAAAAGAACTAAACAGAAGCTGGTATTTTTTGTATTGTATTATTCACCAGAATGTGTTGTGTAAGTCAGTGCTAAACATTAACCATGTGGTTGATGTTCTAACTGAAATAGTTAAGAGCACTGAGTCACAGACAGTTTGTTGCACTTCTGATTCATTCCTGACAGAGCAGTTCCAGTTGTGTCACTGCTGGAATTTTATTTTTCTCTCAAGAGAAAACCCCTCCATAGACATGCTCAGAAGATGTCTTTGGCTCTACCTTCATATGTGAACAAATAATCTCCAGATGTAAATCCTCCTTCACATTTCCACCTCAGACACTGCATCTGATTTTAATTTTCATTTCATTTGTTGAAGAATAAAAAAAACAGGCTGGATTTCTCTCACTAAACAAGAAAAAGAACTAAAACAAGGCAGATGACATAATTAGGCTACAAGCAAAATAACAATCTCACCATCTGTGAGTCGAACCTCAGATCCAGGAGGAACAATACATTTTTCATCCTGGTCACAGAAAATTGGAGCAGCTTTGGACGCCTTGAGGATATTTGAAGGTGTGTGGGAGTTTGCCCAACCAACTTACACATGTTTTGTGGACTTGGACAACATCAGTATGAGGTTTCTGGTCTGTTGCTATGAACCATTCGGTCTGGGTGTTTGGCTTCATCAGGTGGTGGCTTCCAGCTCTCACTGGATCTATATCTCTTATATCTCTGGGCTGGGCTGGCAACACCTTGGTTTTACTCAGGATGAACCACTGGAAGAACCAGGCTCAGGGAAGGACAGTCATTATTCATGACTGGTTGGGAGACAGGACAAAAGGTACACTGTGGAAGAGAGCCAGAAGTCAATAATAACTAATGATTAAATGCTGAGAGGTGTGTATACACAGAGAGTGAGAAGAGGTGAGTAAAGAAAAAACACTCAGTGCATCATGGGAATCCCCCAGCAGCCTAGACCTATTACAGCACAACTAAGGGAGGATTCAAGATCACCTGATCCAGCACTAACTATAAACTTTATCCAAAAAGTAGTGTTTCTGTCTCCTGAACCCAAACTGAAAGCTGGTTTAGAAGAGGGGGGGCTGAAAGCTGAAGACTCATTTCTCCCAATGAAATGAAACTAATATGGGAGAAATATGCTCTCGTCTGCATTTCCTCTTCTTCATACTGTAATAGTTGTATTTTTGTGTAGTTGTTAGGCTTGTTGTTACGAAAAGGTTAAGAGGAACTGCATTTTTCAGCTGTCTACACATGCTTACATTATATATGTGCTCTATGCCCATAAATGTATACATTGCATATGTTTATCCTTTAAGTCCATCTCTCTGCATTTCATATGCCTTGGTTCAGTGATTTTTGCGTTGAGATCTGAGTGCTACCACAATGCTGATCACATACAGCTATTGCTGACACATATGGAGGACTGATGCCACAGTATACTGTTGATTCTTGGTATTTGATCATTTGGATAACCTCTATCATTCAGTTCTTGCAAAAGCAGATTTACACCTGCCCCACTGGCAAGCAGCTCAATACAACAAAAACATGAACAAGCCTATTTGGGCAGACAGAAAAACACACTGCACTGATACCAAGACAGAATGACATATCTGTGTGTTAATCATAGTGAATGACAGTTAAAAATGGGAAGTAAAAGAGCAAACACAGGGAGAAAAACGGGGAGGAACATCTGTGTACAAAAACAGGAAGCTTTTAGGGTTTTCGGAAGTTGCACAAACGTTGCATCTGTTGTGTGTTTGCTGTCTGGCATCAGAGATGCTGAGTGATTTAGGTCCGACAACCTGAGGCACACTCCCTGTTAGCTGGAGGGGTTGTTTTTCTGTATAGGTGCATGTGTGAGTGTGCAGAGAGCTCGCACGCTCTTGTTCTGCGTGCGCTCGGTTCTCGCACCCTTCAGCTGACGTCTAAGCGATTGCAACAGGTGACTCAGCCTCGGAGTCATTTGTGGGAAAGTGTGTGTGTGTGTGTGTGTGTGTGTTGAAGCGTAAAGTGTTTTTTGAGAGGGTGGGGGGTGGGAGGAGGGTGGAACTGGAGAGGATTTAAAGTAGTTGACAGCACAGTTAGGATGAAAAGATGAAAAGCGAAAGCTTAGAGTAACATCTATAACAAAAGCAATTCATCATCTCTATTACACTTTGAGCTTTTCTGGAGCCACTTTGGCCTATTTTTATAGGTCACAATGTAGACTCGCAGCCCACAACACCACCTTGAAGACAGGACATCTGACGTCTCTATCATTCCAGTTCTGTGATTAAAAGTGACTTGCCCATTCTTATCCCGAGCATGTTAATTAATGTTAACTGCTGGTGTGGCCTTGATGCACTGGCTTACATTATCAGTGAGACAGGGCTGTCACTCCCAACTCGTCTTCTTTAAACAAGGTTAATGTTACTGTTGCAACCCCTGAACCTCAATGATCTAACCCAGCCGTCCTGAGCCTTTTTTCCCGACAATATTTTCACGGACCGGCCTTTAAGGTGTCGCGGATAAATACAACAAAATAAAACCAGTACCGGTACTGAAAAAAAGAAGATTTATTCATAACACACGTAAAAAGACCCAGGAAAACCGAGTTAACGATAAAAACAATAACAAAATAACGCTAAAAACCAATGAAAACCCTGAAAACCATACATTTCACACCCGAGCCTCGACTCTCGCGGCCCGGTACCAAATGACTCATGGACTGGTACCGGTCTGTGGCCCGGGGGTTGGGGACCACTGGTCTAACCCTAACCATGCTCCCTGAATATCTCTGAAAATATAATTTGTAATGCCTACATCCAAAAAAAGTACCTTTTAGTACTGAGACCTAAAATAATACTATTTAGCACCCAAATCCTAACCAGCTACAGTACCATACAAAAGACATGAGCACCCCTCATGTCTTTATATTTGGCTTCCAAGGAGCTAGAGTTTCTTAATTTTTTATGTGGTCTTGAGCAATAGACACTGGACATTAGGTGCTTTTTTAAACATTCAGTACAGTCATTGCCCCTGACCATTTTCAAAGAAATATTTTCTTCTTCTTTTTTATTAAGACACCTACCACTGACCTATGAATCATTCAAGCACAAAAAGGGATCTAACTCAAAGGATGAACCAGTGTTGTGTCTACATATAACAGACAACTTAGCAAAGAACCAATTTCACATTTTTTGGCCTATTTCAACCCCGTGTGCAGTGCATCCTTAACAAAATTGAGGAACTGCACAGGTAGAGGACAAAATAAGTGTCAAGCATTAAAAAGGTTTATAGCAGATGAACAAGTTCTTAAGAAATAGGAAAAAAATCCAGCAAAGACAAACACACCACTGATGCAGTAAAGTATATCTGGGTAGAAAAAAAACCCTTCCCAGACCTGAGACCTCAACATTTTGAAAGCAGTGTGGGACTGGAACAAATGCAGCCAATATCCAAAGTAGAGCTTTTGAATGTCCTTTATGAAACCCGAAGAACAATTCCTGAACACTACTTGAATAAATTACAAGCACGCTTGCCCAAAAGAGCTCAGGCTGTGTTGAAAAGTAAAGGTCGTCATACCAAATATGGACTATCAAGCTTGTTAGAAGTGTACTGATACTATTTCCACGTTTCCATGTTTCAATAAACCTATATCACACACTCCTAACAAAATGTAAAGAAATGAGTGAAAGCTCAAGACTTTTGCACGGTATTGTACTTTTTTAGTGTCTCAACTAAACCAAGGAGTTTTCAGTGACTAAACGTAGCAGTATAAGTGAAAGACTAAGGCAAACATGAAACAAATCTGCACAGGAAATCATCACTTTGCCAAACAAAAAAGTCTCCTGGATCATAAAGCTGCAACTTATACCACCCTCACCCCTCCATCTACCTTATATAGATCACATAAACCTGAGAAATGAGACCATTATCTCTCAGTGGCTGATATTACTGAAGCTGGTGTGTTAGAGGATTGACACCAAACACCACTTTGTGCACAGTGGGGAAAACATTTTGCAAGGGATGCTGAGGCTGAACCAGACCTCTGACCTCAATACTGAAGTCAGTTTTCCTATGAAAAACCAGAGACAAGACCAGCTTCAGAGACAACATCGAGGTAAAAAGACAAGGCAGAAAGCAGATGTTTGGCTCCAAAACAAACGGCTACTTGTCCTTCAAGGCTTTATTGACGTGGAGGCAGCAGAAGGAACAAGGCCTTGCAGTGTGGAGAAGATGACAACATGGCTGTCATAACATCCATTAAGTGTTTAGCTCCCTTTGGCCTGGAGGTGACCATGAGAGAACCCTGTCTCAAACCCAGACACACACATATATACACAGAAAGCAGTCAGCCACACACACACACACACACACACATACAGACATGCACACCGTCTCCAGTGAAATTCCACACTAGGCCTGTGTGTTGCCTCAGGTTACACTGTGGTGTATGAACAGCAGCCATTCAACTGATAAGGTGTCTTAGAAAAACAAGTCAGCGATAGAAATGTTCCTGCTGGAGTGTTTTAACAAGCAGAGAGAAGAAATGTTTTGTTTTTAATACATTCAGTTTTGAACTAATGCTTCAGGGGTGAAAAAATTTCCACGACTACACATGTGGAGATTCAGGCCAAACCTTGTATTCATCATTGGCACACCGGCTCCTGTCAGCTGCTTTCACTTTAGTCCCCTTCCTTGGTTTGCTTCAGATTTTTGTGTATTTTTTGAATGGAACAAAAAAGCAAAAAAGCGCTCCTTCTGTTGAGGATTTTGCAAACATGGAGACACTGTGAGGTCATGAACTCATGTCAAAACTTAATGTTAACATTTTTGCTACTGCCATCTTGTTTTTTTGGTGATAGAAATAACAATATTTGGAAAAGAGGTTACTTAGTAATCAGCGAACACTAACAAGCTGCATCCATAATCTGTATAGGTGCAATGCACACACAAATATACGTATCATTTAGTGATAGGCAACAGACTGATGGTACACTGGAACTTCACTAAACAAAACTGAAGGACAGACTTCTTAGATGGGCTGCATCACACAGCAAGTCATGTGCTTCAGAGGGCACCAACAGCACAAACACAGTCGAGACATCCAGGTCAGTGACTCCAGCTAGCAGACTGTCAACACTACTGTAGTGTCACGTCAAATTTAACAAAATCCAAACAGGTTCATTCTTCATACAGTTGGTGTCAACTTGCTTTTGAATGCAGTAAAGTTGGGTACTTTAACAAGGGAGTCTACTTTTGGAGGCTGCCTCTAAAGAACATTAAGAGAAAAGCAGTTTTTGACACTTTCTATAGCTTCGTTCTCCGGACCTGGAGGTTCCTGCTCGTGTGGAATACGCCCGCTTGTCCCTGCTTGTCATCTCTATGCAAATTGGTAGCTGTCCACGAGTGCAATCAATGCTTCAGTCTTCCAATGACATTTCAGCCATTTTCATCTCTTACTGTTCGTAATACCTGGCCATGTGGTGAAAGATCGAGGTTACGCATAGAGTAGCTACCCTTCAGCATTCACATGGAGTTACACTTGTGTGAGTGAGCATATAGGGACCAAATGAATATTAGCCACCTCTGAGGCTGTTGCATCTTAAACAAAATGTCATCTCCTTCTAACTGAGATGTCAATTCTTTTTTTATTTTTAAGTGCCATTTCAACTGTTTTTATTTTTACCACTGCTTTTTAACATTTCCAGTAATCAGCTTTCAGTGGTTACATGTCAGCCAGTGTTTCAGCCACATTCATCTTAATCTTTAACTGACAGTTGCCTGTATTGCTTTATTCTCACAATCTAACCTCTTTTAGCCATTCTGTGTCAGCTGAAACTTGGGTTTCAGCTTACTCAGGTAATATTGCTACCTGATCCTTGTATGCGTTTTCCTACCTCTGCTCAATTATTTCCCACTATGAAGTTTATCCCTGCATCTTACGAAAGTCTATAGTAGAATCAATTCTGCAAAGACAAGTGGGCCAAAATTCCTCCACAGCGATGTCAGAGACTTATTGTCAGTTATGCAGACACTTGATTGCAGTTCTGGCTGCCAAGGGTGGTGCAACCAGTTATTAGGTTTAGGAGATAATTCCTTTTTCACACCAGCCCAGGTACGTTTGGATCGCCTTTTTCCCTAATAAATGAAATCCCAATTTAAAAACTACCTTTTGTATTTACTCGATCTATGTTTGTCTAATATTAAAATTAGTTTGATGATCTGAAACATTTAAGAATATGCAAAAAAAGAAAAAAGAGCAAAAAGAAAGAAAGAAAGAAAGAAAGAAAGAAAGAAAGAAAGCAGGAACATTGCATATACCTTTTTTTAAAAGCACTATGTAGGCCCATGTTACATGATCCATTAGGGCTGCTTGCCAACCCACAGTCTGTATAAAGGTGGAATTTTACATTACCAAAGAAAATCATTAGCTGAAATTCTAATTGACAAATCACAGATCTAAAATTAATAGTTAATAGATTACCACGGTAAATCCTACCACAATACTGTCTGTGAAGGTTCTCAGTCATCCAGGTCATGTGATTAGGTAGTGGATCATCAGGGGGTCCTTTGTCCCTCTTTGGGGGGAAACTCCCCCTGGGTTTAAATCTGGGACTCTCCACCATTTGACCTTAGAACTGAAGAAGCTTCTCGGATGAGAGGTGAAACGTCTTCAAGCAACTCAAAGAAGTCCAGATGCTTTTCTTTCCAAGCTCCTTAGACTACCACAATACTGCAAACTGCCCAGTTTATCCTGCACTCACTGTCCAGTAAAAAACCTTGAACAACATGGTATTATCATCTTTGGTTTTTAAAATAATTTCAGAATATGAAATATACAGATACAATATCTGATTTAGTAGTGTTTGGTTGTGTTTTAGTCAAGAGAACATTTTTAAAAACTAACAATTGTTTTGGGCTTATAGTTCTTCTCTCACGAGCTTTACTTATTTCATTGTTTCAAATAGTCAAAAAATGTTACGCACAGTGAGATGTTAACCTAATCCCTCTGTTTACCATAAACTCTTCACTAGCAGCCTGCTGGATGTTAGGCTGTGTTTACAATACCAGTGAAAAAGGAAATGGCTACGAGTAATTTTTAAATGGAAAGCAACAACCAAACAAACTCAAACGCACTATCTTTGGCTGCTGGACAGACACCATATGCTATGTCACACGCTAAGTATTATAGCTGAGCTGGCCTAAACGTTTTTCAGTGATCCAGTGATTCAGTGAAGCGTAAAGTCATCACATGCTTCCATGTTTTCAAACACAACCAAACCCATTAAGGAACACTGCAAAAGTGACTCAGCAACAATGTAATGAGTCATGACAGGCTGATTTGTAACTTTGACACTGGCGGTGTGAACACAGCACAAGAGTCCCACTCTGTCTGTGTCACAGAGACTGTCTCTCAGCCCCTTGCATCCTGCTTCCTGCTTTCTTACTTGACAAAGTAGCAAAGCAGACAATGACATGGTGTAACTATAGAGCATGGTTACATTTCATTCATTCCAATCTGAGTATTACTAAATTCTTCACAAGAACACACTCTCATTTCTTTAGCAGAGACTTGAATGTGTGCTCATAAAGAGTGCCAGGGCTTATCTCTAAAATCAATCGGGCCTTAACATGCTTAGTACGTTGGCATGTGTCATATTTTTAGGTGAGTTTTTACCAGTTCAGTCAGGAAACAGAGTATGTGAAGAAGCAGTGATGTAAAATAGTATTTACAGAAACTGAGACGTCATACGTCTCGTGCTCGCTCACAGAGAAGTGGGAATGTGGGAAAGGTACCACTGATGACTCACAGGACATTCCACAATATACCTGTGTGGAAATGCTGCTATGAATCAATGGACTGTGTTTGGGGTTTACATTAAGCCATGTGTACCATGTGGTGAAGGAGTTAACAGTTGAAAGCAGACGTGCTAAAGAGCAGACCTTCTGCGGAGACTGCTGCTTGATATATTTCAACTTTAAATTATATTTTTGTAAATCGGTTCCTGAATCGCAGATGTTCACAAGGTGTAATTCAAATCAGTGCAGCTCAAGTCATTTGAGTCAAAGCAATCCAGTGGTGGAATATCATATACATTTATCAATGTTTTTATGTGGACATCAAACTGAGAAGTTTCTGAGCTGAGCTTGTGCCTGCTAGCAGTCTTGGTTCAATTTCCGAGCTCTAAGTGGCTTTGGTTTTGCTGCAGCAGGAAGCTATTATGTATAATATTACAGAAAACGTTTTACTCAGATTTAGACAAACTTAAAGACCAGTGTGCACAGTGCCACTGGTTCACTGGTCGACTGGTTGACAGCTGGTGGATGTCTTCTATGACCCTATTTTTATTCTCCAGTTGCTGGTGTCCCTGTAATGAGGATAATATGTGCTACATGAGTAGCCTAACATATAAGTCCTACATATAATGTGTGTTTTTCTCTGCCTTTTTCCACCCAATTTTGAACTCACCCAATGTAGTGCCAGCTGCTTGGTCTAGTATTCAAGTGCAAATTTATGGAACATGTTTGCGTAGCTCATGAGGTAGAGCAGGTCATTTACTAATCAGAAGGTTGGTCTGCATGCCAAAGTATTCTCAGACAAAATTCTAACTCCAAGTTTCTATCTGTCGCATTCATCGGTGTGAGAATGTTAGAAAGTGCTTGGGTGAATGAGGCGAGTCGAGTGCTCAACTTGAGTAGAAACGAGCTACTTATAAACCAGACCGTTTTCTGAGAACTGGCTTAGAAAAGGCACACCAAGTCCAGGAAGTTGTTATAGTGACTGCATTTTGAAGTTTAAAATTTATAAACTGGCATTTCTACATCGCTTTTTATAATAGCAGGTATCCCAGTGTACTCCTAAAACCAGCCCCAAATCCAGATAAATGGGAAGGGTTGTGTCAGAAAGGGCATCTAGTGTAACATTTCTGCCAAATCAGACAGGCAGATAATCATGAAAGAGATTTACTTATCAGATCAGACAGCTACTGTTCCCAAAGATTAAGGAAGAGGAGAGGGGGAAGGTATGTTAGGAGGCAATGAGAGAGAAGGAACGGGAAGAGGGTGGAGGTGAGAGTAGAAACTTTAAATGTAGGGACTTTGACTGGTAGAGGAAGAAAGCTGGCTGATATGATGGAGAGAAGGAAGGTAGATATTTTGTTTGTGCAGGACACCAGAAGGAAGGGAAGCAAGGTCAGCAGCAGGTCAGTGGACTGAAGTTGTTCTACCATGGTGGAGATAAGGAAGAGAAATGGAGTTGGGGTAATCTTTAAGGAAGAGCATGTGAATAGTGTGAAGGTGAAGAGAGTATGAAACAGGATCATGAGTGTGAAGCTTGAAATCAAAGAGGTGATGTTGAATGCTGTCAGTGGATACCCCGTAGGTTGGATGTCAGTTGGAAGAGAAAGAGGAATTCTGAAGTAAGATGGATGAGCTGGTAGAGTATGTCCACAGGGGTGAGAGACGGTGATTGAAGCAGACTTTAACAGACATGTGCAGAAGATGAAGGGAACAAAGGTGATGAGCAGGTGTTGGGTAGGCAGGTGTTGGGTAGGTAGGATTATAAGGGGAGAAATGCAGAAGGACCATTAGTAGCGGACTTTGAGAAAAGGATGGAAATGATGTGCACATACTTTTTTTTCCAATATAAAACAGGAAGTTAAGATGTTTTAATGTGCTGAAAATATTTTCAGGTAATAAGGCTGGTATGCAAAGATCACTCAGTGTGCTGTGACCAGTTTATTTAATTTAATCACCCCTCCATCTCTTTTAGTCGACTACAGCACTAGAAGACAGTCCAACTATGAGAAATATAATTTTTTACTTTCTGATTAGACGAATAACCAAAACACAGCAAAAAGGACAGCATATGCTGCACTCACATCAGGTGAATAATTTGTATCATTACTTTCCCCTGTGACAGGTAGTGTAAAGGATTACAGTGGAGCGTCAGTCGGTGACAGCCAGTGCAGGGTGGAGAACTGCTGCAGCGTTCCATGACTTTGTGCTACTGAATAAGAGGACACGGATTAGACGACCGCAGGTTGAGTACTTGTAAGAGGATTGGTCATGTGTCCTTTAGTCTGTGGGGGAAACAAACAGATGAACAATAAACCAGCTGTAAGCCAGGAGTCAACAACAGTTTATCATAATCTGCCTTCATCTCTTCCTCGACCAACAAATTCGTCTTCTTGCCCTCACATTACACTAAAAGAGTTTTGCAAAGAATATAATCGTTGGTTTATCATAACATATGTTCTATCGCTCGTCAGTCTCTGTAACCTCCGTGGTCTTCATCTCCTGTCTCCTAAATCTCCTTCTTTCCCCTATCCAATACTCCGTTTAACCCCTGTACCCCCCAACCCCCACAGTTCTCTGGTGTGCCCAGCAGACAATATGAAAGAGGTTTACTATAATCATTACTCTAATCACCCTTTCCCCTCTGAGTACCCCCATTTATCTTCAGTATAATGAGGAAAATTGTAGGTCATCAGGCAGAAGCCTTTGTAAGCTGAACTGTTCAAGATAGGCATTCGCAAATAGAATCCCTGGAGTTTAATCCATAACATAAAAAGCACCACTATCGAGGTTTTAAACTAGAGAAATGGCAGTGTTTGCAGAGTGTAATAATAACATGGCAACATCTTGAAGGGTAGACTTATTTGTTCTGCTTTTCATATTCTCATTAAAATGCAAAAATAAAAAAACAGAGAGAAAGAAAGAAATAAACACAGTGCTTTCTTCATTGTATTAAACTATGTCTAAAAAATAAAAAAAAATACCAAAGACTGAGGGAATAAAAACAGACAAAATGCACACCAGACAGAGACATGTAATAGGGTACAGCTGAACTAAATTAGATACTATAAAAGGTGGGGTAAGTACAAAGGAAGCAAGTAAAACTACAAAGCCACTGGAGAAACTAACTTTCAACATAAAGCAGGAAGTAAACTGAATGGGAGACCAAATATAAGCTGCCAAAAACAAAAACACCAAGACAAAGACAGATGATGGGGTGGAAACACCTTCATGGACACAAAGAACAAGAAGGAAGAAAAAGTAAAAAGTAAAAGATTTATGAAAGAAACCGTGGACAACTAGAAAAACACACAGGGCTGAGATATGTTTGATTAGATAGAATAGAATAGAATAGAATTCAACTTTATTGTCATTGCACATGCACAGGTACAGGGCAACGAAATGCAGTTTGCATCCATCCAGAAGTGCTTTAGTGATATAGATATATTACAATATATATTAGCAATAATATAGATATGTGAGTATAATACAGAAATGGGTCTATTATGGAATGTTATAATGTACACGGTATGAAGTATGTTGTGAATATTCTATAACTATAAGTATGTACAGGCTGTAGTGAGTACAAGCTATGTACAGGATATGAACAGGATATAAATATGAAAAACTATACAGAATATGAAATAAGTAACTTTACAGAATCTGAGATATACAGCTATACAGAAATGGGAACTGTGCAAGTTGTAAACAGTTGTAGGATTAAAGATTATCGAATGTACAGAATGATTATTTACACAGAGCTATACAGTAGTGCAGTTAAGATAAGTGAGGGTGTAGATAGTTTCTACAGAGGCTATATAAAGTGCTAGTGGTTGTGAGTGGTGGTTCAGTCCATGTTATTATTGTGTGTTTGAGGGTACAGTTGTCCATTGTGGGTGTGTGTATGTTCAGTCCATGAGTTTAACGTGGGTCAGATGTCAGATAAAGAGGTTTGATCAAAAATAAAGAGGTGCAAAATGACCACTAAGACACAACCCCCCACCCCTAAACAAAACAAGTTCAGATGATCAAAATAACACCAAATGGCATCATTGTTCATAGTGTGACTGAAAGCTAACTTAAAGAAACACAAAACAGCTGAACAGGGATTCAAAATGACCAAAAAGAGACACAACACAGTCACAGAGACATAATCACACACAGCATAAAGATTTCACTAGTTTGTGAAATCTGGTCTGAAAACCTTGAGATGTTCTGTCCCTTATCTTTGTTGTTTTCAAACTGGATGTGATGAGAGAGGGGTGGTTCTTACAGTGCAACTCCGCACTCATTGGTTAATGGCTCGTCCATCACAAGTCATTAGCCAGTGAACATAATATGGATAATCCTCCTTTCTGGCTCCAAAATGTATAAAATTAACCTTGTGTTTTATTTAGTACAACCCGAAATGAGTGACTGAGCCTGTACAGACATCAAGAAATTGTTTACTGAGGTCAGGGCCAGGGGCTGTTTGCCCATAGACTCCAGCAAGCATTTGAACAATGGATAACTGTTGGCTGGCAGTCTTTTCTCAAAGTCTAGTCATGGTTGAAAAATAGCTTCAGTGTTGTGACTTCAGTTCGAGTTACTCACAGTTAGGTCCGTATATATTTAGATACTGACACGTTTTGTCTTTTTTACCTGTTTACTGAAACATATTGCAGTTATAGTTGTGTACTGGACATGGACATAATGTGTACACTTTCATTTGCAGGTATCCACATTTAAATTGGATGAAGGGTTTAGGAGTTTCAGCTCCTTAGCATGTGCCACCCTCTTTTTAAAGGGATCAAAGGTAATTGGGCAATTGACTCAAAGGCTATTTCATGGGCAAGTGTGGGCAATTCCTTCGTTGTGTCATTATCAATTAAGCAGCTAACTTTTCAGGCTGTCATTGCCAGCAAAGGGTTTTTAACGAAGTGCTTGAAATGAACATTTTATTTTCTTTTTTTTTTAACTTGGCCAATTACTTTTGGGCCCCTGAAATGAAAGGAATGTGTTAAAAATGCTTTAGTTCCTCATGTTTATATCCAATCAATTTGTTCAACACTCTGAATTAAAGCTGAAAACCGGCACCTCCACTGCATCTGAGATGTTTCGTTTAAAATTCATTGGTACAGAAACAAAATGAGAAAAACACTGTCTCTGTCCAAATATTTATGGATCTAACTGTATTAAATGTCACCTCATTGTTAGCCTTCCTACTAGGAGAATGCTTGTGTTTAAGAATTTCTCACTAAAACAAATAAATAAGAAGACATACCTCAGTGGCAACTCACAACATTTTCAAGTCCACCAGTTGCTTTTTTTCACTTGTCTATGCTAATAGCCTGCCTTAGCTGCATAGGCTAATAAAGTTGCTAGAGTTAAGAGTCAACTAGCCGACTCGGTCCAGACTTCAACAATCCACCTACTACATTTCTTTAGTATTACACCTGCTTCAAAGCTTTATCAGAATCAGAATCAGAAAGGGTTTTATTGCCAAATGTTGAGCAGGTTTACAACATCAGGAAATTGCTGCGGTATTTAGTGCAAAACATACTGTCAGACAACACTTAAATAAACATAAAAATTAAAATTAAAAGTGCTAAGTAGATAGATATATACATGAATGCAGGTGGTGATCAGTGCAAAAATGGAATGATGCAGTGAACACAGTGTAGGACCAGAGCCTCCTGCCTGAGGGGAGCAGGTCAAACAGACTGTGTCCAGGGTGAGAAGGGTCAGCTGTGATCCGAACTGCACGCCCCAGAGTCCTGGAGGTGTACAGGTCCTGCAGAGTCCTTATGCTATGCTAAGCTGATCAGCTCCTGCCTGTAGTGCCATGTTTAACAAATGGACATGCAAATGAGTTCAGTGTTTTAATGTCATTTTTGCCGGTAAAAATATGGATTTCCATTTTTAATATCAAAGAACTGCTTTGCAGACAAAAATAAATGTAATAACGAGTAAAAATGATTCAAATTTCTATTCCAATTCCATATACTTGTAAGCATTTGAAGTGACAGCTAGTAAATGAAAGTGGGTCTCATCTTGTCAACAAATCAAGCTTTTCTGCAATTCAAAGGAGATGTAGATGAGTGTGTGTTTTGCTGCTGTCCCCACAGACTGAAGCTCTGTGTTGATGTTGAAAGCTGCAGAGCTTCTGTCTGGACTTGGAATTTCATCTTGTAGCATCTTTCTTTCACTACTCAAAACTGCTACACCCTCACACAGGCATATACAGTACATTAAAGCCTCCCCCCATCTGACATGTTATGCATTAGCAGATATATTTCTTTCATGCTTATTCTCTGATATTGTTCAAACTTCTTTTCATTTTCACAACCTTCAATTTCTGGAAAAATGTTTGGGCTAAACCCTTCGACTGATCAAATCGCAGTCCTCCAAAGGCTTGACTTTCTATTTTCATGTAGCGCAAAGAAATTCACATTCTCATAAAATCCTTCCACATGGGACACATGTCCTTTTCTTTTTCTCTGTGATCCCCTCTTGTTTGACCCTCTTTGCCTGAGCCCCTACTCCTTTCCCATGCTAATACCCTCCCTTTCACACCCACAGTTTTATCTCTCTATCTTTTTTTGCCACTTTTGAAGCTGATAGTGGTAATATTCAAGAATCTTTTTTTCACCTGCATGCTTGGTTTTTTTGCTCTTTCTTTTGCCTTGTCTGTTGCTCAGTTTATCCTTTACATTAGAAAAGTGTTGTTTTATTTTGTGTTACTCATTTGTTAATCTATTCATTTTCTATTGTGTTAGAGGGGAAATAGTCTAAGCAAAGATGTCCTCTTCCCAGCCATCTCCTTCACTTTATTTAGAGGGATACCAGAGGTCACCTAGAAGGATGGAAAAACCATTTTACCTGACCCCTATGGGTGCTTTTTTTTTTTGCCTCCCACTGTCCAAATAAATGCACATTGAGAAAATCAGTGATGATGTGAGATAAATCCCTCACACACAGAAAGTGATTTGTGTTGTAAAGTTGTAAAGTTTAAATATTTAAACAGTGGATCTAAATGCCAGTACATTGCATTTCAGTCACAGCAGTGGATATTTCCCC
The DNA here is from genome assembly GCF_900408965.1 of Simochromis diagramma. Lineage (NCBI taxonomy): Eukaryota > Metazoa > Chordata > Actinopteri > Cichliformes > Cichlidae > Simochromis > Simochromis diagramma. The sequence continues at coordinate 4,483,416 of NW_024387448.1, read as the reverse complement.
ATGGTTATTGAGAGTTATATTTACATTCTTCACCACCCACCGAGCATCTTAAAATATTGCTCCATTATACTATGTAGGAAGGCTGTCAGATATTTTGAAAGTAGAAACACAGAGCTTGCTTACCACACAAAGAAATCATAATAAAATGGAGAAAAAGCATCATTACAGTACATGTACGTAGTTGCAGACAGCACAGTGAACATATGGCAAAACATCCCAGCTACAGGTGTAATGGTATGTGAATTCATAACAATCCAGTACATGACGTGTAGTTTAGGATGTGATTTTTTATGTTTTTGTCTTGGTTCAGCAAGTCCTGTTAGCCAGTTCTCGATAAATTTCTGTTTATGACAACATAGCACACTGGGTAAGCAGTGCTTCTCTTGCTTGCCCTTCCTGACAGAATGACACCCCTAATAATTCTTTGTGTATTAGTTGCTGCACCAGTTCTTTGCTTACTGTTGTGATCAATCCCCCTGACAATCACAACAGTGTTGGATGGAAGAAATGCCAAACTGTGTGTCCAAAACTGAGGCACATAGCAAACTTTGATACTGGATAGCACTGTACATAGCAAGGGCTATACTAAATATTTGATGGTTTATAATATTTTTATTACAACATGCTGACATCAGCCTGTTTTTATTACAATATAATGACATCAGCTTAAAGGTCAAGGTCAGTTTCTTAGCCAAACAAGGTACCTAGGTAATAATGTCCCCAAGGACTAATTGAGTTTCACTAAGTTAAATCAGCTCGAGTTGTTATTGGTATTTACAGACAGACAAACAGAACTGATTACATTCTCCTTCCCTTGTGGGAGAGAATAAGTAGTCAACTAATAAATATTTTCAACATATTTTTTAGAGGATCCGTCACTCACTTTCAGCTCTATATTTTGATTCTTGAGTCTGAAATAAGCTGTTTCAGCCCCTAATTCCTTCTGTTTGGAAAGATTTCCAAACAGAAGGTTTGAAATCTAAAAGTAGACAAAAACTGTCTGAAACTAGATATTTAATCTGAAGCTTGAGTTTTGGCTCACGGGGGCACTGACCTCATTACTTGAGACCTTGGAGATGTTTACTTATGAGAATTCACTGAGATGTGGTTATTCTACTGCTACACCTACACTTTTTCAGATAGGCAGGTCACCCCAGTGAATGAAGAAAATACTAAAAAATACAAAGAAATAATATACTGAGTTTCATAGAAGCACATTCCCACCCCACTATCTCTTCCAAGTGCCTTTAATGCTTTCATTTTCCACCACTTTCATGCATCAGCTAAACAGCTGAAATGTGAGCTGACATCCAAGATTTTTTATTAACCAGTACTATTTGAAACGTTTACTTTTCACATGAGAATCTTTTTTATGAGCAACCAAATTTGCCATTTTCTGCTTTTTTGATCCCCTCAGCCACATGTAAGGCCATGTTGGAAAATCACACTAATGGGGTACATACTTGTCCCTCTGCTAGTGAATTCTGCAGAAAACCCACATGCATTTACTCAGTTAATATGCCAAATCTGAACAACCAGTTTCTGTTCTGAAGTCATGGGAGAGCTCGATCTTGCTAAGGGAATGCACTGTGTATTAACAACTATATTAGTGTGTCACAGTCCCTCAGCATGCATGCACAGTCAGGTCAAAGAATGTAAACAATGTTCATCAGCTGCTGCTACAGTTGCTACTCTTCTAAAAGCTGGTGCATCCATAATTCATCCACACATGCATCCACACACACCCATGCATGTCTGAAGAAACACTTCCACACCTATCCAGACGCACAGACTCACACCGAGGGCCAGGGTTACAACCAAACTGCTTACGGCATCTCTGTTTACATATTTCATGAGTTCGCTGTGCAAGAGTGTGTCTTAAAGAGAAATGCTGCTAAATTATGAGCCCAAAGGTGGCATGTTTCAGAGATCACATGCTGAGAAAAAAACAGCCAAAAAGCCATGCATATATTATGTTGTCTGATTGATAGTAAGATACTGAAAGGCTCATGGGACCTTACCTCGTCAGATGTAAAAGCTTCTCAGGTCTGGCACTTAACAAGACTGTTATCTTCACATGCAAGAACCCCTGCTGTTTCATAGCATTAGACACACATGCATACTTTTAGCCCCCTTAAAAGCCACAGTTAAGGGAAAAAAGGAAAGAGCCTCAAAATTTTGACACCTTTTGCCAACAGGACACATCGATCAGACAAAAAGAGATATAGTGGGGGACAAGGTAACATTCAGTCATTCCACCTCGTCTTCACAGGAGGCAGCTGTTAAAGGCATACCCATAATCGGTCCATCCTCTTTTCTTGCCATGTTTTAATCCCCATTTACCCTCAAATCTGCACAAAAAATTCCCAAAAAAGTGGCAAGGGAAAAAAGAATCCCATTACAGCATTTTTCCAGCAGCCACATTTTGATGGTGTTTCCCGAATAAACCAGAATCATGCAGTCAGGCTACAGCCAAAACACCTTAATAATGCACTGTTTTAGCCCCCTTCCACATATCCATGCACATACAATACACACAAACTTTCTTTCCTGTCTTGCAAAAATTCCTTGGCTCATTCTGGCGACCTAGTTTACAGCCCTCGCCTCTGAGCCACAGAGACTTGGTTCCTTTTGAAGATGCATTGAGCAGCTCAGCATGACAAGCCCATTATAGAGCCGGAGGAGGAGAAACCGCTCAATTACCAACTGGCAAATCAGAAGGGAAAAGCAATGTGCACTATTCACTTAGCCATATCAGTTTTTATGACTTAATAATAAATATTCTCAAGTGCTAGGTTACACACAATGAGTACAGTATTTTCTCTCAGCGAACGACAAACTCACACAATATTCACCAATCTCACTGGTTTGGACATTTGGACATATCATCCAGTGTGGAAACACTAGCTGATTTATCTGCTTCTGTATCAGATAAATGCACTTATGTCATTGTGTTATTGCATTTTAACTCTCACTATCAACACTCATACGCTGCAATTTCCCCGGCGCCTGATATGTTGCAAAAGTCAGCATTTGAGAGTAACAAATATGATATGATGAGTGCCAGAGTGGTTAGCCGCACGCTATTGTGTCTAATTTTATACCCACAAATATGCAATCAATGCTACCATAGATAAAGAGGCGTTAGGAGTAACTTCTTTGCATAGTAGAACTACTCTGACTTTATTCAGCACATATTAGACAATAAGCATTCAAAAACCATTTTTCTTTATAACCTTACGGAAACAATCACAATCTAACAGTCATTACTCCTTTGGAAAATTACTTTTGAAAGTAAAAACGAGCTTCAAGTCTCGTCGGGTTATCGCTTGGCTACACCAAAACATGACACAGTAAAATTACATGCACATCACAGTGATTGTCACAAAAATCAAAACAAAAATACATGTAGCCACACTGAGCCGACCGGGTAGACACAGGGACTTGTCAGGATCTGGAGGTTTGACTGGAAAGTTCCATCAGGCACCTGAGTTCCTTGGTCTCCAGCCCATCAAACTTGCTCTGGAAGAATGGCGTCACCTATTAGAGGGAGTGGAGTACCCATTCACTATCTTCACCGATTACAAGAACATTACCTACCTTAAGACAGCAAACAACTGAACGCCCCAGAGGTGGTCCTTGTTTTTTGATTCAGATTCTCAATCTCTTTCCGTCCAGGCTCCAAGAACACAAAGACCGATGCCCTCTCCCGGCAATACAGTCCAGATGAGGAACATCATGAACCGGCTCTGGTGCTGTCTGCTTCCTGCCAGGTGGGCTTCCTGTCTTGGAGTGTGGAAGAGACCATTCAGCAGGCCCTGCAGACAGAGCCCGACCCAGGAATGGGACCCCCGGATTGTCGTTTCATCCCTGCAGCTGCTCGCTCAGCAGTGATCAGGTGGGCTCATGCTTCTCGTTTCTCTTGTCACCCTGGAACAGGTCGCAGCATTGCTCTCCTTAAGCTCCATTTTTGGTTGAAGACCTTGGAACGGGATGTGAGGGAGTATGTTGCCGCATGTGAAATCTGTGCCCGAAGCGGCCCTCTGGACTCCTACAACCTCTTGCCATACCTTCTCGCTCCTGGTCACACATCTCTTTGGACTTCGTGACTGGGTTGCCCCCACCCGCAGGTAAAACTGTTGTGCTTTAATAGACAGATTCTCCAAGGCCGCACACTTCATTGCTCTAAACAAACTTCCCACCACCACAGAAACTGCTAAGCTAATGGTTGATCATGTTTTCCGGCTTCATGGAATCCCTGTAGAAATCACATCAGACAGGGGACCTCAGTTCACTTCTCAGGTCTGGAGATTGTTTTGCTCTGCCATAGGTTCTCAAGTCAATCTCAGTTCCGGTTACCACCCGCAAACCAATGGTCAAACAGAGAGACTCAACCAGGAATTGGAATCCACTCTCCATTGTGTCATCAACCATAACCCAGCCACCTGGTCTGCACACCTATCATGGGTGGAGTATGTACACAATTCTCATGTCTCAGCTTCAACTGCTCTGTCCCCATTTGAGGCTTCCCTAGGTTACCAATCTCCACTGTTTCCTACTGAGGAAGCCGAATTGGCTGTGCCCTCGGTCCAACACCATCTCCAGCGTTGCCGGAATGCGTGGACCCGAACACGTGAAGCCCTGAAAAAGGCATCCGCCTGCCACTGCTAATACAAGGACCGCTTTCGAACTCCAGCACCCAGATACACCCCGGGGCAGAAGGTATGGTTGGTAAGGACATTGCTCTCAAGGTGTCATCTTGCAAACTGGCACCATGGTTCATAGGACCGTACACCATTCACTCCATTATCTCTCCCAGCGCTGTCAAACTCACTCTCCCGGCATCTCTACGGATACATCCAGTTTTTCATGTTTCCCAGATTCAAGCAGTCCACTCTAGTCCTTTGTGCCCACCTTCTGACCCTCCTCCACCTGCCCGGCTCATCGATGGTCACCCAGCTCACACGGTCGGGAGGATCATTAATGTGCGCCAGCGTGGTAGAGATCGCCAGTTTCTGGTCGACTGGGAGGGCTATGGTCCTAAGGAGCGCTCATGGGTTCCTCGCTCTTTTATTCTTGATCCCGCTCTGATTTCTGATTTCTACAGGTCGCAACGGAGTCTACAGCCGGGTCGGTCGCCTGGAGGCGTCCGTTGAGGGAGGAGTACTGTCAAGATCTGGAGGTTTGACTGGAAAGTTCCATCAGGCACCTGAGTTCCTTGGTCTTCACTCCTGGGCGGAGCCATCATCTCTCCTACAGTCCTGCACACCTAAGGCTGATTCTGGGTAATCACGTTGAAGATTTAAGCTCCACTGAGACTCTCCTTCACCACCAGTTTGTCAACAACCTCACGTTGGTATCGGCTCTAAGGTTTTTTCATGCTCTTGCTACTTTGTTTGTAATTTACTCTCCTTGGATTATCCTCGCATTCCAGAACAATACAAAGGACCTCACCTGCCTGCCCTCCAGCCACCACTCACCACCTCGGACACAGCGGAACACAGGTCAGCCAGACTTTGCCACTACTCACCTGGATCCGCGGATGGACCGCCTCTCCCTCAAAGCCAAGTTCACCCCGACTACCCACGCACCCGCTCCATCCCCGTCGCTACCTGCCAATTTCCCGTTCACCCCACTGACCCATGGCCACACCATTAGCAACACTTTGCCACAAATTCACCTGCTGACCTAATAAATAAACACTATAAAATATACGAGCCGTCTCTGTTGTGTTTATCTGCGTTTGAGTCCAGTTTAGCTATCGGCCTGAGGCCATTGTGACAGGGACCCTGACAGACAGTTGGTTCTAGATGGCTGCTAGTGGCCAAACTAGTGACCATTCTTTTATTGTGTTAGCTAAATATTAACAGACTTGGGAGCTGCAAATTTTATTATCATGAATTATTTTACTAGATGATCCTGCAAGTATTAAACACTCACAGTTAAAGTCAACGTTTGCTAGCCTGATTGTGTTTGACTGTCGGTTTCTATCCTCAGTGATGTAAAAGTAAGGATTATGTGTGATTATGCCAGATTTTTACACAGAGGCTCTCATTGGTTGGTCTGACTGATGTAAATTTCATCATCAGAGAGTGTGTGCAGAGGTCTGTGTGGATGTCCGCATGCCTGCCTTTTGTTTGTGACCATGAGGATTTATTCACAGATAATTTACATCACAATGCACCAGTGGACTTCAAAAAAGTACAACATGAATGACTACTCAGCTGTCGGGTCTCCAGCTGTCCCTGTCTGTGTCTGCAATCAGAGTATAATTAGGGCATGAGACCTGCTTGTTTTGGAGACAAGAAAATAATACTCTGTTGACACATATGAATACTTTTTAATGTGTGTCAGTTTTCTATTACTTTCTTTATCCCCAGATTGCAGCACTTGGGAGAACAATTTTAAAACAACAAAACAAAAATTATATATTCTGATAGCATAGGTCAAGACAATAATGACTTAGACCTTAGAGAATTAACCAAATTGTTCATTGTGGCACAGTTATTGTTGTAACCGGGTGCATGCTAACTAAAAGCATGGATTCCTAAACCAAACCAAGTAGGTCAAAGTACCTAAACTTAACTAGTAAGAGACGGGCACATACTCCAGTGCTTGTTTTTCTTAGGGCATATTAGTGCTACAGGGTCCACCAAACACTCTTAGATAAACAGCCCTTCAAAGAACTGTTTGGGTTTTTTTGCAATGTTGTGGGAAGTCACAAAGCTGGTCTTGACTACCCCCCCAACACCCACACCTCCAGTTGTGTAAAGCTTGGTCCTTGTTGCTTTTGAAGCTTTGCATCAATCCAGTTTGTGTTTTTTCCTGCATGTTTAGACACATAATAGCAATTCCAGTTTTAATCCTTAAAGGTAGAAATCTGCTCTAAAACCAAGCACATGACATTACGTCTGACTTAGTAAATAAATACTTAGAAGTTAATGTCTTGTTAAAAACTCTACATTCTACATCAGTTTTTATTTTTGTCATGTGAGGTAAAATCGTTTGTGGCTAGCAAACAAACATCTCTCCTAAACGTGTGTTCCAACATTTACGGGGAAGCTGTATTCGAAGCTGTATTAAATAAAAGCAACAAACTTGTACTGTGTAGTAAGCCATTCTCTGATGGACAGTTTATCAAAGATTGTTTGGTCGCTGAATTGGGGCAAACTGTAAGGTTTATATTTATTTACATCTCACGCAGGTCGCTCAGGGGAAACAAACAGGGCTCATGTGGCCTGTAGAATATGCAGTGCCTAGGTCTAGTGAAGGGACATGTACTGCAGTGGTTATTAACCAGAAAGGACATAATCAATCAATCAATCAATCAAAATTTATTTATATAGCACATTTTTAAGACCGAAGTACACCAAAGTGCTTTCCAGTAAAATCGCATATAATGATAACCTTTGGCCTGAGAAACTGATGATAGCAAACATACATTGCATCCACACTTGAGCACACACCCACACAAGTGCACTGAAGAAATTCACTGAAGCACACAGTATTTTAGATGCAGCCACCCTGCACTGATGAAACTGCAAGCATACACACACGCACATAGAGTTAAGCCCCTGCACTTACAGATCTAAATGCACGCATACACACATGAGAAGAGTACTCATTCTCAAACACACACACACAAATCCATTGTACAACAATAGTGAAATATTAATCTGGGTTCACAGGCAGACTCTTCCTCAGTTAGATGAGCCGACGAGACGAGAAACAACATTCAACAGTAACCTACATATCATGCTGGTTCACCGGGTTACGTCACATTAAATCGCTCCAGTTATTTTACTGTCTTCCACAGCTCTGTGATAATTTAGCAGCAGTCTTTTGGCTGTGTAATGCTGACTTGGAAGGAGAAAAGAAGCATTAAAATAGAATAAAACCTGTGTGACAAACTGCTATGACAGCTCCTTTTTAATCAGTTTGTAATGCTGGTGAACTGACATTTGATGAAACTGAATCCTGAATATCTGGAGCCACTGCAGTGTGTGTTACTGCAGCTCTAGGTCACCACGCACAGCTTGGATGTGAAACTGTACATGATAGGATGCTGCTGCTCGTACTGTGTTTGATTCACCACAAAATCCTTCATTCTCTGCTTCAAATGCTCCATCATCATCAAAGCATTTTGTTGTGTGTTTCTGCACCATCAGAGATATTTTATACATGTGTAATAAAAGGGTTTAGTGTCCAGGTGCATTGGGTATATGCGTTTGATGTAAGACACATAAAATTAGACTGCAGGAGAAAAAGCTAATGTGTTTGTGCGACGTTCTGCACGCTTAAGTGAAACAAAAGAGATTTAGCTTCATTGTGCAGCCTAGTATAAGCTGTGCAGCCTCATGCAGGCGGTTTTACAGACATAAACTCAAACATAGTCAAAAGTGGGTTAGCTTGTGCATGTGTAACTAGAAGAGGGTTTTTGCTTTGTCTTCTCAAAGGATGAAAACACAGCTGAAAGAAGTGAAATAAAAAGCTGTCACTGTTTGTATGTGTGTGTGTGCATTATTTACATGGTTTGAACACCCTGAGCGTGTTTCTGTCGCCGTGTGCGTCTATGCTCCAGGCTCTTCCTGTCTGGCTTTTTTGGTCCCAGCTGTTCTCAGATAGAGGGAACAATTCAAGCTCGCTGGATTACAAATTCTGGTCAATTTGTGAAATTGCAGTTTGATCCTTGAGAGGTTTCCAGACACTTTAATGTCTCGGCAGGGAAACAGCGCCCGGATCAACTTGAATATTTTTACCCACTGGGAAAAGCTCCCCTGCGAGGGACATTGCTTAAAGTTGAGATGAAGCCATCAAGCTGGTTTTATCAGCACAAGTGTTTTTTTTATCCACATCACATATAAAGTTTTTGCATTTTAATACAAACGCAACATCCTTAAGTAGGATTTTCTAATCCACAACATCATAGCTGGCATAAACACACTTGGCAAAGAAGACTTGGCTGGCAATCCTCTTTATTAAATGCTTTCCCATAGTTGAGTTCAAATGACAGCTGCACATGGGCGATTTACTGTATTGCTGAATACCAGCTGTGATCCAACGGTCAAAGACAGCTGGCATGCAGGTATACATTTCCTGTGGCCATGAAGGCCCCATAACCAATCACCATAATGATTCTAGTAGCACACAAGGAGTCTGTGGAGGCACACGTGTCAAGCACTGGCACAGATATCCCAAAAAACAACCCTGCTCAAGTAACGCATTATCACTTCCAACTCGTCACAAACTGATGCTTAGTCAGGAACCCCACTCGCCATATTTTTACACAAGGGGCTGACTGGTTTAGCGTCATTTTCTGACTCACAACAACACTCCTTTATCCCTGATGAGGAAGTCCCTAAATGCCAAGACTATTGAAGACCTTGCAAAAAACTTACATAATAAACATGAGCAGCAATACTGATGTTCCACGACATTATAGAGTCTGTGAAGACTCATAGAGGAGTTCGGTGCCTACTGAAGATAGCATTCTGAGTAAATCCCATGCATATAACCACAATATTAAAAACCTCTGACCTCGAAGTGAAGAACGCTGATCATCTTGTACAGTGCAATCTAGTAAAACTTTGGAACTTGGCATTCATGCAAATGTTGGATTATATTTAAATACATGTTAAATATTATGAAGAACATTAGTGTTTTAATATGTGAAATATAAGTTATGAATATAAATTATTTTGGTATGAAGTAATCTAAAATACTTTATTGAATATTATGAAATTTAATGTCTAATTGCATTATGAAATGAAAGCATATCACAACTAAGCAATTGGAGTTTTATTCTTTCTACAGTAGAAATCAAATATTCTTCAGAAAGTTCTTCCCATATCTGTTTGCAGAAGTTCCCATGAACATGTGGCACTTGTAGATTGCTTTGCTTCTGTCCATTTCATCCCAAACAAGTTAGATGGGGTTTAAGTCTGGAGACTGTGCTGCCACTCCATGTTTTCAAGCTTACAGTCTTGTTCTTTTTTCCTCAGGTAGCTCTAACATAGCTTGGACTTGTGTTTTGGGTCATTATCTTGCTGTAGGATGAACCCCTGACCAACTAGGCGCATATCAGAGGGTACTGCATGGCGCTGCAGAATGCTGTGGTAGCCTTTTTGGTTCAGGGTGCCTCTCACTCTGTACAAGTTACTGACCCTGGATCCAGTAAAACCGCCCCAGACCATCACACTTCCTCCATGTTTGACAGTTGATGCCACACACTGTGAAACCACCCTTTCACCTACTCGACGACCTACAAAGATCCTACATGATGGATCAAAGATTTACAATTTTAATTTATCAGTCCATAAAACCTTCAGTCTTCTGTAGTCCAATGGTGGTGTGGCCAAGGCAAGGCTCTTTGTCTTATTCTAGCATCTTAGCAATGGCTTTCTTGCTGCAACTTGTCCTGTCAAACCTGCAGCTCGAAGCCTTCTCTTCACAGTTAAAACGGAGACTTGCTTACTATGACCACTATTAAGCTGTGCTTAAAGGTGTCGTCCTTTGAGCCACCTATCACACAAGCTGTTAACTCTCAGAAACTTTTCCTCTGATTCAGTTGTGCCTTTGCGTCTGCAGAAGGACAGACTTCTTCCTTTCAGTGTTTTCCCCAGTTCCTGAGTGGCTTTTGATGGTGAAGGAAACTGTACTCATTGACACCTTGACTTTTTTTGCAATTTCCCTGTAGGAAAGAAATACATTTTTAAATGTTAGGATGGTCTTACTCTTTTCCATTGTTAATTGCCATTTTCTCGCCATTTTTGTAGCAACACACTACTTTCTGCAGTGCAATACTGTTCAAGTGATGCTCATGAGGGTATGGTACAACAGTGTGTTCCAACACTGCTTTTATGCCAACAGAGGGGGTTGTATGTAATCCAGAAAAGATGGAACACCTGTAGGAATTAGTAGCACCAGCTTTCAAGATTGATCAACCTCCTGCTGTCACAATCTGGCAGAAGCAGACTGTGTGGCGTGAGGAGGAGGATCCAAGTGCGGACACATGAAAACAAAACTTTTATTAAGGCTGCATTAAACAGTACAAAATAAAAGGCAAAGGTGAAACTAAACCTAAACTAGGTGAGCTTAAGCTAAATGTAAAAAACCTTGAACGTAAACATGGACATGGAAACCTGGCATGAGTAACCCGAAACATGAAGATGTGGGAAAAAATACATACAGACCTGAAAACATGGCATGACGTAGCAGGAAAGCAGGCAAAGCAGGACAATTGGACAAGAAATGAAAGGAACTCAGAGATTAAATACACAACACATATTCAGGGGAAGTGGAAACACATGGGGAAACAGCTGATATGAATGAACATAATAAAGCCACAGGGCGAAGTGAAACTAAACACACTGAACATGGAAACACCAGACTCAAAATAAAACAGGAAACATAATGGGACGCAGACTTGACAACACGAGCTTGACAACATAGGACACAGAGACATGAAGCAGCCCACAGGCAGTTTTTATCCTTTAAGCTTAGGAGAGGCCTGGGAGCTTGAGGGTGCTACACATCTTAGCTGTTCCTAGGTCCACACACTTCTGGACATTGATCTCTGGTGTCATATCTGGGATCAGCTGGAACCACTTGCCCAGTTTGGAGATTACTGCCCTGATTGCTCTGATTACCACGGGGAACACTATTGCCTTCACCTTCCACATCATCTCAAGCTCCTCCCTTGGACCTGTATGTCTTGAGATTTTTGTGAGCTTTTCATGATCCTTCTTCCTGATGTTGCTTTCACTTGGTATAGCTACATCATGTCACATACAGCTGTGTGGCAGGCATGGATGGACACACCCAGGGCTGGGTGATAGCAAGAATGAACTAAACGAGGCAGTTTAGAAAATTCTAAAAACATAACCTAGAGGATCTTAGCTTGGTCATTCTCAATTAACCTAGGTGATCATCGCATTTTGACCTTGGGACTTCCAGGCCATACTAGTCACAGATGTTTATGGCATTCCATATATGCCCTGGCTGCTAGCATCTGCACCCACCTGTTATGTGCTGGATTGTCTGAGAGGCATTTTTGCACAGCCTGCACTGGCTGTGCTTTATCGCTCTTGTTCTTAGAGCGTGTTCCTGTGCTGCCATGATTAGTTCCTCTGTACTCCAGTTTTGTCCATCCATTGATAGGATTCTTTGATATCAGTCACTTTTTCTATCTGCTGGTGATACATGCCGTAGAGGGGCCTCCCCTTCCATGATGAATTCTTTTCTTGCTCCTCTTCCTCTGGTTTCTGCTACCTGAGGTTTTCACTAAGCACATGATCAGTCATGGCCATCTTCCTGGTGTACTCATGAATCTTTTTTGTTTCATCCCGGATAGTGGTTCTGACTCTTAGTAGTCCCCAGCCTCCTTCCTTTCTCTTAGGGTGCTGAGCTTGGAGTGAAACGCTCCATGCATGGCAAGGAGCTATCTAGTTTGATGTCAGTGGCTTCTATTTCCTTATTCAATTCAATTCAATTTTATTTATATAGCGCCAAATCACAACAAAAGTCGCCTCAAGGCGCTTCATAGATACATTGGCCAGTGTAGTATCCCAGCAGGGTATCTGGTAGTCTGGCGAGGTGTCGACTGCCTGGATCTTGTTCTTACTCTTCACCTGACTCCTCAGGACATGCATTACTCTCTGTAGGTATTTGGTGCTTGTGGCTTTCCTAGCAGCCTCTTCATTGTTCCCATTTTCCTGTGGGATCCCAAGGTACTTGTAGCTATCCCCAATGGCTGCAATGGTAGTGCAATCCCCTCAGTTCTGATTGCTTTCCCTCTCTTAGTTACAATCTGACTACACTTATGCAGTCTGCTTGACATTTGAATGTCACTGCTGTAGAGCCTTGTGGTGTGGATGAGTAAATCAATGTCTTGTTCACCCCAGCTCAACGTCATCCATGTAGAGGAGGTGACTGACAATTTCTCCATTCTGTAGTCCCTATGGTTCATAGGGAAGCTCCAGACACTGGTGGAGCTTCTTGAGCCAGTAGGCATGAATCATGTCAGGACTTAGTGCTGTCCAACTCTTCATACTTGAGACTTTTTCATGGATTTTCAGGGAGGTTTCTATGGTCTGCAAGTAGCTCCAGTAGCCGCTGACCATTGTTGTTATGAGTTGTGTCTTTCTTTCATATGCTCTTTCAGTATTGCTCTGTCTTCAGCCATGGTAGGGGTGTTTTCAGATTGTTGCTCTGCCACTGGGAGTAGACTTTGGATGGTTCAGTGGAAAACAGTTGGTTAATTCTCCTGTCTGTGAAGGTTCTCAGTTATCCAGGTCACCGAAGTCTAAGGAGCTTGGAAAGAAAAGCATGTGTGTGTGTGTGTGTGTGTGTGTGTGTGTGTGTGTGTGTGTAATAGGAATCATCGTCTCATGTTATTTTAGTTCAGATTAAGCATTGTCCAAAACAAAATGCAGAAAACTGAACATAGAAGTTTGGTGACAGAATCCAACCAGTACTAAAAGGAGGTCGTTAATGAATCATTATTGGGTCATTATTCTAATACATACATACACACACACACACCCACACACACACACACATATATATATGCACTTCTTGTGCAGCCTTACCTAATGCGTTCTTGTATAGAAAACTATTCCTCACGTATATAAAACAGGTCCACGGCTCCGAGCCGTAGTAAAGGGACCTCTGGCTAATACATCGGGTTCCGTGTCGGGCTCGTAGCCGAAAACTAGCTTTACTTTGTTGTCTGGATCAACTTTGCTAGTGAGAGACAAAGAGAGGCGTTGAAAGGTTGCTCCAACGGAACTTATTGCTTTGGAGGAAAACACGAACACAGTGTACAGTCGAGTCTTAATAGCTTACTTACAACTGGGCTCCTCAGGCACTCGTTTTGGCTGCAGTAGTTATTATTATATTTACATGCTTCTATCTCCCGCTTCTGGTCAGTACTTTTCGACTCTCCTTTTTCTCCCTCCCTCGTGCTCACAGACACATAACGAGTATGGCAGTCCCTGCAGCATGGACTACACTACCCATGAGGCTACATTCTTTAAGGCTATGGCTGAAACACTCTGCCTATTGCCTTCATATTAAATAATTTTTTGAATAATAATTTTTAAAAATATTTCTTCATGTCATTATGCGGGCCGCAAGTAGGGGTGACATGGGCCATGAGATTGAGACGTAGGCATTAGAGCCATCGGCATAACTTTGTGCTGAACATTGGGGGGTCAAGATCTCTGTCTAAATAAATAAATGAATCTGGGTAAATTCCCAGATGATTAAACATGCAACTATTTTGCTGGTAATACCTGAAATGAGTAAAGAAAATCAACAGCCTATTTATGCACGATAATTCATAATATTATTGGGGGGGTTATATTGGTTGGGAGTGATTATTGGGGGGGGGGGGGGGTCATAACCCCCCTAACCCCCTGGAAATTTCACCCCTGAGTAGAGCCTCTTAATGGGTGTTTTATTTGGGTTTCCACCGAAATTACCAAAAGAGGGCATAGCCAAACATTTAAAACAGGGAAAGACTGCCATGTAATCCATTTATTTCAACAAAGTAACTGTATTCTGAATACCACCTTTTTAAACGGTAACTGTAACGGAATACAGTTACTCATATTTTGTATTTATATGTATATATATGGTCTATTAATATCTCAGAATGTCATCACAGAATAGTTTCCACGTACACATCTGGCCCTGCAACAAGCCTCTCTGTTTTGGATTTGCATGTTCATCCATTAATAAATGGGTTCTCTGCAGGTGCTCTGTCTTCCTCCCACAATCCCACAATTAATTCTAAATTGGCTTTTGTTGTGCATGTGAGAATGAGTGGTTGTCTGTTTCTTCGTATTAGCCCTGCAGGGGTCAAGTGACCAGTATGTACCCTGCTTCTCGCACTGACATCTGGGACAGTTTTCAGCTCTCCTGTGACCCTGAACTGGAAAGAGGGTAGCCAGCAAACATGTTTTCTTAATTGTTACTATTAATTGTTTAATTTGCCACCCACAGCGGAAGACCTGAACAGTTGAAGTAACAGCAAGTTGGAAAATTAACTATAATGCAGTTGTGTCAAAAACTGGGATTTTTCATTCAGTCAGAGGTTAGGTAAACATTAAGCCTCTGGAGATCAGCCTACTTTCTCTTTGCCTCACACACACTTGCCAGGCACATTTGTGTGCGTCTGGCAGTTTTTCAGAGGCGGGTACACTCCATGCATCCGCTGATTACTGCTGAGGGGAAAAGGAAGAGAGATTTTGTTTTGGCTGCAGGAAAAAATTCTGTCCAATTATTTAAAAAAAAAAATTGTCACAGTGCTTTTAAGCTTTGCAATGACGTATATTCAAATCAAAGTTTCCTTGGTTGTACTTTGCTCTTTTCTTTGAATGTTCTTTTAGGAGTACAGTTATTTGTTAATTGTGTCCTCCCTCTAAGGCACTGGCTGCTGTACGAAAGATAATTTACATGAGAGCAAAATGACTGCAAAGGATCCAAATCCACGTCTGTTTGGTGTTTGCATGTTGTTGTCTTAAAGCTCAGCAGATTTGTTCACAGATTACTTGGCTGAGTCTGAGACCTCAGGTCAGTCCAAATTCTTGTCGGAATGTCAGCACATAAAATCCAAGAGGCATGAGTCATAAAAATGCCAGGGCAAGGAATAACATCGACAGAAAGAGAAAGATTAAAGAGATAACAGAGGAAAAAAGACAAAATACTGGCGTCAAGACATTTTTTTGAAACTGTAATGAAACAATCGAGGCATTTATATGGGTACTTTTCATGTTCAATACTTCAAATTTGACCTTTTCTATTTGGTTCCCTCACTACCTTTACAGCTCCATTGGAAAAATTAGGTACTTTTCAGATTGTCCTTTGTTTCCTTTAACTCTGGCAAGGTGTTTCAGACTGTTTTCAAACTTTCCACATCTGTCTCCGCCATGTCCAGCCAAGACTCCTAAGGCTCCAGCCACATAATCCTTGTTTACTTATAACGACAGACCGTCCAGACAACTATTTGAGTATTTGAAACAATCTAATTCTGACATGCCTGTAAATATATATCACATGACGTTTAGGCAGGTATGCTTGTGGAACAGTGGTGGTAAAAACTATATACATTGTTACTACAACATTGCTGGCCCTGTAGAGGAACACGTGTAGATCAACAAAGTTCACGTAACCATTAGGTTTTTATGGCAGCGCAATGCAGAACCATATAGCTACTAGGCAATGTGAATCAAATGGACTTGACTAACTGATTATCAGCAAGTGTGAGCACCTCTAAAAAACAAGAGGTTTTGGCAGTTTGCTAGTCTGGAGCATTCAGGTATCGGGAGGAAATATATCAGCAAATATGTGAGAAAGAAGCAATTGTTTCTGCCAGTCAATCTGGGAAACCCATTTCCAAACAACTTGAAGGCCATCCTTCTACAACGAGAAAGATTATCGACAAGTGGAGTAGACCTCCCAGCAAATTCACCTTAGACTGTGTGATACTCACAGAAACTGCAAAAAACCCAGGAGCTACATATCAGACTCTACCAGTTAGCATGTTAAATATTAAGGTTCATGCGAATGAACTTGAAAACATGAAACATCTCATACCAGCTGTCAAGCACAGTGGTGGAGAGGTGATGATTCCAACCGCAGGACCGGAACGCCTCTGTATACCAAAATAATCTAGAGTCAAATGTAAGGCATCTGAAGTGTGGTTGAAACTGGGTCATTTAACAGGTCAATGTTCCCAAAGAGCAGCAAATCTACAACAGAATGAAAAGAAAAGAATCATGCTGGTCCAATGGGCCAATCAAATCTCAGACCTGCACGGCGTCAACGCATTAGCGTGGTTAGCTCATTAACACGTTAGCGCCGTCCAGACCCACAATCCACGGTAACTCACTAACGGAGATTTGCCGCGATAATGTGGTTATGGTGTTAACGTCCTTTTAACGAGATTAACGCTGACAGCACTATAAATAATATTAGAACATACTAGACTAGACTAGATTATTTTTAATTATGTCCCATAATTTACTTTCCTTTTCACAACTGCACTTCTTGAATCAATGTAACAGAACATAAGGGTAAAGATACCATCACACTAAATTCAAAACGCGACAACTGTGAGACTAAGACCAATTTATTTATAATCACTTATGTAGGCTTTTACACAACACTTGATAAGCAAGCTTAATTACTGGCATCTTCCCTTTGTACAGACATGAGTGTGTATTTCAGATGTGGCTTTGCTGCTCTGCAACTCTGTGCTGTCCCGAGTGTGTCTTGTGTGTGTTATAAACTGCTGATCTTTGCTGTGGTCTATGAGTGCGTCAGTATTATGAAATATCCACAATCCACCTCATTTAATCACACGCATCCTAAACACACTCTTAATCACACCATGCTTTCTAGATCAGCCTCCCACGTCTTCTGTTTCTAGTGGGAAAACATGGGAGTAAAATTGTGCCTGTCAGTAAACACTTGGAATCCTATCTTGCACAATGCAGACACACTGTAACATCATTATGGGTGATTCTTACCTCACCTTAGTAGTAAAGTGCTTATATTTTTAACCTATTACTGTAGTTATTCATGGTTAAAATGGGCTAAACTATGTGGTAAAAATGTGTACTTTAAACCTGATAGTGAAAATGACCACAGCAGCACCAATTCATCTCTAGTCGGAAAAATGAAAACTTTGACTTACTGATGGCATTAGGTGAAGGGCACTCATTCTTTACTGTTTTAGAAAATATCTTTAATGATCATATGTGATTTCAGGGTGGCCAGAAATAACTGTAAATCCAAATTGTGATAAAAATTCTATTTATTTACATTTTATGGTTTGACCAGGGTTACGGTTAGAGTTACAAAAGATGACATGACACATACAACCCCCAAAAGTCTCAAAAACACTGGGACACTGTGTAAATTATAAATAAAAGCAGACTGTAATCATTTGAAAATTTCATAAATGCATATTTGACCGTGTCCTTCTGAATGCCCTGTGGGGGTTGCTCCGGGAGTGTGGGGTGTTTGGCCCATTGCTACAGGCCATTCGATCCTTACACAACTGTTGCAAGAGCTTGGTTCACATAGCCGGCAATAAGTCGGACTCGTTCCTGGTGGGTGATGGGCTCCACCAGGGCTACCCTTTGTCACCAATTCTGTTCATAATTTCTATGCATAGCCAAGTAGCGGAAGGCTTTCACTTGGATGGTCTCAGAATCTCATCTCTGCTTTTCGCTGATTATGTGGTTCTGTTGGCTTCATCGTGTGATGGCCTCCTGCTCACATTGGAATGGTTGGCAGCCAAGTGTGAAGTGGTGGGAATGAGACTTGGCACCTCCAAATCCGAGGCCATGAAAAGGGTGGAGTGCCCACTCTGGGTCAGGGACGAGTTCCTGCCCCAAGTGGAAGAGTTTAAGTATCTCGGGGTCTTGTTCACAAGTGACGGGAGAAGGGAGCGGGAGATCGACAGACAGATTGGTGCTGTGGCTACAGTGATGTAGACACGACACCGGTCTGTTGTGGTGAAGAGAGAGCTAAGTGTAAAAGCGAAGCTCTCAATTTACCGGTCGATCTACGTCCCTACCCTAACCCTATGGTCATGAGCTGTGTGTAGTGACCGAAAGAAGGACATTGTGGATACAAGTGGCAGAAATGGACTTCCTCCGAAGGGTGGCTGGCCTCTCTCTTAGAGATAGGGTGAGAAGTTCATCCATCCGGGAGGGGCTCAAACTAGAGCCGCTGCTCCTCCACATCGAAAAGAGGCAACTTAGGTGGTTTGGGCACCTGACAAGGATGTGTCCTGGGCACCTGCTGGGTGAGGTGTTCCAGTCATGTCCCACCGGGAGGCAGACCCAGGACATGCTGGAGAGATTATATCTCTTGGCTGGCGTGGGAACGCCTTGGTGTTCCCCCAGATAAGCTAGAGAAGGTGGCTGGGGAGAGGGAGGTCTTGGCTTCTCTTCTTAGGCCGCTGCCCCCTTGACCCGAATGGATGGATGGCATATTTTATACAGAGTATAACACAGAAAACAAATCAAATGTTTAAACTGAAAGTCCAAAGCCTAAAGCCAAAATGAATACATGACTGTGCTGGACTTGTGTTTGCCTAAAATGCACCATTTTTATGTAGATTCTTAGTCATCCAGGTCATGGTAGATGTAGGAGCTTAAAAAGGCAACTGGAGTTCATGAAAAGTTCAACTAATGCAGGCGTTTGGAAGAGAGGAGTAGCATCTAGAGCAAACATAAAGATGTCCAGTCACCTTCTTTTTAAGTTTCTTAGTCTACCATTTTAAGAAAAATATTCGTTCACTTGAAATGTGATGGCAGCAACATATTTCCAGAAAGTTGGGACAGGACCATGTTTACCAAAATGTAGCATCCACTCGTCTTTTAGCAGCAGTCCATAAACATTTGGGAACTGAGGGGACTGGTTGCTGGTATTCTTTGTGGTAATTTTCATTTCATAATGCACCAAATGTTCTCAGTTGGTGAAAGGTCAACTAAGAACATCATTATATACAGACAGACATAGATACTGTCATAACATTGTCTTGATGAAACATTTCTTAGATAGTCTGGATGGAAGCATATGTTGCTTTTAGCATGATGTTTGAGATGTTTAAGCTGCTAATTTCAGAAGCCCTCCCATACCTTCAGAAAACATTGCACTGAATCCTGATAACAAACTCTTGTTTAGCCTGCTGGCAGACACAGCACACATGTTATCAGAAAAGAATTCAAATGTTCTCTTGTCTGATCACAGAGCAGTTTTATACTTTACTTTTGTCCATTTTAAATATGTTTGGCTCAGACAAGACTGCAGTGTTTCTGGACTATGTTCACATATGGCTTCTTCTTTGCATGGTGGAGCTTTAAACTGCATTTGTGGATGCCACACTGAACTGTGTTCACAGGCAGATTTCTGAAAGTGAACATGTGGTGATTTCTATTTTTAATGCAGTGCCACCTCAAGGTCCAAAGTTCAGTATTGATTTTGAGCCTTATCATTTGAGTACAGATTCTCCAGATTCTCATAAACTCTTGATGATGTCATGTACAGTAGATAATTAAATATTCAAGGTCGACACAATTTTATGTTAAGGATCATTATTCTGAAATTTTACCACAATTTGTAGACATTGTGTTCAGCTTTCTGAGCCTCTGTCCATCTTTACTTGTAAGAAACTCTGCCTGTCTAGATGCTCTTCTTAGACCCAGTCGTGTTAATGACCTGTTGCCAACCTAACTATTACTACATCTTTTTCTTGAAGTAGCTGTAGTTATGTCTGTAGTTATGTTAAAATCAAACAGGCGGTGGTAGCAAACACACAATGGCACTGCAACCATGTAACAAGCAATTGTGGTGTCTAGATACATTATATTTACAAAGTTTTCATTTCGACCATAATTCCCCAGTGAAGCTCTCAATCACTACAAAATCCTTCATCATTCTAGTTCATAAAACATTTTTTAAACCATTTCATTCAAAATAACACCTGCCGCTGTTTTTGCTAGCACTAATGCTGTTCAAATACTTATGGCTTATGGCCATACCACCCTGAGCACGGCTGATCTCATAAGCTACGCATGGTCAGGTCTGGTTAGTAGTTGGCTGGGAGACAGCCTGTGAATACTAGATGCTGTAAGCTTGGGTGGCAGTGGTCAGCACCATTGCTTCGCAGCAAGAAGGTTCCTAGCTCAAACCCCTGCTGGGGCCTTTCTGTGTGGAGTGTTTCCATGTTCTCCCTGTGCCTGTGTAGGTTTCTTCATGATACTCCAGCTTCTGCTCAAAAACATGCATGTAAGGCTTATTGATGATTCTACAGTGGCCATGGATGTGATGCAGACAAAAATGGATGGTTGTATGGTAAAAATGCGACGTAGTCCAAAGTGCTTTGCGCAGTCAGTAAGATTAGAAATGTGCTATTTATACATTACATTAAACATGCTTTGTGAAACACAAGCAGCCTCATATGAGCAACATTGTGACTATCACAGTAACTATGACTAAACACGCTGATACTGATGTTGCTAAATTTAAATACTGAATCATTAAACTTGGTAATTACATTTGAAAAAGTTTGATGCAGCCCAGTCAGCAAGATTACAAATCAGCAGGTAATTAAAAGTACAATGACGAATTCTTGTCAGTTGAAATTCAGCATTCAATTAAATCTCATTTATATGGCGCCAAATCACAACAGCAGTCGCCTCAAGGTGGTTTATATTGTAAGGTAGACTATAACAGGGGTAGGCAACTCCAGGCCTCAAGGGCCGGTGTCCTGCAGGTTTTGGATCTCACCCTGGCTCAACACGCCTGAATCAAATGATTAGTTCATTACCAGGCCTCTGGATAACTTCAAGACGTGTTGAGGAGGTAATTTAACAATTTGAATCAGCTGTGTTGGATCAAGGACGCATCTAAAACCTGCAGGACACCAGCACTGGAGGCCTAGAGTTGCCTACCCCTGCTCTATAACATTGTTGCCACGTCGAACATTATGATGTTGCCCCTTACTAAGGTTTTTCTATCTAGGATAACACATTACATATAAGTGTAAATTTACGCTGAAAAAAAGATTGCTAATCTTTTATTTTAATTCTAATTTTAATTAATTCTAATTATTTGTGAGCACAACATAAAAAATGTCACCTTGTGATTATTTATTTGCTCCATGGAGCCAACAAAGGACTCCCAATCTGAAGAAAAGGACTTTTCTTTGTGACTGATATAAATAGCCACCCAATCCTGTACTGTAATCAACGCTGACTACTGTACATGGCACCATAGACAGTATAAAAGATGGACAACCGAATCCTGGTTTAGCTCAGTGGGATGAGCCATATGAGCAGAGAGGAGTAGGCCTGAGTTTGAGTCTGGAGCCCTTTGCTGCATGCCTTCTCCCCTCTCTCTCTTCCTGCTTTACTGTCTCTATTGGATAAAAGCTAAAAAAAATTAAAAATGATGAATAACGAGTTGCAGTAGATCACTGCCGCTCCCTGAGAGTTTTTCCTTCCCACTGTTACCAAGTGTTTGCTTAGTGGGTCATGTGATTGTTGCAGTCTATTATAGTAGGGTCTTTACCTTACAGTATACATTGAATTGAGATGACTGTTGTTATGATTCGCCTCACCAGCAGTTATTTGATCTGTGATTACTTGAAGTTGCTGAATGTAATTGACTGTCAGTGATCGCTCTGGTCACCGCATTGGTGTTAGTTGCTGTTTAGACTCTCTTACGCTACACAGGAGTGCTGAACAGCTCCATTTTCAGAGGGAAAGAAATCTGTCACCACAGTCTCATGTCTTGAAGACAACCTGCAGTGAATTCTTTGCTCGGAATAAATAAGATTTGAATATTGGTTCTAGTGGATATTCAAATATTTTGGACTGTTTTTCAATGCACTTTTCCAGCATATTCACAGTTTAATATGCCAAATAGTCAAACCACAGCAGCAACTAAGTATCAGGTCTGTCTGAGGCCAGCTGAATGACAAAAGCTGCTTCGTGTCCATATGTATAGAGGAATGTAAACAAAGCATAATGCTCCGTGTGATTAGGAAGCATCCAGAGGCTGGTATGATTTAGATGAACAGATAAATGCTCAGAGTCTTTAGACGGAGCATGGAAAATTGGGAGATGGGTGTCGAGAGATAAGGGAAGCAGCGCAGCACTCTGCAACAACATGTAAAGCTAACACAGACAGCCCAGTTTTGCTTTCCCACGGGATGTACAGTAGGTCCCACTGAAAGACACACACACACAAATATAGTCAAAAACACAGAGATCCCATCTGCCCCAGCGTTTTAATCAGCTTATCACTCCCAGGGCCATTCAGAACGACTATATCAAGCTCTGACATACATTAGCGGTACTACAGGGATCAAGCGATATACAATCCTCACTGCAATACTCCTCACGTCACACACGCAGTCACACAAGTCCAGCACATTTGGCCTTAAGTATGCATGCAATGAAAACATGGATCCCAAAAGGATTGAAAACATCATCTGTGTGTAAGCGCCACAAAAGTCATCAAACATGCAAACGCACTCACACAAATACAAACTCTGTGCGTGTGCTTGTGTATTCTGACATAGTGCCAAAGCCCAGCTGATCTCTCAGTAAATATGGACATATGGTCAGCCAGAGTGGGGAGAGAGGTAGCATGAGGATGACACAGAGATGGTTCTTCGTGTGTTTTCATTTGTCTGTGGGGAGACCACAGCAGGGGGAGACATCTTATCCTCTCGAGACATGTGTTGCTCTCCCAAAGCTGAAGTGCTTAGCCTTTTTGGACTCTTTACATCAGCCCATACCACCAAACCCTACCTCACCCAGAGGAACAGGTCAGAGGTGTCCGCTTTTGGTTACGTAACTACTCTATTATGGAATGAAAACAAGGGAATTGTTGTGCCAGACTGAGGGGCTTGTTATGTAAGGCCCAGAAGATGTGATGCAAGATGATCAGCTTGGAATACTTCCTGGCAGCTGAAGTCAACCTGTGACCTCTGTCTTTCTTTCTCTATATTTGTCAAAAACCCAGGGCTGCTGCCCTGTTGTCCTTTTTATTAAAGAAAATTACTCAGTGTAGTTAACTTTTCAGATCTTTTATCTATCTCTTCTCGTAAAAAAGTGCAAACACAGTGACAACTAATTTTGAAAAATAAAGTAAAACAGACTTAGAGTGGCACTCACGTGTGACCCAAAAGTCAATTTAGCAGAAGAACAGATTAAAGTTACAGAAATGACTTAGTTCTTCTTTCACAATGCTATAATGGCACCACATAGGGAAATTAGCAGCACTAGCTTGACAAACCGACCAACTGCTAATATCCTTGTGAATGTAGAGGGCAGAAAAGCATGCTCAATCACATTACTCTCTGTTGATTTGATCAAAATTTGGCTAAAATTAGCACTGAATTTGGATGACAAATGCAATCCAGTAACATCCACCTCCCAGTAATCCTGTCCCTACTCTTCAGAAGATCCATCCATCCATCCATCTTCTTCTGGTTATCAGGGGCCGGGTCGCAGGGGCAGCAGCCTAAGCAGAGAAGCCCAGATCTCGCTCTCCCAGCCTCCTCCTCCAGCTTGTCCAGGGGATCATCAAGGCCTTCCCAGGCCAGCAGAGAGATATAATCTCTCCAGCATGTCCTGGGTCTGCTCCAGGGCCTCCTCTCGGTGGGACATGCTCGGTACACCTCGCCAAGGAGTCGCCCACGAGGCATCTTGTCAGATGCCCAAACCACCTCGACTGGCTCCTTTCGATGTGGAGGGGTCCTGGGTGAGGGACCAGACAAAGAGCGACTCAGAAGACCCCCTATGAGCAGAACACCAGGGGAGCAGTTCACCCTGGATAGGGTTACTGGGCCCTGCCTTGGAGCCAGGCCCAGGGAGGATGAGCCCATGTCCCCAAATACGGGACATGGGCTCATCCTCCTGCAGGCCCACCACCAGCATTGTGAGCCGGGCGGCGACCAGGAGTGGAGGCCCTGGCAGACCGAACCCCGGCTACCAACACTGGCAATTGGCACATGGAATGTCACCTCTTCAGAATATGATGTACGTACTGGACCTGTGGCATCTACAAACCAAGTTGTATTTTGCTAATATTATATCACTGAAAGTACTATTAGCTAATATTGTAAGTAGCAACAAAGTAGCTGGGCAAACCATAACCAAGCTAGCATAACTAGCTAAAATAACTAACATTATTGGGATGGAAGAAGCATTTGTAACAATGTGGCATTACTTCAGTGTTTATAGGCATTCTGTAACATTAGGCACATCATTAATTAAGGCTATCGGCTATCTTATTTTTTATTTCAGATGTCTGTTCAACTGAAATAATTACATTCTGATGGTGTCAACTAAGCCTGTCATACAGTATCAACAGCAATGGGTCAATGGGTTTGTTTTTCATTTTAAAGAGCTGGTTGTTGAAAACTAACAATGTGCTGACCAAATGTTGACTAAGTTAGCCTCGGGCTAGTTTTCTCTAATTTAGCATGAATGATCACCTGGATTCAAGATAAACCGATCAGAATTTGTTGTTCAAAGGTCAAAGTCGGTTTAAGTTAAGACTTGCCCCACTCTTATTTCAGAAAATAAGATCACAGAACATCTGATACAACCAAATACTTACAAAATGAAGACTCAAATAATAACAGAATTTCAAGCAGATGTCAAACAAGTGTTGACATTATATCCAATGATATGGTTCCCAAAGTTCTGCAAAAACACTTCTGGTCATTCAGCAAAAAATAAATAAAGGTTTTTATGATTGCATTTCATATTTGGTTGGTGCTCATCTTTCTTCTACACTATAATGACACACATGACTATTTTCTGGAAACGTTACCCGATTCCTCGGTAGTAACATTTTCATTGTAAATTAACTTACTGCGATTTAAAGGAATACCCAGCTGTTTTGACCAAGTTACCGTATGCTCAGAAGTCCATTCAATTCTCGCACAAGTCTTTACCCCAATTTTCTTTCTTGTTATTTAGCTCCATTCACAGGCTTCTCTGTGGTGCTCTTCCATCTCTGAGCCTTTGACTTTTGCGATCCATTGGTCAGTTAGATTTTCTACTTCTCTCCTTCCAGCTCAGTGTTGCTGGCTGTTCATCAGAGCTGCTTGGGAAATGAAGTAGGCTGCTGTCGTGATGCCCAAACCCAGGTTCCAGGCAGCAATATTTATCATTTGCAACAAAGTTCCCCACTTCATCATACTTCAACTCTCTAGCCACCCACACACTAAAAACCAGTCAAGAGAATGTCAATCAAAGCTATGTTGTGGCAGACATAATGAATGAGACCATACCAGGGTTTGAAAGGACTGGTTTCAGGCATGAAACAAGAACCTCAGTCCAGCTGTTTGAAAATGCCATAACACAGACATAAGAAACCAGAACTGCTCATCTGAAGTGGTGTTTGATCTGAAGAGTTGGTCTGGAGGGGTGATGAAATTATAGTTTACAGTGAACTTGATCCCAGACTGTTCAAAAACCCAGGATGGTTGAGTTGAAACTAAATGTTATTCCTTACAAAACATATTAAAGCAAGTTTATTCATCATTAGTACAAAATATTCTTACACTTCAGGGCTTGGACACTGCATCTTGCCTGAATTGTTGAGTATATTTAATATGTTCTGGAAACTCTCTCTGCAGCTTTAGGATCAAACACTTATGTGATAAAATAAATCTATCAATTACAAATACCCTAACACAGCGGTCCCCAACCTTTTTTGCGTCACGGACCGGTTTATGCCTGACAATATTTTCACGGACGGGCTTTTAACACACGTGAAAAGACCCAGGAAAACTGAGTAAACGATAACAAAATAACGCTCAAAACCGATAAAAACCCTGAAAACTATACATTTCACACCTGAGCCTCAACTCTTGCTGCCCGGTACCAAACGACTCACGGACCGGTACTGGTCCGAGGCCCGGGGGTTGGGGACCGCTGCCCTAACAAGTCCACAACTGAGTTCTTAGTCTTTAAAGCGCACAACTCTCGAGAACTAGCATACATCTTGCACCACATGCATGTTTATTTCAAGTCAGTTGCAGTGGAATCAAACAATAACAGAATCACTGAGGAGTGTTTCAGGCTACTCCAGCATGAGCCACTTCTCTGCACGTGTCCTTTGATCCATAAAGCACTAAGCTTTTCGGTCACCTTCCAAACCCCAAAAGCAGAGATTCTGGAGTTAGATGGAGTTTCAGCTTTTGATTGCAAAGCTGCTGCTAGAAATGGGCCCCTTTCACACTGCCTCCCCTTAAATAAAGCAGTTTAAAGACCTAGAAGGTCCAGATCTCTGAAAAAGGTGTCACAAATGGCACAGTGAAGGAAAGTCAGACTTTATCTACACTGCAGTTTGTTCCGTCTCACTAAATATCCATTTCAGTACTTTTGAGTAAAAACATAACAGTAGCTCCTAACCTGGTGTTACTGATTACAACTTGCTCAGCAATTTTGTGCTGATGTCAGATTGCCATGTGTCAATTATTCATGTTGAAATATAATTTAAAGCAGACCTGCTTCAAATGAACTGAGCTTGACTCTGCGGCAGCCTATCATAAACACCAAATAAATCAGAGGAGTGACTGTTTGGAGCCATACGCTGGAAGCACCACCATCTGCCTTAATATTTAGAGAGAAATAAAGAAAAACCACGAAGAGTAACGTAATTGAACATTTTGTTTTTTTATTAACTGCTCAGAATACACCATGGTAAAGCATTTTCCATCTCTCATCTCTTGAAGACTCTTTGGGCATTGAGTGATGGATTCAACAGCATACTTTGTTCACCACAGTCACAGCTCCTGTGTTCTCCGGCCCTCTCGTCTGAGGAAACGTGACCGCCACTCACACTGCTGGATAGCTTACATAGGCGGCAGATGCAGAGGAGAACTCGAGAGAACTCACACAGGGTGAGGGAGGAGACAGACCTCTTGTTCCCAGACAAACAGGAAGTTGAATAAATACACAACAGTCTCACTTTCTGTGCTCCCCACAGAGAGACAGGTGCAACATTCACACTTTGCATTTGTCTCCTTCCTGTCATTCTACATATACTGTGATTCTAGTAAACACCATCAGATTGCACTTAAGAACAGAGATTGAATTCTGTACACAAAGTCATCCAATATTAAAAAATACATTAAATTACATTTTCCAAATAAATATTGGTCCATTTTGTTAGTATGCCATCTTCCTGAGACACTTTCAGAGCCGCAGACATATTCATACAGCAAAGATAGCTTTTCTTTTGATCCATGAGTATTCTCTTTTCAGTCTTCCTTTCATCCATCTTTTCATTTTTCCCTCCAATTTTTTCCCCACCCTGGAGGCTAAATATCTTTGTCATGTTACACTTACTTCAACTGTCTACATGTGAGCTCATCCTTCATCATATGACTTGCTCTCATACGTGCAGGGACATACACAGCAAACTGATTTCTCGGGCTGCACCAGCACAGCGTGAGCCACGATGTGAGAAAGTGTTGCGGATGCGCACAATTAGAAGACGTTGCACTCCGATATACAGACAGCACTAACTGTAATTGACCTGAACGTGAGTCAGTGCAGTGAACTTCTGTGCAAGGAAGACGTGTGCTTGATGACATACCCTAAAATATAATGTATACAAATGATTCACTTGCATGCTGACACAAACGCGTATAATAACAGTCCAACAGCCTAAAAGGTTTTTGAAAACAAAAAAAAACAAAAAACAGGAATATGAACGTAGAAGCTTTTTGTGTGAAAAAGTTTCACAGTATCAACGTGGTTTTCTTCCTGGCTTGCTCAGTGGCAGTCTGCCTTTGTGCCAACACACACACACACACACACACACACACACACACACACACACACACACACGTACAAACACACACACACACACACACACAGAGTACCTTTACATAAGGAGACCCTATCGCAATCATCCTCTGCCTTCATCCTCACCATTCTCTGACTATTATTGCTTTCAATACCAATATTGTTATACAAGACCTACAAAAGGGAGAGGGGGGGGTACATCTTCCGCTGCAAGTACTGACTTGCAGCCCAGTTCTAAACATCTGATGTGAAATTCCGAGAACAAAAAAGAAAGTCTTTACAGGAAACACATCAACTGCAGGATTATCCGTATCTGTAACGTAAGGCAGCAAAAGATGAACAAACAGGAGTCCGAGTCCCTGACGGTCTATACGTTAGAGACGGCGTTGTTAGAATCTCTCGCCTGTCGGATGCCGTACAGCCACTTGATGACTCGAGCGTTCCTCTCGATGACAGAGATGCCATACGGGACCCGCTCGTTGGCCCTTGACGGACCGTCGTCTTCGTCGTCTTCGTCCTCCCTGACCCGGTCGTCCCCACACTCCGAGCTGGGCGTGCTAACGCTTCGGAGCTTGGAGACTGACACAATGTCTGAGTTGGCCCTCGTGAAGCGCTCCACTCCACCCATTCCCTCCACCTCCTCGGGGTCTAACCCGCAGTAGTTAAAGAAACGCTCCAGGTCGGCTGTGGCACGGGAGTAGCGGTCGCTCAGGTCCGACTTGGAGCGGTGCAGTGATGGGTGCTTGCGGGCAGACCCTTTGGAGCTGGCGTTTGAGATGCGGGTGAAAGCGGGTGAGGCTGGAGGGATCATGCCTGCTCGGACTAGCATTGGACTGGGTGGCAGGTAGGCTGAAGGAGCGGGGATGACTTGGGATGACTGAGGGAGGGGTTGCGGTTGATTCTGAGAGGGGGGAGGGGGTGACGGGGGTGGGACTTGGGGGTGTGCGACTTGGCCCTGGGGTGTCTGTCTGGGCCTGAGCTGTGGCTGCAGCTGAGCTCTCTGGGGCTTCCGTATCTCAGCATGAGGCCGAACGTCCACCCTGCGTACTGTCACCGAGTTAGGGGAGCTGTAGGGAACTGGAACGCCAAAGCGGGGGGCGCGAGCTGGCACAGGGGGCGGATGTCGAGTCACTTCTGCTGCCGCCGTCCGAAGATGATTGTTGAGTGGAGAGGAGGTGCAGGAGGAGGTGGACGATGAGTTGGCGAGGGCGTGATTCAAAGGTTTGAGGTTGTTGGAGAGTCGGCTGCTCCTCTCCTGCTCTCCTGAAAGACTGCTACTGATGCTCTTAGCTCCCGATGATGGAGATGACGAGGAAGGGGAGGTGGAGGAAGAGGACTGGGAACAATGTGATGGTCCATCACATACGTCATTGATTAGGTTATTTAGAATATCCAAGTTTAGAGCAGGTCGTCTCCTGTCTCCTGCTCCCTGCCTGCCTGCAGTGTTCTCCCCCTCAGCCGGCGATCGGTTAACTTTCCGGGCTGGAGGGGTGTTGATCATCATCCCCGAAGGGACGAGGGGCTTGCGGATGATTGGAGGCTGGATGGGGGCCTGGCGGGTGAGTGCCACCTGCTGGCTTTTAACATACTTGGCCTTGTCGGCCTCCAGGCGCTCCACGGCGCTCAGTTTGCGGGCCCCGGGCTCAGCCTGTCGGCGGAAATAATCCGGACCCTTATTGAGTATCCTGAATGGCATGGCAGAGGTAAAGGGGACCCCAGCCAGACGGCCATCTGAGGGCCGCAGGGTCTCCACTGGCATTCTGCACGAGCTGGACAGAGAAAATAGAGATTTTCCATGAGTTACAAGTAATTGGAACATAAAATAATTCACTTGTATGTGAAAACAGTTTTACAGCTTCATGGTCAGAGACTAGCTGACAGGAGAAGAGGCAGGCAAGCACCTGGCTTTAATGGTCAGTGAACATCCTTCTAGAGCTCCCACACATCCTCTCTAAGCTTAAGGGAAACAAAAAAAAAAAAAAAAAGGGCTCTTTTGTACTCTTTTCTCCCCACTCCTCCCCCTCTCACACCCATGCTCTCAGAACCCCCTTTAACTTCCTTACCGGTCGCTGTGCTGCTCCTCTGCCTTTCGTCTGTCCTCCACGACACCTCTCTTGCACTTTTATTTGTCCCTTTTCCCAGTCCGGGCTCAGTGAAAGGCTACTTGCGAGACAGGGTCAGTTGGGGTCAGATCCTCCACACCAGCCTTGTGCAGACCACCTCTATTAACTCAGCTGTGATCCAGAACAGTGAGAGACTGTGGGTCAGGGTCAGTCTTTTTCTTTTTTTTTTTGTTTCTTTAAATCCAAAAGGCAAGTCTTGTAGATCAGTCGTCAGTTACTCAGACAACACCAGTCTCTCTGATCCTCTTTACAATCCTCTGTTTAGCCCTAGCCCGCCTGTCCAGTTGTGATCAGATCCAAAAAGCCGGCCGGCAACTCAGCAGGAGCGCCCTGTAGTCCTGGAGAGGGTTAGAAAGAAACAAGTCCAAGTCAGATAAACCTCCACTTTCTTTCCACCGCTTAATACCATAACGCATCCACACATACTCTCTCTTTTTCACACATGCACGCACACTTCTCTGGCTGACAGACAGGGACTCTCTTTAACACTGAAGTGGAGCAGACGGGACAGGCTTTAATACAGAGTCTGGCTCCTCCCAGCCAGCCAATCGCATGTCGCCGGGAGACTCTGAGGGGGTACAAGGGGCGGGCTGGGAGGCGAGAGGTGTGCTTGCATTGGCTAGGCTCAAAGGAGATCCTGACCAATTGGGCCCCTCCCCCTGCCTTTCAAGCACAACAAAACTGAGGCAGGGCTTTCATTCAAATGAAAATTCTTTGAAAGGGAGAAAGGGGGGAGAGAAAGGGGACGGCGGGGGAAAAGAGGGGCACCGCAGATGCAATTTTTACATTGACTTGCATCAAGCTCAGTGGGGTGCTATGAAAACATGTGAAAAAAAACACTGAAAGCCTGCACAACTGTTCCTGCTGCTGAGCTCTTTGTGTGGCTGTTTGTGTGTTTGCATTTTAGCCTAATGAAGACAAAGTAGATGAAGATCACCGAAACCAAACCTGATTCAGCTTTACAAAAAAAAAAAAAAAAAGAAAAGAAAAATAGTGTAAGAACAAAGTTTAAACAAAGAACTGGGACAAAGTTTTTCCTCTGCTGGAGCACAATTAACGTGTGGATTATTTCTCTCAGTTTCAGGGCTTTAAAACACTGCTAACACACATGCTGTTCATTTATTTCCCCCTTCAATTCCACAGAAAAACAAAAAAAACAACCCCACTCTCCCCCTCTTCCACACCTCTTCCCTGCTGCATGTTATCATTTACAGCATTACACTTCAGGGTTACATCACATCCAGATAGACGGCACGGTGCGTCCCCTCCCCCACCTCCACCTCTTCTCCAGCACGTCTATCCACACATTTTTAATTAATCTTTTTATAGCCGTCTTCCTTCCCCGTCTCCCTCAACATGTGACCCTGTTTTTCCCCCCAACATCTCGCCCCGTCCGACTCCCTCTTCACGCTCACATCCACAAACAGCAGACCAGCAGCAGACGAGAGAGAAAAACTGACAGCTTACACTTAAAAAGAAAAACGCACACACACGCTTAGCTTTCATCTTGTAACAGACCAAAGAAGAGTTTAAAATAGCCTACCTCAAACTACTCAAACTAAACACTTTTGCAGCACAAAAATAAAAACAGAAAAAAAAAGAAGAAAAAAAAAAAAAAAAAAAAAAAAAAGATTCCCAAGCATGAGTGAGACGACCTGAAGCTTCTGCACAAAGCCTTTGGGAATATATGCATTCAGGGGATGGAACAAAAAAATAATAATAAAATAAAGTCTTTCATGAAAAACACAATACAGAGAAAGCTTGAAGTGAGCGCAACGTAGGAAAAGAAAGGAGAGGTGGATTAGCGGACAGATGACGTCAGCACAGACTTGTCTTGGTGTCCTAAAAAAGCTCAAACCACTGCAGGGAAGCAGCTCTACTGTATTATTTCCACATGTTCATCCTTATCATAACTTATCATAGCGCTCAATGCAACTTAAATGGTAAATGGCCTGTATTTATATAGCGCTTTACTAGTCCCTAAGGACCCCAAAGCGCTTTACACATCCAGTCATCCACCCATTCACACACACATCCATACACTGGCCATAAACTTAACACGGTTAAGCTTTAACGCACAACACGTCCAGTTATGTGACACCATGGTGGCGCTCCACCCGCTAATGTAAATGCCTGCAGCACACAACAGTAAATACACTGAAGACCACAACCCACCTGGAGCCACTCACACACTCCCCGTCACTGTGCTGATTAGCACTTTCATCTGACTGTGTAAGTTGAGGAATTCGCCATAAAACATATGTAAAACATCACTGATCTGCTGCGGCATGTGGATCTCTTTCTTTCACATTGTTGTTTTCCTACATTCATCATCCTCACGACAAACTAACTAGCAGTTTAACAGCTAAAAGGTTAAAAGGTTTCAGGTAATTATAGAATTTCTTGTCCCTGAATCTACTCAAAGAAACTCATCTTAGAGAAAATGCTTTAACAGAAACTGTGAAGACAAACGTTAGGTCACAGAAACCTCAGCCACCTCGGTTTTAGTATGCTGTGGCCTTGTCATTACACTTACACAGCCCTCTGCCAAGAGGAGGAAAAAACACACCTCCTTTGCTCCAGATTTAGAGTCTTTTCATGTCTTTAAAAACACTAATTTCTGTAAGAACTGCAAACCTTTGCTGGAGTATTTGTTCTATTTCACTGTGTCCCAAAATGTCCAGCCAAACAGCTTGTGATCCAAAGTCTACACATTTTGTCTTTTTAAAGTGTGGTTATTGATTTCTATCACTCCTAATGACTAACATACACTTATACACAATTACTGGTGTGAACAAATCCCACAGACACAAAGGGGGCAGGAGATCCCTGTCACACCAGCATAAACCCACCTCTGCTGATAACTCTAACCCCCTGATCCACCCTTTATTCAGTCTTTTTGTTATCATTCTGCGCTCAACAGTTTGTGCATTGATATTGTTAGTGAAGGAGAACGAGTTCCAACAACTGACAACAATTATCGTCAAACTGCTAAATGAATTCCCTCTTCATGGAGATTAGATTTGCTTTAACTATGTAAATGTTAACCCAGTTACCCTCCTTCCTTTGAGCCTGCCAAAGAGAAGAGTCGTCCACATGCAAATACTGTGAGCCTGGATAGTCACTACTTTAAAAACAGCAGCTATTGTCATTCATCTTCTCCAGTGAAAGGGGTCAGATGGCTAAAAGCCGCTCTGCTAATGGGACTAATGTGTGTGCAAACGGCACCATTAAGCCTCTCGTCCCCACCGGTCCACGAGTTGAGCGTTGCAGCAGCGCTCAGTCTCGTTTCTCTTAACTTTTCTGCCTCTCGGTTTCCGTTCATGTTCTGTAACTGCAGTTGATGATGTCTCCAAAAAGGCAGAGGGCCGAGGAATGATATTCCTATTCCTCAATGGAAACTTGCTCATTGTGATTATCATCACAAAACTATGCAAACCGCTGAGTTGTTATGAATCGGACTGTTTTTACGTTCAGTTTTCTAACCACCATATAAGTGGCCAACAACATGGTTTATGATGTCTGCATGAGTGAGAGAGAGAGACTGCGTTTCATGGCGTGTGAGTGACTGTGGGGGGTGAATAACAGAATGTTTGAAATCAAAAAGAGAAGCCCAAAATGTCTGCGCGCACAAATGTTGTAAAGCAGCTGAAAGGAAACAGTGACTGGCATTTTACCACAGCTGACTTGACCGTGCCGCCGGCTTAAGTGTAATTACAGAGAGAGCCCATGAATGGGAGCAATTTGCTTCGCCAATATTTTCTAGCAAGTTACTGAATAAGTAGCAGCTCGTGAGGAAACGGGTTGCAGTGGAGGAGGGTGGGGGAGGAGGAAAAAGGAAAAGGTGAGAATAGGCAAGATTAGAAAATATATAATAGCAGAGAAAACAAGAGAAAGCCCAACTAAGAGAGATAGTGTCAACCTCCCATCCAGGGTGAGCCTCACAATAAGAATGAATCATACTGAGTCTTAAACAGTTCCTGATGCTGACTCAAAGCCAGAGTGCAGCTCCATGCGATACTATTCAAATCCTTCCGTTTTTGAGCCTGTCAGCTTTACCCCAGCATGGCAGGAAAGAGGTGGTGAGTTCATCAGCAGTGACTACTCAGCTGCTTCACCCACTGGAGGGATGAGCGGGAAGCCGGGATTTATTTCACAACAGAACGTGAGTGGGAAAGAGAAAAACAAACAAACGTCCTCGGCTGGAGTGTGGGCAATTCCCGCAGGTTGACCCTGTTTCGCGGTAACTTAGCTCATCTATTTCTGGACACTTGGAGTTTCCCGGTTTGCTCCTGAAGCCTGTGAACACCCGACTGTCAACTGCAAGGAAGCCTACATGAAAATGCTGCACTACAATCCAAAGTGTTCAGGAAGGAGGAAAAAAAAAAAAAAAAAAAAAAAAAAAGCAAAACAAACAATGCTCCATGCTCATAGAAACAAATAATGAAGTCAGTGAGTGGGTAAGTGATTTAGTGAACCAAAAGTCACATGCTTCAGACTGCTCAGGCAGTTTTTTTTCTGCTCTTGGCTCTGTAGATGACTCTGCGCACTTATCCCTGATTTAGTTATAACTAAATCATTCACCTGCTGTGCAAACCTGTTTGCAAGTTAAGCCAAAGGAAGGTCTACAGAGTTATAGTTTATCTATTTGGACCAGACCTGAATTTATCTGTACCAAAACCCAGTTCAACAAAAAGGTCAAGAAACGGGACAGTAAGCAAGATGGATCGTATTAACAAATCTCTCATCTCAGTGCAGGGTTCAGCTGGTGTCCTCCCTGTGGCTTCCAGATGAACGATAACCTGATGAGAATCAGACCAAGCTTGGACAGAAACTAATGCAACACAAGCCCCTGCCCATTATCCCACTGGGACACTCAGCTTCAGTTTTTAAAAATCAATAGAGAGCTTAAAAGAAGGGTTCAAAAAGTTATCAACCACTCCCCTTAGGGCTGATTTAGGGAGCTCCTAAGAATGATAATGAAGACAGACAGTTGGTCGTGACAGCGTCAGACCTTGCTGTTATTCTGTTGAGCGGCTATCAGCTTCAGCCAAGTTGCTTGTTTCCAACTGAAAAACAGCTCCTGGCTGGATGGACTGACATGCATGACTGAAGTGTCTGGACAAGGTTATGCAACTGTTTTTATACGGACAGGAGTCAAGTCGACTGCAAAAACAACCACTGAACCATAAACCGACAGTTATTATAGCATCCAGCTCGTCTTTTTTCCCCTGGATCTCCCCGCTTCTGTCAATCCATCTGTCCGTCTCCCCTTAAACCCCCTCCTCCACCTCTGCCCATATCTGTCTGTGGCCCCAGGAAACGCACGCATCCATGTACAATTACACCAGAGGGGGGAAAATGGAGGTCAAACCAATGAACTCTTGTGTCTGTGTGCCTGTGTGTTCACGTCAGGAAGAGAGTTTTGACTGAGTAGGTAATCACAGGAGAGCAGGTGGCTGAGTCCTCCCTCAGGAAAACTAAGCCAAGCTGTGAAGACAAATACAAAACATCTGTGATGTGTCCACATTTGTAAAATAAAGGGAAAAAATAGATATAGGGATCATTTGAGTGCAGTAAGTAGTAAGAACAGTGTGTAAAGTGTATGCAAAGAAGATGATAAGAACATCTAACGGGTATGTAAATGAAACATCTGCCTTTTACTCCAACTTCCTTTTAAGCTGACATCAAGTTAAGATGTGCCAGACAAAGAAGACTACATAAACAGTGCATACAGACACAACATTAACATAAACAGATTCTTATAGTGAGTCAGGTTAGCAAC
This sequence comes from Simochromis diagramma, assembly GCF_900408965.1. NCBI lineage: Eukaryota > Metazoa > Chordata > Actinopteri > Cichliformes > Cichlidae > Simochromis > Simochromis diagramma. The sequence goes on along the minus strand of NW_024387448.1, from coordinate 4,447,147 downwards.
ACAACCAAGTTAGTTAAGGCATTATAACAATTTAGCTAATTCAACTCTTAACCCATCAAGTAATATTGTGTATGAATTTGCACTTTAATATGGTGAACAGAGGTGGCGGACGTTAGCAGGCAGCAGTGCAAACAAGACTGTTGAGTTGGATTTATTGATTTAGCTAGTTCTGACCACAATTAGTTCATTAGAGTGTAATTAAAATTGCTGCCAGAGTTCTAGTGTATTTTTGCTAAAGGTCTGATACCCATGAAGTTTAGGTTTTAAAACTAAGAACTATTCCTGAGCTCGAGTGCAAAAGGTACGTAGGTATATAATTAGACTGCCTGATATTTGCATATCATTAGCCATTTTTCACCCTTTCAACCACTGATAGAAAAATGCATATTTTGTTAACAACTGTGATCCTAAACTACATATTGTCATGAGGCACTTCACACTTATTGGTGTGACTCTCTTGAGTGGGGGGTAAACTATACCTATGACCCCCCCCCCCCCTCAGGAGGGTCCCATGAGGCTCACACCCTTCAGGGCAGGAGGCCTACAGTGGTATGTAAATTACTTGTGTGCTGTGCTTCTATTTTCACTTTAGAGCTCATTAGAGTTACACGGCTCAATTGTAATCTCAGAGCGCCACCCTCCAATCGGCACGAAATGTTAAATATCTGTGAGATTTATATAGTGTAAGCACGCTGTAACCGCTTGAGGTAGAGCATCAGAATTTATAATGACCCTTGATTTGCTTGACACGTGCAATGAGCCTCACCACAGCCACTTCAGACTTCTGCACAGAATGTATGTAGGGTGCACAACAGGGGTCCCCAGTCCACGAGGGCCGGTGTCCCTGTAGGTTTTAAATCTCACCCTGGGTCAACACACCTGAATCACATGATTAGTTCATTAACAGGCCTCTGGAGAACTTCAAGACATGTTGAGGAGGTCATTTATCCATTTGAATCAGCTGTGATGGATCAAGGACACATCTAAAACCTGCAGGGACACTGGCCCTCGTGGACTGGGATTGGGGACCCCTGGTCTACAACATAGCCTATACAAGTGCCCACTGCCAACCTTTATATGCCTGTGAAGGCTTAAATTTATGATGCAGAAAAAAGATTCAGCACTGTCATTTTTATTATAATTTCCCCCCCAGAAATATAACAAACTGTAAGAACTTCGACAACTCTTTTCCCTCCTATTCTGGGTACTAACATGCAGGGCTACCACTCATTGACTTTACAATGCCTGAAGACATTCTGCCATTGCTGCATCTCCAGAGGATAAAATAACTCTGATCCAGCAAAGATTTTTTGCTGATTACAGAATCCACTATGATATACCCACCCACCCCCCATCTGATTGGAGTTTGCATCAGTGGTTGGGGGCAACTACTCCCACCTCAGTCAGCTGGAGCTAATCTATTAGACAACGCACACTCACACCTTGGGGTATTAAAGCATTAAAGTAAATATACATACTAATGCAATTACATGGTAGCTGCATACTTAAAAGGACATAACTGTGTTAAGCACATCTGCTGCCATAAAGACAGACAGACACACAGACACACAGACACACACACACACACACACACACACCACAGAGGGGAGGGAGAGCGGTCACTGGAGTCGCCTCAGTGGCTAGGCCTCAGAGTTGGCTTGGATACAAGGAGTGTTTTACTCATACATGTACAGACACACTCACACAGGACACATTCTTCTGCCTTTAACCCTTTGTGTAATCCTTGATTAGCTCTCACACTGGTGCTGAAAGCCTAAAAATCATTCATGAAAGAAAAAAAAAAAAAAAAAAAGGAGTGGGGAAAAGTCAACTTGTTTAAAGAGAGATATTATGTGGGAGATAAACTGAAGCACCTCTGGAGTGACAACAGTCAGCACAACACGTTGCTCTACAACAAGAATTTAAATTCAGTTTTAGGGAGGGTATATTGTTGGCTCTGCCAGTACACGTGAAGCTTCGCAGCCCCTTACAGCTGAGAGAATGAAAATAGTCCTGGAGCAGAGCTGCCAAAAGTTATAATCAAGACCAGTATTTTTAGGTTTGGCACCCAACTCAAGGACAAGGAAGTACCGGCAGCGACAGAGAAACAGACAATAGCACCCGCTGTGATAATGCAGGATTTCATCCAGAACTGAATGTCATTTTAATAAAACAGGGAAAAGAAAACCAAATCGTTCCATAAACTGACAACTTTGAAGCGTGACCTGTCCTGTGGATAACTGCCAGAGGAACAAGCCCTCCCCTCCGTTTAGATAAACAACCCCCACGTGTACACACTGCTGACTGTGCTCAAACAGGAGAAAAAGCAAAGTTTACTTACGTTCTTTCAGCTGTTAGCCGGCTCTAGGAAACCCAAAAAGAAATACTGAACGTGTCAGGCTGAAGGAAGCAGGGAGCAGCTCCGAGCGTGCAAAGCTGTTCTCAGCTGCTGCGAGTTGCCAGTGAGCCAGTACTTGTGTATGAGCCAAATGAACACTAACCTGGAGGGAGTCTGTGCTCTTCAAGCTATAAGACTCTCCCCCGTCTCCTCCCACATCCAAGGGAAGACTCCACCTCAGGAAAAGACTGGAGGAGGAAAAAAAACCCAACACTATGTGAACAGGAAGCCTGAGTTTTTCCAAGTAGTGACACAAACCTTCCTGACACTTTAACTCTTTGAAATTGTCCCATCAGTTACCCAGAACCGTGGCACCGTTAATACCAGAAAAGGTAACGGGGCTTTGTGTATCACATCCGGATGCTGAGGTATCGCCAGTCACTATAAGGGAAAAATCTGAGAAGAATAAAGCCGTTTCTTTAACAGCTTTAGCAGAATTATCAGTCTCAGAAAAAAAAAAAAAAAAAAAAGGGGTAAAGAAACATTGTAGGTCACTGAAACGCTTCAGCAATCAGCATCTAGTGGAAGCAGTATGTAAACTGTATGTGTTGCACTCCAAGCAGATTACTTTGCAAACACTGAATTACTAGTTTTTACCTCTTGACCCTCTCGTCCCCATGAAGACTTTTCAGAGCAAATAAATAAATAAATCCAAACTTAACTCTGTGGATTCTATTTTATCATCTCATCTTAACACTGTAGAGATAAACGGCCAGTCCCTCCGGAGCAGAGATGCACTGATCTAACATGTGGACTGTACAGAATTCTGATCTTGACTTAAAAAGCTGCAGCAGATATGAGTGACAACAGCTGATGGGACAGCAGCAGCTAGCAGGAGAGCTAATGTACTCCCAAAAATGCCTGCGACACAGTCTCCCTTTACTTAAATGTAAAGTTAATCAACTGTGGTCACACCAAGTTGGTTTGACTGGAAAGTTCCAGCAAGAAGACGCCTTGGCCTCCATCTCTTATCTACTTTCACTTGTTATCTTTATTCAGAGAGACATTATATAAAGGTAGAAACTAGCAGGGCATTTGTTTGTGTAACACTTAAGTGTTGTCATCAACTCAATTATTGTTATTTCACTTCCTGCCGTTTTTTGCAGCTCTACAGACGGGTGGAGGGCGGGTGGGGGCGAGGGTCCGGAAAAGGAGAAACTAAACTGTAAATAACAGTTTCATGCAGCAGAGTAATGACTCTCACGCAGAGCTTAAATTAGATTTGTGCCTTAGATAAATATTGCCCATCTCAGGCCTAATTTGATTTGACATTTTCCTAAATGTTAAATACAGATTTAGTACATTTATATTACTGCATTTATTTGCAAAGTTAAAGCAAAGTCCACCCTGATGTTGACTTACTAATAAAAAAAAAAAAAAAAAAAAAAAAAAAAAAAAAGATTAGGTGCTAGGTCAGTGTTCAGTATCGGTACCCAAAGCCAACATATGTGCATCTAATCCCAAATGGAAACGTGGCATCCCTAATCATAAGGGCTTTGTTTGGTGTCAACCTCCAAACCATTTTAAGGACTACAATTTTCCAGGTGGGTTCCATTTAATTTACCATCTGTGACAACGTCCAAATAAAAACACTTGTGGCTTTCTTCAAGTGAAATATTACCCTTTTCCTCTCCAACAGATCCAGAGATAACAATGTATGCTAGTAAGTGAGAAAGTCGGGAAGGGGAGTGGCTTAACAGACAGTGGGTGAATTCAAGAAAGCAAATATTATTATCAAAGAGGTGTGGCTGAGGATATCCTGTCACTGAAGGCAGTAAAACAGCAGTTCAGGAGAAGCCTTACTACTGGAATACCTCAACAGGATTCCTGGAATACTATATATAAAGCTCTGTGTACTATATTTAAAGAACACAAAAAAGAAAAACAAACTTGTCTTCTACATTCAATTTTTTTTTTTGTTAACATCTTCCACACTGTGGCTGAGCTGCTCTTGCTCATTACAGTCTGAACACACAGCGGCACTTGTTTAAAGGAGCAGTCAGGGCAGGCTGCACCAGACCAACAAACACATACACAGATTCAGGTGCTCACAGTCACAGGTCTGAGTCCGACACACATGAACACAGCGGTCGGTCATTCTTCTGAGGCAGCAGCAGTAGGAGGGGACTTTCACTCCGTGCTGCAGAGGAAACTCTGTCGACGGCTCTGCATTAACACAACGGGAGTAGGTTAGATAGGACAATAAATAGTTCAGCTGGGTTGACACATTCCAACACCTTCTCTACCTCCACTTAGGCTCTCCTCCCTCC